>NC_071089.1:57746603-58354519 GCF_027358695.1 Spea bombifrons | reverse complement strand
AAAAACAGGCCCAGCCTTTTATTTTACCCTCCTGGTGTCTGAGCCATCTCTGCAGCCTGGAAGACTGTGTGTAAGTAAAGATTCCCGGACAGAGTACCAAGTGAAGGGGTATTGTGTCACAATATATATACAAATACACACACAGTGTTGTTGAAGAGAAAGGGCACACAAGAGTAAAAAAGCATGATGGGGAAAGGCATGCCAATGCTTTTACAGTAGGTACTATAAAAAGGTACGCATCTTAAATAAAATACTTTTAGCTTATCATTTTGGGTACCCATTCTAGAAAACCTGATGTCTTTACCATGGATTATATGATCCAGTGCTCAGGGCAGGAGGAGAGGATGCTCAGGGTGGTGAGAGGAAGGTCCTAGGGGGTCAACTGAGGGGGCTGCCCTGCACCATACCTAGGGCAGCAATTCCATAAATACATCACTGATTAGTGGTTTATAAGTAATATTTAAGATGCATAAAGCATCACACCCATGCAAAGAAAATATAATTTTCATATGCAAAACACAATATAGTCTGGGATAGAGTGCTGTCTGCAGGGGGTCACACAGCTAGGCAATCAGGTTAACCAGAATGCATTAGGAGTGTGTGGGGGGGGGGAGCAACAATATGGACAATTATTATTGATTTAAAAGCCTTTATATTTTCAAACTCTGCCCTGTGAGACTATAAAACACTGTAAAGATGCATGTTTGTAAAGATAACCTTTGTATAGACATTGTAGGTTTGTAGAATTCTTTAGTGGAATTTTTCACCAAACGTTTATTCTGGTACCAACTTCAGTCATAAAGGTTTATTGGTGAAATAATACTTTTACTTTTTGGCCAAGTCTAAATGTGATTATTGTTTTATCTATTGTAAAGATGCCTATACCAATATTTTCCCATATGGTTAAAGCAAGAACAAGTGACGAGGAGCACATACTATACTTATACTATAAGACTCTTAAATAAACAGATTTATGCACACATCCCATAACTCTTGCCAGCACACAAATATATTAAGTAGTTCCAGAACACATAAGTAATAAGTTTTATTCTACTGTTCAGAAGAGATGAAGAGAAGCAGATTTGTATACATGCTGAAAACAGAGTTACAAATTTTCACAATAGTAACTGTCCCCCTATGCAAAAACCTTAAACATCCCTACACCTTGAAAAAAAAAGACAAGGGGCAGTCTTAGAACAAGTGGCACCCCAGGCCACTATGTCAAAGTTTGGCTAGTCCTATCTGATTTTCCATGGCTATATTGCTTACCAATCAGATGAACTAGTTGGACTGCACTGCATTTTAGCCCAAATGGGACTTTCATGCAATTTAAAGGACACTGAGGCTTTGTTTTGTGTATTTATTGGTCATTATTATTATAACAGCAATACAGGAATCTGAATATGTATGTATTTCACGCTTTTATTTAGGTTGTGTGCTCCCTTTTCTGTATACAGGCACAGGAAATAATTGCTCCTCCCCTACTCTATACGGCTTCTTCGTTCCACAGTGCTCTGCTCTCTGTATGTCACTATGTGCACCACCTCCCTGCGTCATACATTCTACTACTATACTACACACTCAATCTAACACACATTCGAACACTATACACTGACACTCAAACAATACACTAAGATACTGTTCATAGACCGTCTAATGCTGTATACTGACACCCCCACACACAATCACTCTAACACCATACACCAACACACCACGATGAACTCTGATATACACTTACTCTAACACACAACACAGTTTAACACTGCACACTGACACACATACATACACAGTTAAACACTGTACACTGACAGCCCACACATACTTATTCTAGCACTCTACACAGTATTGCATTGTACACTAAACACACATACACTCATTGTAGCACTGTGCACTGATGCTCCCCTCACACACACACAGCCACCATACACATTAACTTATACGCTGTCACCTCCATGCACACTTATTCTAACTAGGGATAGGCCTAGACATAGTTCATGGCAGATATTATCATCCATTAAAAATTAGAAGTATTAAACAATCAAAGGACAGCTAGAAGGTGTCTCACTTAGAACCTGTTTAATACATTGCAAATTAATACATTTTATAGACAAAAATGTTTTCAAATTATCTGAACATTAATTCATATTTATATCAGTTGTATCCAGTAAAACAGGTATCACGATGTATTATTCAATCTTCTTCTCAGTTAATATTCCAGATTAATTTGATTGGCAAATCTTTCATCTTATCCTTGTATAACTGATCAAACCTTTCATTTTGTGCCACTGTCATGAAATTTTTCCAGTCCCCAACAGTACCTGAAAAGGTACCATAAAGTCAAATGATATAATTGGTTCAGGAACACATTAAAAAATATTGTGAAATAGTTTTAAAATTATATTTAACATTAAAAAGTATCAAAAATATTCTGCTAAAAACACAAACCTTACTTATTATGTGAAACATAGATTAGGTAAATGGACTACAGTGAAGGGACTTAAATTAGTCAAGCAATGTACAACAACGAACAATTTTAAAATCGACGGGAGGCTTCATATTAGAAATTAAATCCTTCTTTACTACTCCCAGTAGCAAATAGTTAACAGAGAAAAAACAGTTGAACAAGAAATCTATAACAACGGTGTGCAATCAAGGTGAACACAGGTAACAATCAATAAACAGCAGGTAGCATAAGAGCAAGGTCCCCCATATATCATCCTCTTTCTTTGCTGGTCCCTGGAACAGATAAGTATCCAGCACATTTACTAGATTACTATTTTGGCATTTCCTAAATATATAATTTTCACCTACTGTGACATCTGCTAGTTTGTGCAATACATATTCACATTTCCTTCTCTTCCACACACTGACCGGGCTGACCCCCCGACTGTTATACCTCTTTGCCGTCTGTATTTTGGTTTCACTGCATTACACGACTGCAAGTTTAACACACCTGGTTCCGCCCCCTCGTACTCACGAGCATTGTGGACCAGCCCCCCCCCCAGCTGGTTGTCAGCTGTTCTCCCGCTCATTTCGTCAGAGTTTTGGGATTACCTCAGGATTTAGTCATTCTTTCTCCCTACTCTGCCATTCTGTGACTTAGTAACCCCTATAATATTGTTTCCCTCATGTCCAAAGATTGCTCTAATATGCCTTCTAAGGACATTAACCCCTCTCCTTCCCCTGAAGAGGATTTTGTAAATGAGGAACACTTCCAGAGGATTCTAGACTCAATAGTTAATAAAACTGTTTCTTTAGCAATTGCCTCTGCCATGGCCTCTTTGCAGGATTTCATTGCCCAATCTGTGGCATTGGCCATTGCCCATTCCACTGCAGGTACACCTAGTACCTCACATACTTCACACCACAGGACCCCCCTGACCATTTCTGGTCAGCTGAGGAGTCTGTACGCCAGCTAAACACTGGCATGAAGAGGTCTGGGAAGGCCACCCAGAAAAGACGTCATTGTTTTATTGACGCACCCCAAGAATTGCCTAAAAAGTATAGGGGACAATCTAAAGATGACGAACAGACCTTACGCCCCGAGCGTAAAACTACCAGAGGTGTCAAACAACCTTTCACACGACCTTCTACCTGTGAGGAAGACAAACGGGCATGTAAGGCTGCTTTAAGGAGCAAACCTGACTCCTATTTCACCTCTTCAACTCAGATTCAGATGATTCAGAATACAAGCCTCCCACTTCATCAGACTTGGAGGCTCAAGGGACTGACCCTCATAATGGGGAAGATACTGGATTCAAAAGGGCAACCATTGTTTGACCCAGCGTTACTTGCTCACCCTCGCTCAGCTGAGTGGATTCCGAACACTCATATTTCCAAATATTTCTCGACCTGGCTAAGAAAGCCTCTAGATAAGTCAACACGTAACAAATTAAGGGCTGAATGCCCCAGGCCTACCTTACCTAATAAAGTCGCGCAGACCCCTGAATTGGATCCTACTATGGTCCGTTTCCTGTCCAAATCAGGAAAGAATCCTTACCAAGGCCTGGACAGGTCTTTTAAATTATGCCAGGACAAGGTGTTGGACATAACAGGCCCGCTGGCAAAAATGTTTGAATTAGTTGAGGAAGCAGAGAGGGCCGATACATCTGTTGACAACAGCATTATCAAAGGATAGCTCCAAAGGGCTATTTGTTTCCTAGGCAACGCAAACTCCTCACTATCAGTCGAGCGTAGACGCTCGATCTTCATGAAGATTGACCAACAACTCACACATGTGGCTGAAAATGAACCGGGTCCCTCTGCGGAAGGTCTCCTATTTGGGGAATCTTTCATAAAAGATATCGGGAAATATGTGAATATTTTCATATCCCCCGATAAAGCCCAAAGTTCTATTAAAAAACTATTCAACCCAAAGGTTTTGGGGAAGGCTGGGAAAGGCAGGGGCCACTTCCTCAGCCGTTCATCTCAGAGATACGGCTCCAGAGGCTCTCGATCCTCATCCTACCAACAGTACAAGGAGACCTCTGAAACCTCACCCTTTTTTCCTCAAAGAAGCCGACCTTGGCTGTCCCGAGGATACCGAGGGGCATCACGATCCAAAACATCGACCAGTAGGTCCCATAACATGTCCACTTTCTTTCCCAGTAAACTTGGGAGGCAGACTGGGTCATTCTTTTCCATATATGGGAACAGATCACACATGATCCATGGGTTTTAAACAGCATCAAAGGTTACCTGATAGAATTCATAACCGAACCCACTCAGGTGACACCCCCTGGTCCCATTCATTTCTCCACACACGACCAATTATTACTCCACAACGAGATTACCGATCTGGCATCCAAACAGGCCATTATTCAAGTCCCTCTTGCCACTCCAGGCTTTGTGAGCAATATCTTCTTAGTAAAAAAGAAGGATGCAGGCTACAGACCTGTCATAAATTTAAAACATCTAAACAATTATGTCAAATACCAACATTTAAAAAAAATATTTTCTCTGCGATTTGTTAATTTTCCATGATTGGTTTATCAAGATGACGGTACCCATCCATCCCTCACACCAACACCAACACTCCAATTCATTTGGGAACACCACAAATGGCAATTTACATGTTTACTATTTGGTTTATCTTCAGCACCATGGTGTTTCACGAAACTACTCAAACCAGTAGTCGCTCTATTGAGGAGCAGGGGCATATGACTTATAATTTATCTAGACGATATCCTCATCATGTCCCAAGACTGCCATCCACTACGCACTCATACGGGGTGGACCATTTCTGTACTTACGGACCTTGGTTTCATCATCAACGAGAAGAAATCAGTTTGGATTCCTTCCCGGGAAATGGAATTCTTAGGTTTCCTGGTCGACTCTCATTCTGCCACACTCAGTCTTCCTCCTCGGAAGCTAAAACCTATTTGCAAAGAGACACGTTCAGTACTCAACAAACATTTCGCTACACAATCTAGCTCGCATTGTGGGTCTCCTCTCAGCATCCATTCAGGCTGTTTTCCCGGCCCCGCTACATTACCGGGCCCTTCAACGCCTGAAGGCCCAACATCTGAGGGAGGGCCTGGGATATTCAGACGAGATCCTTCTGACGACAGAAACACGAGAAGAACTCTCGTGGTAGCTTCACCACATCTGCAAATGGAACAGGAAAGCAATTTTCAGTTCTTTTCCAGATTTGGTCATAGAATCAGACACCGTCGACTGGGATGGGGAGCCCATTGTGGCGCCATGTTTAACGGAGGGAAATGGTCCCCACACGAACTTCTCCTTCACATAAATTGTTTGGAATTGTTAGCCGGATTTTTCTCCGTCAAAAGCTTTGTGAAGGACAGGACCCATTGTTGTGTCCTTCTCAAACTAGACAACATCTAGTACATAAACCGATTGGGAGGTACCAAGTCTAAAGCATTAGCGGATATTGCCAAAGAATTCTGGCATTTCTGTTTAGACAGACACATCGTCCTTCGGGCCGAGTACCTACCCAGTTTATCAAACACCATTGCCGACTGGAACTCTCGTTTCCTCTTGGACCTCAGCTATTGGATGTTTGACCCAAACACTTTCCATCGCATATCTTCCCTGTGGGGAAGCATAGATCTCTTTGCATCGAGACTGAATCGCCAAATCTTTTTCAGCTGGCGGTCAGATCCCGAGGCAAGGGGCCAAGATGCCTTCCTCCACTCGTGGTCAGAGGGAACCAATTATGTCTCCCCTCCATTCACATTGATTCCCTGAGTTCTCCTTCACACGACATGCTAGAGAGCGACCATAGCCATCATAGTACCTCTCTGGCCAATGCAACCAACAATGATTGCATGATGATAGACGTACCCAGATTGCTCCCATCACACGACCACATCCTCCAAGACCCTTGCAGGAGACCCCATCCACTGATTCTATCCAACCATTTACATCTGATGGCATATTTGATTTCAGGTCAATCTCATCTAATCGAGGCCTTTCGGACTCGACTAAGAACATCAGACGTCTGGGCTCCGGGTACCCGTATCAATTACGGATCAGCCTGGAAACTTTGGGTTCGTTGGTGCTTGGAGAGACACGTGGACCCCACACATGCCACTATAGCCCACATACTTAATTTCCTTTTCTTTCCAATTTGATATGGGTAAGGCATATCGCACACATGTTCATGTTTATGCATATACGTGTATATCGATCAGCCATTTCTGCCAAACACACCCCGATTGACTCTCTACCTACTGGTTAACATCCCCTAATTTGTAAACTTATGCGAGGTATTTGGTTCAAACGCCCCCTCAACTTAAATACACCTGCACATGGGATGTTAATATTGTACTGCAACTTTTGAAATCCTGGGGACCTAATGACTCTCTTTCTCTAAGACTACTGTCCTTTAAGCCCACCATGCTCCTTTGCCTGATTTCCTTGAAACGAGTTTCTGATGTGAAGGCATTAGACCTCACCTCCCAAAACTTCTCTCCATCTGGAGTTTCCTTTTCAATTCTCAGACATACCTCATCTGTATTTTACCCGTCTTTTCCTGACCACCCTGACCTGTGTGTAGTTCACTGCCTTAGAACATATGAGACCGCAACTTCTTCCCTTCCTAATCCTACTCTTCCTCAACTTCTTATCTCTTTTCGCAAACCTTTTCTCCCTGTCTCTACGACGACCCTAGCTAGATGGGTTAGAACTACAATGGAGATGGCGAGCATTCATGTCTCTCTATTTGGGGCTTATTCCACTAGGAGTGTGATTTATTTTAAGGTTTTCCGAGCCGGGGGATCCTTAGCTGACATCATTAAGGCCCCTGATTGGTCTTCAGACTCCAGTTTCAGAACTTTCTATTTTAAGCCTGAGGTCCATGTTTCAACTGTAATTTTGTGACATAATTGGCTAGATCATAGCATTGAACATGCATAATATGAAGCCTCCTGTCTGTTTTAAAATGTTATATTTTCCTAGCTTTGCGTAGGAAAATGTGGATTTTATTAAAGACAGGAGGCGAATATTATCCCACCCTATTTACCCAACCCTGTTTTTTATACCGTTATAGCATAAAGACTAAAGCACAGCTAGCAATCTCCTGTTCATCGCCATTCGGTTCCGGTTACAAGATTTTTTCCAGTTCGCAGCGTGAAAGAGGATGATATATGGGGCGACCTTGCTCTTACACTACCTGCTGTTTATTGATTGGTTATCTGAGTTCACCTTGATTGCACACCTGTTTTATAGATTTCTTGTTCAACTGTTTTTTCTCTGTTAGCTATTTGCTGGTGGGAGTAGTAAAGAAGGATTTAATGCATAATATTCGCCTCCTGCCTTTAATAAAATCCACATTTTCATACGCAAAGCTAGGAAAACATAAAGTGAAAGTGGGCTACACCGTGGTTCCCAAAAGTTACATACTTAACTTGGCATATATTAGCACTTATAAGATTTGTATGGTACCTTTGCGGAGAAACCCTCCTTCGCTTTTGCCTATAAGGTCTTCTCCAAGAAATGTATAGTTTGCTAGTGGGTCATGCTTCATGTTCTTAAATGTTGCTTTTTCCACAATGGTGTTCACGTCTTCATCGTCAAGTTCTTTTTCGACAAATGCAGAAATTTTAAGTACAGCAGATCGTAAATCCTAGAACAAAAAACATTTATTGTATAGGTGAGTACGTTCCAAGGTATGTACTGTGTTATCAATAACACATAAGTTATTGGCTTAATATATAAACAAAACACAAAAAATACTATATTTAGCTACATTTTTTCACTTAATATCTAATCTGTACACAGATGACAGTGCTGTATTATTTTCTGCTTTAAGTCCACTGAAGGGTGTAGGCAGGGTGGCCATCTTCTGGCCCGGGGGCAACACTTACACAGACTTACCTCACTGTGCGAGCAGCTTCATTTTACTTTGTGATCACGTAACTTTGGGTTACGTGACCCTGCTGTGTTCATGTCTCCCCAGGCCAGTCCAAAATTGTTAAAAAAGCATGGGTTTGACTTGGGCCAGCCTGGTGCCATTTAGTAACAAATAAGCAAACTCAGCCAAATGACACATTAATAGAGAAATCCTATATAACGTATTTGCCCGAATATAGGCCGCACTCCCCCCCTTCAAGTCTTTAAAGTGGGGGTGCGGCCTATATTTCGGGTTTAGCGCAGGAATGCGTGATTCGTATCGCCCGATGGCCAGAACATGCAGTTCTGGGAGCTGGGCAGGCAGCAGGGTTAGGATCCAGATCCACCGCAGCGCTGCAGGTGACCTGGATCCTACTCTCCGGCAGCCGTGGGCATCTAAGCGATGCGCTGAGATAGCCTCCCCTGCCAGCACTTTCCATGGGGGGAGTGCCGGCACGGAAGGTTGTCTACGCGCATCGCACAGATGTTCACCGGCTGCAGCGATGCGCGTAAACAACCTCCGCTGCCGGCACGTCTGCTCGATGTGCTTTAAGAATCTCCCTTGCTGGCACTTCCCACAGCAGAAGTGCCGGTACCAGAAGTTGTCTACGTGCTGGACACCCGGGAGTCTGCATTGGTAAGTCTAGGGGGTCAATATCTAGGGAGCAGAGTGGCAGCATATCTGGAAGGGGCAGAGTGGCAGCATATCTGGATGGGGCAAAATGGCAGCATATCTGGATGGGGGCAGAGTGGCAGCATATCTGATGGGGCAGAGTGGCAGCATATCTCGGGGGGCAACATATCTGAAGTGGGCAGAATGGCATCATTTCTGGGGGGCAGGGTGGCAGCATATCTGGAGGGGGCAGGGTGGCAGCATATCTGGAGGGGGCAGGGTGGCAGCATATCTGGGGGGCAGAGCGGCATATCTGGTGGCAGAGTGGCATATCTGGGGCCAAAGGAGTATATATTTATATAAGTAAGGTGCATTAAAATGGCTATTGGTTTTCTGTTTGTGTGTAATATATGTTGACTAACTGCATAATAGATACCAAAAATGTTAAAATACTACAGTCTGTTAGTTAGAATACTGTTTTACTATTCCACTAATGTGTTCAAAAAATCTAAATTTTTCTTTAAAAAAGCACCTAACTTTTAGGGTGCGGCCTATAATAGGGTGCAACATACATGAGTACAGTGATACCCCACATGCATGTGTTTGTCGGGCTGTTTGGGGGCTAAAAGCCACATTTGGGACGTGTGCATTTTTCAAATTGGAAATTAGACATATGGTCATCCTTTCCCGTGTGTTAATTGGGACATTGTTGAACCCGGCCACTTCAATTTAGCCCATCAAATCATTCATTTTTTAAAAGTAGACACCCTATGGGCATTTAACATGCCAGTATTTTAACTCTTTCCATGTGAGAAAATTAAGCACTAATTTTAAGACTTAGGGCTCATAAATATATATAATTTATGTTTTTGGCCTTTTTCTAAAACATTTTTTAGAACTGGAAGATTTCCCTGATGGTGACATCAGTGGGAAATTATTTTTACATGTTACCATTTTTATTTTTTTTATTTTTTTTACTAATCACATTGTGATTAGAAAGCTGGGCTCCATTGACTTGCATGGTTGAATGCAGTACCTGTATTCAACTTGCAAAAGGAGCCAGAGTTCTCAGGAGGGTCTGGAGAGACCCTCCTGAGAACTCTTTTCAACTCCTTTATTTTTTGAAAGGACGCGCTGCCATCTTGCACGTGGCAAAAACTCGCAGTGGCGGTTGTGACCACTCTCAGGAGAGGTCACAGCGCGTCCTGGGATGGGTGTTGGTGTCGCTAAATGACTCGCTATCGAGGCATTTTAGCGACACCATTGAAGTTTGAGAGGCGGTCGTCGATCGTTTTAAAACAGCCGTCCGCTACCATACAGTGTATGGCTGATGTTGACGCCCCGGGTAGGGGCCAGACATGCCTCGACATCAAGGCATTACAGCAACACCATTTGGGTGGAGAAAGCGAACGTAGATGACTTTCCTGGTGCATCAATTATCGTTAACAGTTTGTTTTCATGTGACGTGCCCGGACCGTCAATTGTCAACAAGGGGTTAAACAATGTGTCAATAAAAGTCTTTGGCACTTACAAAATGCTAGTAATTATACTTCAGTGTACCATAGTCTGTCAAAAATATCTAAGAACACTGAAGCAGCAAACTTTGTGAAAACCAATACTTGGCCACTACACTGTCTTTACATTCTATGGCTTTACAAATCAGGACATCTGTTCCTTAGGAGGCCTAGAAATTAGGTAATTACAACCTGAAATGTACAACAACACATGACGTATTACACTGTGTCATGATTTATTCAACAAAAATAAAGCCAAAATTGAGAAGCCATGTGTGAAAAACTAACTACATCTTATGATTCAGTAGCTTGTAGAACCAACTTTAGCAGCAATAACTTGGAAGTAATTGTTTTCTGTATGACTTTATCAGCCTCTCACACTGTGGCTCACTTTTCTTTAAAATGTTGCTTCGGTTCATTGAGGTTTGCGAGCATTTATTTATGCACAGCTCTCTTTAAGTCCCGCCTACAGCATTTCAATCAGGTTGAGATCAGGACTTTGACTGGGCCATTGCAACACCTTTATTCTTTTCTTTTTCAGCCATTCTATTGTAGATGTGCTGGTGTGCTTGGCATCATGGTCCTGTTGAATGATCCAGTTTTAGCCAAGCTTTAGCTGTGAGACAGATGGACTCACATTTGACGCTAGAATACTTTGGTATACAGAGGAGTTCATGGCCAACTCAATGACTGCAAGGTTCCCAGGTCCTGTGGCTGCAAAATAATGCCAAATCATCACCTTTCTACCACGGTGCTTGACAGTTTGTATGAGGTGTTTGTATGCTCTTTTTGGGTTTTTGCCAAACATATCGCTGTGCATCATGGCCAAACATCTGCAGTTTGGTCTTTTCTGTTCAAAGGACATTCTTCCAGAAGTGTGGTTTGTTCAGATGCAACATACTGCCATGTTATATTTAGAGAGAAATAATGGCAGCCCTTCCAAAGAGAGTCTAAGATGTAACTCTGGACTTTAAAGTTGATGGACTTTAAAGTGTTTGGAAATTACCCTATAACCCTTCCCAAATTAATAGACAGCAACAATTGCTTCTCTAAGATCATTGCTGATGTCTTTCCTCTTTAACATTGTGTTAATACACACCTGAATGCTTCAGACCAGCAAACATCTAAAACTTTGGCTTTTATAGAGGTGGCACTTGCTGATGATCAATGAATCAAGGGCATTTGATTAGCAGCACCTGCCTGCTACTTAGCATCTTAATTCCTATGGGTGTACTTAGTTACACACACATGGCTTTATTTTTGTTGAATAAATTATTACACAGTGTGTCATATGTAACGCGTTGTTGTTCATCTGAGGTTGTATTTAGCTAATTTTTAGACCTACTGTGGAACAGATTATTATGTCCTGATATGAAAAACTATAGAATTCAGGGGATGCACATTTTTCACGCAACTGTATATCTAGCACAAAAATACAACTGTGCCTAATGCCTCTATCCAGAGCCGGCCTTAAGTGTTCTGGCACCCTGTGCGGACTACTCCTCTGGCGCCCCCTTCTCACTACCCCGCGCCCCTTCTCACTACCTCTCCCCCTCTGCCCCTTCTCACTACCCCCCCTCTGCCCCTTCTCACTATCCCCCCCCTTCTCGCTATGCCCCCCTTCTCACTATCCCCCCTTGCCCCTTCTAACTATCTACTCCCTCTCCCTTCTTCTCATTATCCTCACTTACCTTGTTGCCAGAGTCCTGCGGTGGGGGCGGGAGGCGTCCGGCTTCCCGCTCTGCCGGCATTTCATGTTGAGTGGCGGAATATGATGTCATATAACGGCACTCATCAAATGCCGGCACCGCGACGGAGTCACGGAGAGTGAGGGGCGCCAATCGGTTGCTAAAAACTTCACGAGCAACCGCTCGGCGCCCCTGCCCGGGACTTTAATCAAAGCATCGGGTTTTTTTTGAACTTTATTTTACATGAAGGATGTTAAATAAAGTTTAAAAAAAACCAAACAAATAAAAACAACCAATGTTTTAATTTAAGTCCCGGGCAGGCGCCCCTGCTGCCATGGCGCCCTGTGCCCTGCCCCTATCTCTAACACATTTGACAGCCTGCATAAATATCCCAAAGAGTAAATATAAACATCTATCACAAAAATGACCCTGCTGTTTAAAAACCCTAGACACAGATATGTGTTACTCGAGAAGTCTATTGTGGCTGTATATAGAAGGATACTACAATTCATTAGTTGAAGCCAATCAAAAACTTGACTGCCTCTTACTGCCTTTTCCTAAATGTTATATTTGGACAGAAGAAACCCCCTCCCTTATTGAGCATTTACTGCAATTCATAAAGATTGCAGTGGTTGTAATATTATGTCCTTGGGGCTTAAGGGACAGAGACTCTGGGATGCAATAATACATCCTTGGTCCTTAAGGGGTGAAAAATGACAGAATATCAGAAAAAATGACATAATAAACTTTTAGGGTCTGGTAAAAAAAAATGTATTAGTCATTTTAAAGTACATAGCGTAGTTGGGAATTTTTATAGGGTTACATAGGGGTTAAAAATGAAATAAAAAAGAAAAGAAAAAATTTAGAAAAGTAAAATAATGCTAGCTGTGGTTAATTTATACACACATAAACTGTGAATAAATGTGTTTTTTAAATCCAATTTGTTATTTTCTTTCATAAGTTAATGAGTATAATTTCAAAGAAAGCCCTACTTGTCCCATAAAAAATATATACAATGTGGACGGATTCAGTCTGGGATGGTGAACAGTCACTTACCTTTTTCATTTCTTCATAAGTCATAAAAAGAATATTAAAATCATCCTTGTTGGTGTGCCAGCCTCTAACATGATCGAACCACGAACCACCTAACACTTGAAGACATAAAGGGAAATAAACTGCATTGTAAACATCTATTTTAATGAATACAAATAGTCACTTTTTTCTGTCTTTTGTTTACAAGGACATAGTTATGAGGTTATGTGTAAAAGTGACGCTGATGCCCAAGTTTTTATACCAGATTTTCATGTATACTTTTTTCTTGTAACTCTCTAGCTTTTCTTCCTAACTAAGATAAATGTGTATTGCAAACCTTCTAACTAGGGAATGAGCCAATTCACGTAGGCAACTTCCGCTGCAGCCGGAAGGGGGTGCGGTTAGCAGCGGGGGTTGTCTGCGTCCATCGCACAGACCTTCCCCGGCTGTCAGAGATCAGAGTTCCCCTCACCGGGGAATTCTCTCTGACAGCCGGGGAAGGTCTGCGCGATGGATGCAGACAACTCCCGCTGCTAACCGCACACCCTCGCGTAGACGTATACACGTTGCCCGGACAACACACCGGGGAGTCAGAAGCACCGGTAAGAATTTTTTTTTGGGGGGGGGTGTTAAATGGGAGGCATAAGGCATTTCTGTAGGCAGAGTGCTCTATGAAATGCCTTTTAACCCTCTATATACCACTCTGCCTCCTGAAATGCCTTATACCTCCCTATATGCCACTCTGCCCCATAATATGCCGAGTGGCATATAGGGGTATAAGGCATTTCATGAGGCAGAGTGGCATATAGAGGGTTAAAAGGCATTTCATAGAGCACAGTGGCATTTAGAGGGTTAAAATGCATATCATGGGGCACAGTGGCATATAGAGGGTTTAAGGCATTTATGGGGCAGAGTGACAAGCCTGGGGGCAGATGTGCATAACTGGGGGGCAGGTTGGAAAATAAAAGGAATTAAAAACAAAATACTTTTCTCAATCATAGCTTTTACAGTGGGGCAAAAAAGTATTTAGTCAGCCACCAATTGTGCAAGTTCTCCCACTTAAAAAGATGAGAGAGGCCTGTAATTTTCACCATAGGTACACTTCAACTATGAGTGACAGAATGGGGGGAAAGAATACAGGAAATCACATTGTAGGATTTCTAATGAATTCATTGGTAAATACCTCGGTAAAATAAGTATTTGGTCACCTACAAACAAGCAAGATATCTGGCTCTCACAGACCTGTAACATCTTCTTTAAGAGTTTCCTCTGTCCTCCACTCGTTACCTGTATTAATGGCACCTGTTTGAACTTGTTATCAGTATAAAAGACACCTGTCCACAACCTCAAACAGTCACACTCCAAACCCCACTATGGCCAAGACCAAAGAGCTGTCGAAGGACACCAGAAACAAAATTGTAGACATGCACCAGGCTGGGAAGACTGAATCTGCAATAGGCAAGCAGTTTGGTGTGAAGAAATCAACTGTGGGAGCAATTATTAAAAAATGGAAGACATACAGGACCACTGATAATCTCCCTCTATCAGGGGCTCCACGCAAGATCTCACCCCGTGGTGTCAAAATGATCACAAGAACGGTGAGCAAAAATCCCAGAACCACACGAGGGGACCTAGTGAATGACCTGCAGAGAGCTGGGACCAAAGTAACAAAGGCTACCATCAGTAACACACTACACCGCCAGGAACTCAAATCATGCAGTGCCAGACGTGTCCCCCTGCTTAAGCCAGTACATGTCCAGGCCCGTCTGAAGTTTGCTAGAGAGCATTTGGATGATCCAGAAGAGGATTGGGCAAATATCATATGGTCAGATGAAACCAAGGTAGAACTTTTTGGTAGAAACTCAACTCGTCGTGTTTGGAGGAGAAAGAGTGCATCCAAAGAACACCATACCTACGGTGAAGCATGGGGGTGGAAACATCATGCTTTGGGGCTGTTTTTCTGCGAAGGGACCTGGATGACTGATCCGTGTAAAGGAAAGAATGAAAGGGGCCATGTATCGTGAGATTTGAGTGTAAACCTCCTTCCATCAGCAAGGGCATTGAAGATGAAACGTGGCTGGGTCTTTCAGCATGACAATGATCCCAAACACACCGCCCAGAAAACGAAGGAGTGGCTTCTTAAGAAGCATTTCAAGGTCCTGGAGTGGCCTATCCAGTCTCCAGATCTCAACCCCATAGAAAACCTTTGGAGGGAGTTGAAAGTCCATGTTGCCCAGCGACAGCCCCAAAACATCACTGCTCTAGAGGAGATCTGCATGGAGGAATGGTCCAAAATACCAGCAACAGTGTGTGAAAACCTTGTGAAGACTTACAGAAAACGTTTGACCTCTGTCGTTGCCAACAAAGGGTATATAACAAAGTATTGATATGAACCTTTGTTATTGACCAAATACTTATTTTCCACCATAATTTGCAAATAAATTATTTAAAAATCAGACAATGTGATTTATAGACTTGGGCACCAGGGGGCTCTTCGTGTCCGTCTTCGTGCTCGTCTTCGGGGGGGGGATCTTCGTATTCCGTGAATATTCGCCTGTTCCTGTCTTCTCTTCGGGCGAATATTCGTGGACATTCTTCGTGTTCGTTTTTTCTTCGTTTTCCCGGTTAAGGGGTTAATACGGGGTTAACGCAGCTCTGGCGCCAGGAGTTTAAATGTACGTATGAGCAACTCTATTGGTCGTCAGCAGGGGGCTCGTCTGCCATTGGTTGATGGCAGACGAGCCCCTGCTGGCGACCAATAGGGTCGCTCGTACAGACTGGTAAACTCCTGGTGCCGTAACTTACCCGGCACATCCCACTGGTCTCCCTCCCTGTTCAATTAGTTAAATGTCCGTACGAGCGACCAATAAAGTCGCTCGTACGGACATTTAACTAATTGAACAGGGAGGGAGACCAGTGGCATCTGCAGGGTAAGTTGCAGCATTGGGGTTTTAAAACCTCAATGCTGCAACTTACCCGGCACATCCCACTGGTCTCCCTCCCTGTTCAATTAGTTAAATGTCCGTACGAGCGACCAATAAAGTCGCTCGTATGAACATTTAACTAATTGAACAGGGAGGGAGACCAGTGGCATCTGCAGGGTAAGTTGCAGCTTTGGGGTTTTAAAACCCCAATGCTGCAACTTACCCTGCAGATGCCACTGGAAATCCATAGGTTCGCTGCCAGGGGTTAACTCACAAAGACCGTGCGAGTGAGCCTATTGGTCACCTGCAGGGTCTTCCTCTGGCATCAACCAATTGGTTGATGCCAGAGGAGGTCCCTGTAGGCGACCAATAGGCTCATTTGCACTGCCCTGTAAACCGTGACGGCGAACCTGCGGATTTCAACTTCCGGGAACTGCCGCAATGCCGCGAAGACAAGGTAAGTTAGAAGGGGGGGGGGGTGGTAGACGAAGACGATCACGAAGATCTTCGTGGTGTGTGTCTTCGTCTTCGCCTACGTTTTACCGCCGCCGTCTTCTCTTTGGCGTGTCTTCGGAACGAACACGAAAACGCACTCTTCGTGTTCGTTTTTATGTTTGCCCGAAGACGAATGCACAAGTCTAGTGATTTATGGACTTTGTTGTCTCATTTTGTCTGTCATAGTTGAAGTGTACCTATGGTGAAAATGACAGGCGTCTCTCATCTTTGTAAGTGGGAGAACTTGCACAATTAGTGGCTGACTAAATACTTTTTTGCCCCACTGTATTAAAAAAATAGTTCACATAGTTTACATGAATTAACATTTACTGGTAAAACTTTTTTCCTATAAGGTCGTCTTATATTCAGGCTTTTTCTTTTTTTCCTAAATTAATATTCAGATTTTCGGGGGTTGTCTTATAAGAGCAAATACGGTAATTGGTTGCTAGGTGATAAAACCACATTTTATAAATAACTAATGAGGGTCACTTTTAGACACTGGTGACCCCCAGTGTGTGTAAATCCTCTTCCACATCTGGTTACATAAGTATGTACTCATACTCATACTCATTCATATACTCCCTATAATTAGAGATAATAATCACAAATTATTGTGTAGTATCCAAATTCTTGTTCTCACTGCAGCTCCCCTTCGACTTGGCTTTATGGAAATGTACATATTTGTATTGTTAGAACAACAAACCTTTATCAGTATCTCATTATCAGGCAGAAATCTAAATTACTGCTTACACTCTATGAAATAGTTAAAAATGACTACTGAAATATAACCTTAATGTCCCTCCAACAGTCAGAACCCACTATCTAGAGGATGAATTCCTATAAATCACTCATAAATCATTTTTATAGGCTTTATGAGCCATACTTCTTCTCACTACCAGACACCCTCTCATCTATCTGCCTGTGACTATGTTTCTGTAACTTTAACTACATTGTCTGCCTTATGAGTCTGCTATTTGTTAGTGTCACCCATTTCCATGACAAAAATGCAAAACAAAGACATACTGTATGTGAAGGTAGACAACCCAGGTGTTAATTAACAGTATTGTATTACATTGATATGTATTACATTTAAAACTATACTTTTTAGCTTTTTCTAAACATAAAACTTTAAAAAGATACGTAACATTTTGGGTACCCGTTTTAGAAAATATGATGTCTTTTCCATAGATTATTAGATTCAGTGCTCAGGGCAGGAGGAGAGGATGCTCAGGGTGGTGAAAGGCCCTGGGGGTCAACTGAGGGAGCTGCCCTGCACCATACCTAGGGCAGTGATCCCATAAAAACATCACTGAGTAGTGGTTTATAAGTAATATATAAGATGCATAAAACATCACACACATGCAAAGAAAATATAATTTTCATATGCAAAACACAACATACAATTCACCCTATTAATTAAAAATTACCTTTGCCTGCTAGAAAGCGTTCAAAAAATTCCTCCCAGCTCTTTGATTTTGTTGCTTTCACCATCAGTTTATAGAAATGATAAAATGACACCAAACCATCTTTTGGATTCCTGTATACATAGATAACCTGGAAATACAATTAATGTTCTGTTAATACTTAATTGCAAAACATTTAAATACCCTCAAACTCATAGGAGGGCCAAAACATTTTTGCCCAGAGAGCAAGTATAGCCACGTGCTCCCTCCAACTCCCCACCACTCTATATCTATCTACCAGATGGGGCATTGAACCTGGAAATTAATTGCTGCAACATTTGGAAACTGCAATGCACAAGGACCACATCTGATACATTAACATTTCATATGAAGTAGGGCTGGTGAGAGACCGGCCGACAGTGAGGGGAATCCAGGTCCCCTGCAGCGTTGCGGGGGATCTGGATTCTAGTGTGATTTTCATTATCGATTTTTATCGATTTTATCGATTAGTTGTTTCAGCCCTAATATGAAGTATACTGCAGTTTCACATACCCAGTGGAAGAAGTAGGAGAGAGACATCACTTGAACAAAAGCTAATTGGAGTCAGAACTTAACAAACCTGGAGTCAAATCAATGAAACTAGAGGTGTGTCTTCAGTGGAGGCTCCTCCATAGGAGCACATGCGCACATGAACCCCCAAGGGCAAAAGGGGAAAAAAATACATTTTAATCTAATTTTGTTTTCCTTTTGCGCTTTGGGGTTCACGTGCCATGAAGCCTCCTGTCCCCTGATGTAGCCTGCCTATGCCTATGCATTTGGCTTAATTGCTGCCGCGGTTGCTGAGCCGCCCATTTGAACCCCGTTCGCACAGCCTTTGCTGGAGGAGCTCCTAGCCATCTGCTCCCAGCCAACACACTTGCTGCCCAGCTTGGAGTCTCCCCGCCCTCCCCAGTGACTGATGCGAGCGGGGAGGCGGGGCTAACAACTTTCTGCTTCCCAGTCCCTTCCTGCAGTCACACTGATGATTGGCCCCGCCCCTTTCCTTAGAGCATCCACACCGCTCAGCAACTCATCTAACAGAAAGTTAGGGGAGGAGGGGGTTAATTTAGGGGCAGTTATGGTTGATGGGGTGTTTAGGGTTAATTTACGGGCATTTGTGGTTGATGGAGTCTTTAGGGTTAATTTAGGGGCAGTTATGGTTGATGGGGTGTTTAGGGTTAATTTAGGGGCAGGTATGGTTGATGGGGTCTTTAGGGTTCATTTAGTGAAATTTATTTTAACCTGTACATTACGTCGTAAATGTACATTTCATTTTCAAAATTTATATATTGTGAACCCCCACTGGAATTACCCACCAGCCGCCACTGTGTGTCTTAGAGCTACTTTGACCCTCCCTCAAAAAAAAGAGTTTACATGTTCATCAGTCCACAGTTAGACAACATGTTTACCAAGTTTATCAAGGAATCATACAGGATAATGTCCGCCAGAACAATGTAGCCAGAACAATGTAGCAAAATAATGATCCTAAATATCAAAATAAATCTAGTACAGAATGGCTTTTAAAAAAAATGAAAATCTGCCTTTTTGAGTGGCCCAGTGAGAGTGCAGACCATAACCCATTAGAGATGCTGTGGAGCCATTTACACCAGAAATCCTAGGGATATAGCTGAGCTTAAGCAAGTCTGTGAAAAAGAACAGTCTAAAACCCCTCCTGAATGTTGTGCAGATCTGATCCACAGCTATCGGAAGCGCTTGTTGAAGGTTATTGCTGCCAAAAAACGATCACTTACTTTTTCCACCAGCACTGTGGATGTTTAATGGGTTTTTTCAATAAAGACATGAAAGATTATCATTGTTTGTGTGGTATTAGCTTAAGTTCATTGTGTTTGTCTATACTTGTGACTTGGTGTAGATGAAGATCAGATCACATTTTCTGGACAATGAATGCAGAAAAACAGGTAAATCCAGAGGATTCATTTACTTTTTCTTACCATTAGATATATTCTACACTGCATATCTTACACTCTCTCATTTCATCAATTATTTTAAAAAAATCTGTTACAATGGCAAAAATCCTGTAAACAATTATGTACTTACTTTACCCCTCCGGTTCCTCAGATCTTTTGGCATTAGGTAATAAGGCATGTGGGAGCAAAAAAGGCGAGGAGAGGGACGGTTGTCATAATCCATGTTATATATATTATATTCTAGCCAGGGGACTCTAGTTATGTTATTAATTTCCTCTGTGCCATTCCGATGACCTTCATTGAAAATTAGACTTAGAATTTGCTGTGTCCAAACTGTTCCTGTAAAAGATAATACATTGTATGCTGTTGGTGGACGATATTAGCGTTATACATTCAACATGCCCTGGAAAATGGAATTCCCGTACCTTCAATATTATAATCCTGTGCAAAGTTAGTTATTTAAGATGTATCTTTAATTCTAAAGCTTAACCCCTAGCCATAGCACAAACCATTTATTTAATTGCTATTTTCCATACACAGCACAAAAAGATGCATGATGAGGGCTGATCAATCACAAACATTTTCTCACACAGCTGTGGTCCGATATTCACAGTAAACAAGTAACTTATGAAGAAATACATTATATTATCATTCTTATCCTTCAAAAGGACCTTTTTGCTCAATTAATTTCATACACCATCCTGCAGAAAATCATAATTTAAGGTCATTAATTTATGCTTTTTCAAAAGATTGTTTACCTGATTTTGGGTAGGTAAGCAAAAAAACATCACTGTCTCTAATTGCAAAATGCTCCAAAGAATCAATGTATTCCACTGTTGCCATGTCACGGTGAAAATATACTCCTTTATGTTCAAGCATATAAGGATCATAAAAGCCATCTTCTTGTGCCATTTTCTATCACACCTGTAAAGTGTAAAAGAAAATATATGCAATAATATTTTTTCAGTTTTTAAAAAAAAAAGTGCCTTCTTAATCTGGTTAATTATACTGAGTTCTCTTATTTTTCAAATCCAAGCTGTATACTTTTAGTTTGAATAGCAAGAAAGGGGTGAGCCTTTTTATAAAGAATATTATGCAAGCCCTGCCCTAGAGTTGCAGTCTTACAGGATTGAGCAATATTCAGATTTGTTATTTATCTCTTTGGATTGAATTACATTTATCGGAGAAAATATTAAGAGCTTAATAATTACTGCAAAAAAATATTAAAATTAAAAAAAGGTTTTGTAGAGCTTTTATTTGTTTTATTTAATATTTTCTAGGGCCACCATTGAAAAAATAAAAAATTAAGATAAGCTTTCAGTTCCTGGAAACCATCCATGAGAATTAACTGTACATACTGTCATAATGGTCAGCAGTTCCACGTATGAGTTACTGAAGAATAAAGTCTATTTATACGAAAATAAAAGAGGAACCTTAAGAAGATAACAACAAGCAAATGTATTTAGTACAATCAGAAGCTTTTTTGAATGGGAACAAATGATTCAGTATTTAGTGACTCAACCTAAATTACAACATAAACTCTTAACTGTTGGTTTTCCTGAAAGGGTGATGGTAATTTACTGCTCAACTACAAATGTATATCAACATGTTGAGATACATTTGAGGTATAGTTCAATCAGGGGAGGGCTGGATCCTCCTGTCCCCCCCCCCAATTTACCTGTACTTCTGAGTCCCCGGTGTGTAGCCGGGGCAGTGTGTAGGCTCCGCTGCAGCCGGAAGGAAGTGCAGTTAGCAGCGGGGGTTGTCTGCGTCCATCCCCGGTGCTGGGAACTCTGATCTCTAACAGTCGGAAGGCGTATGCGCGATGGATCCAGACAACCCCCGCTGCTAACCGCACCTCCTTCCGGCTGCAGCGGAAGTTGCCTATGCGAATAGCGTGGACGTCTACCTGCTGCCCGGACAACACACCGAGAGTCAGAAGCACGGTAAGTTATTTTTTTTTGGGGGGGGGGTTAAATGGGGGGTATAAGGCATTTCTGTAGGCTCTATGAAATGCCTTTTAACCCCCTTAATGCCACTCTGCCTCCAGAAATGCCTTTTAATCCTCTATACGCCACTCTGCCTCCTGAAATGCCTTATACCTCCCTAAATGCCACTCTGCCCCATAATATGCCTTTTAACCCCCTAAGTGCCAGAGTGGCAAATAGGGGTATAAGGCATTTCTGGAGGCAGAGTGGCACATAGGGGGTTAAAAGGCATATCAATGGGCACAGTGGCATTTAGAGGGTTAAAAGGCATTTTATAGGGCACAGTGGCATATAGGGGGTATAAGGCATTTCTGGGGCAGGTTGAAAAACTAAAGAAAATAAAAACAAAATATTTTTCTCAATCATAGCTTTTATTAAAAAAAATTACATAGTTTACATGAATTAACATTTACTGGTAAAACTTTTTTCCTATAGGGTTGTCTTATATTCGGGCTTTTTCTTTTTTGCCTAAATTAATATTCAGATTTTGGGGGGTCATTTTATAATCAGGGTTAAAAGGCATTTATGGGGCACAGTGGCATATAGGGGGTATAAGGCATTTCTGGGGCAGGTTGGAAAATAAAAGGAAATAAAAACAAAATATTTTTCTCAATCATAGCTTTTATTAACAAACAATTGTTCACATAGTTTACATGAATTAACATTTACTGGTAAAACTTTTTTCCTATAGGGTCGTCTTATATTCAGGCTTTTTCTTTTTTTTCCTAAATATTCAGATTTTGGGGGGTCATCTTATAATCAGGGTCATCTTATAATCGAGCAAATACGGTATTTATTTTAATTACTTAATTACTTTTTCAGATTTCTATTTTTTTCCAGTTGACACAAACATTTGTGAAATAAATATCCTTGCCAATTTTGTTTTTGTGGGGGGTGCCACATACAGGATCCCCCCGGGTGAGAAATACTCTAGGTACACCCCTGGTTGGACCTTAAGCCAATGAGTTAAAAACACAACTCTCCCATTAGTGAATTCACCTTATTGGCTACTACATTGAAAAGGCCGCTTTCTGAATGGAAAGTAACCCAGTTTTTCATTGTAGGACCATGAGTGCCAACAATACAGTGTATATTTGTATACTCAGCACATGACAAAATGCCATTGCACTAAATATTAGGAGGTAATTTTTGTGCAGAATGCTCCTTCTGGTTGGCCAACTTCCATTGGTTTCTATGTTTATATGAAACATTTCCGAACTTTACATCCAAACTACTTTTGCACAAATATATGGACATTATTAAAAGACAAAGGGCTAAAAACAACTATTAATGTAGTTTGTCAAATGACTGTTATGTTACATGCTATGAAATAGTTTAGAATTCACTGCTGAAATATCCTCTGCACCGCATCATGGAACTCATTTAGAAGATGAATTCTCATAACTCACTCAGAGGTGCCCTGAAGTAGTGTCCTGAAATGCACTTCACAGTACTTTGTTGTGTGGAGTAAAAGTGTACTTTGTACAACACCAGTTTACTTTATTAAGTAAATATAAACTTTTCCTGGAAGATAGGGTAGAATAAAATAAAATAATCCCAACTCTTTGATTGTGCTTCATTTGCCGATGTTTACAGTTGTTTTTTTTAAAAATGATAAAATGACACCTAAAGGTCTTTTGGATTCCTGTATACATAGATAACCTGAAAGCTTATTTATATATAGGTTTGTGTCAGTATTCATGAGCTATTCAAAGGTGAGACATCATGGAAACTGTAGTGTGCCTGTCCCAAATCAGGCACTGGTTTTGAGTTGAGTATTCCCTGGAAAGACATGTTGGAAACCGGCGGTAAAATTGCTTCGTGAAAAATGTCAAAATGCCAACTTTCTCAAACATTTATACACTATAAATATACCTTGAAGCATTTATCATGTGTTTCCAAATTCACAAGAAAAATAAAAACGTTTGGGATATTTTCACTCAGATCTACCACGGCAAAATCAAGCAAAACATGGGAGACAGACAGAGGCAGAGTTTAGTCATCGAACTGAGTGACAAAGGCAGGTTCATTGTTTTTATTACGTCTTTATTTGGTTAGTTTTTTTGTTATTAAAACTTTATAAAAAGAGAATACCTTCTTTACTTTGATATATGGTGGTAACCTTTTACGTGTCCTTTACCTATGAGAAAATACATTATATATATGTAATTGGTTATATATATATATATATATATATATATATATATATATATATATTGTACACACATATAAATACACACAGTTACATACACCGATCAGCCATAACATTATGACCACTGACAGGCGAAGTGAATAACATTGATAATTTTGTTATCATGGCACCTGTCAGTGGGTGGGATATATTATGCAGCAAGTGAACAATTCCTGTTTAAAGTTGATGCGTTAGAAGCAGGAACACATGGCACCAGAATGCATCCATGGAGGCCCCACCTCCCAACATCTCCAGAGGTCTAGTGGAGTCCATGCGTCGACGAGTCAAGGCTGTTTTGACAACAAAAAGGGGACCTATACAATATTAGGCAGGTGGTCATAATGTTATGTCTAATCAGTGTATATGGGTGTGTTAATATATACATTATATATATATATATATATATATATATATATACTCCCCTGTTCATAGACAGCAAAAACTATAATTCCATATGAGGCAAGGCTTCACTAGCAACTTGTTGCTCAAATATTATACTTAAACATATAGTACAAAACTATTTTGCAATTTTTAAGAAAATCACTAGTTTACGACTGTGACGGAACCCTCCATCACTGGGACCACCGGAGAGGCCTGACTGCCAGCCTCCTCCCTATTGACTATGGGCCCTGGGTTTGTAAAGGCTTCTGTGGCTACCCCCAGCAGTATATCATGTCATGTCATGCCAGGATCTGCAACCAGGGAGTTACCGCCATTGTTTTAATTTAATATCAGACCCCTCCACCCCATGGTGCATTATTATGTTGTATAAATCAGTCTCCCCCTCTCCCCTATTGTATTGTTAATCCTGTTACAGCCCCTGTTGTCTCTGGGAGGCAGATTAAAGGGGCGGTTTGCATCTCAATATCTCGTTTTATGTTAATGTGTGTTTTGCTGGATATATCCAGCCCTGTGTGTCTAAAATAAATCAGCCTTCGTTTTGGTTTTACCCTACACTGAGTCTCGGCTAGTGACTGGGGAATTGGGGAAAGTGTGTTGTCCCAGGCTAAGGGAGCACAAGTCAGCGGAGGTAGTCGGTCAGACTAGCCAGCTCCGTGACAACGACCTTTTCTTTCTGAAGCCAAGTACGGTAGCATAATTTGTGTACATATCAAGCAAGCCGAGAGCCATTTTTTAGGAAAAATAAACAAATTAGGCAACAGCCTAAATTTTGGAGATTTTGGACTCTGCACTTTGAACAGCATTTTAAATAATTACCGTATTTATCGGCGTATAACACGCACCCCCATTTTAACAAGGAAATTTGAGTAAGAAAAAATAATTTTAACTTGGAAGCTATGAACTTAATGTTGGAATAATATTTATTACATTATAACATTTATTATAACATTTATACCACTTATAAGGCAAATATGAAAGAAAAAGCACCTCTTTGAACAAAAAAACTGAACAAAAAAAAACTTCAGAATCACTGCTATCTGGGAAACCACACACACACACACACACACACTAAGACACACAGTAAGACACACACACACTCAGACACACACACTAAGACACACACTTAGACACAGAGACACACACAAACACACTCAGACACACACTCCCTAACCCCCCTTCTCAGGATCTCCTCTCTCATTCCCTAACCCCCCTTCTCAGGATCTCCCCTCTCCCTCCCTAACCCCCCTTCTCAGGATCTCCCCTCTCCCTCCCTAACCCCCTTCTCAGGATCTCCCCTCTCCCTCCCTAACCCCCCTTCTCAGGATCTCCCCTCTCCCTCCCTAACCCCCCTTCTCAGGATCTCCCCTCTCCCTCCCTAACCCCCCTTCTCAGGACCTCCCCTCTCCCTCCCTAACCCCCCTTCTCAGGATCTCCCCTCTCTCTCCCTAACCCCCCCCCGGTCACTTACCTTCAACTCCTGTGTTGGAAGCGTGAGGCGTTTGTCTCGGGTGCCGGCGCTTCACTGCTGAGCGCCGGCGTCTGACGTCATATGCCGGCGCCGAGCGTGAAGCACCGGCACCCGAGACAAACGCCTCACGCTTCCTACACAGGAGTTGAAGCGCTGAGGCAGGCGGCGGCGGCCGCCGCCAGCAGAGGAGTCCTGGATTTCTGTCAGTCAGGGGGGCCCGAGAGTTGCCGAGCGGTCATCTTCAGCAACCGCTCGGCACCCCTTGGGCCCCTCTGACTGGCAGAACTCCAGGGCCCGGTCGCAGTTGCTACCTCTGCGACCCCGTTAGTTCCGCCACTGGCTCTAGGATTTATCTGCGTATAACACGCAGGTAGGGTTTCAGCTTCATATTTTAGTTAAAAAAGTGCGTGTTATACGCCGATAAATACGGTATGTGAATGTCTGGATTCAATAATATTTACCAAAAACAAATGTATTATCACCAGGAATAAATAAAATAACACATTTCACTGGACAGATAGACTCCACTGCCATAATTGGTTGCTCTTTTTATAAAGCTTGTTTCCCTTTAATATAATCGTCTAAATAAGGTTCAGTGGCTCCAAGTATACATTACATGAAAATAATAAAAAAAAATGCTGAGATAAGAACAAGCAAATCTACTTCGCGCAAACACAAGCTCTTTGTCAACGGGAGCAAATAATAATGTATTTAGTGACAGAGAACAAATCTCGATCAACTCCTTGACTTTTTCCTCCAAAAAGATGACCAATCTACAAGTTCCGTGATTAATTTTAAGGTTTAAAATGATAAACAAAACAAAATGCTGACAAAACAGAGGAAATTAATAGCTACATAACTGCCACATCTGATGTACAATCTGTTGTAGCGTGGTAGTATGGAGGCAAAAAATGCATGGCTAGTGATTCAATAACCTGTTTAAACTTAGATTTGCACTTCTTAACTTGCCGGAGGAGATTTCATATGTGCCAGTAATGTTGATTAGCGTAGTGTATGTAGTCCACAGGTAACCTAGATTTAATTTATACTTTTATTTTTTATTTTTTTAAAGCCAGTGTTTTAAGGGTTACCTTTGAGCAGCAAACGTTTTATGAGCCATGGCTCCTTTGATTTGTAAAACCATTTCAGCTTGTTTAAGCTACCCACAGGTATAATAATGTCTGTATTATGATGTGTTACGTGAGCACTGTTTTTTCCCAGCAACTGGTTTACATACTTAGATTTCAGGAAACAAATCCCAGCAATGACCCATAACTCAAAAGGTAGGTTTTATATTCTAATTTCAGTACGTCATGGCTTTCCAATGGACCTTAAACTGTGTGTCACGTGTATCAGTCATTATATATACATTATATATACATATATATATTTATTCCATTTTCATTTTTCAGTAATAATTATCTTTAATATTCTTCATACTTTGATAATGATTTTGATCTAGGATCCAGTCAAAATATATAGTAACCAGTTTAGATAAAATAGGACAGGGGTGTCCACATTTTTTCTGCAGTGGGCCCCTTCATCAGAAATGCATGTGTGTGTGTGGACTGCATTAATTTTTCATTGAGAGAAAATATACAGCATGCCTCTTATTATATAGTGATCCAGACATGGATGGTGATACAGAATTGCTTTTTCACTGATTCACTCTTACTCACACACTCTCAATGTCTTCCTACCTTCTCACCAATCGCACTTCCAACCAGAGGCACACCTAGGCAGTTGGATGCAGTGCACTGCACCGAGGTGCTCTGAATAGCAGCGGTGAATTGAGTGGAGAGCGCAACATGAGGGGTGAAGTTTGTGCCGGCTGAACACTTCTCCGTTCCCGTCTCTTTCCCTGCAGCTCCGCTTCTTGTTGCTCTCCCGTCTTCTTCTTGGAGGAATGGCTGTCCCCTGGTACTGAAGAATCAGATGAAGAGAGAAGACAGGAGAATAAGATCGCAGGAACGTAGCAGCAGTCAGGGAAGAAGTTAGGGAGACTCAGCTGGTACAAACTGCACCCTTGTGCTGCGCTCCCCCCCATGCATCCCAGTTACTCAGAGCACCCGGGTGAGGTTCACTCACTGGTGTGGCTCTGGTTGGAAGTGTGGTTACTGCTCCAGACCTCAATTTAAAGCAGCCATCTGTTGAATCCCCCTGACATAGGATATAGAATATTTTTACCCTTCTAAATAATAATAATTAACTCGAGAGGACCATTTGAAGTACAGTGTTAAAGTAAACAAGTGACACCGAAATTTATATTAAAAATATCTTTATTTATACATAATATAAAAATAGCAGTCAATCATGTTAAAAATATTTTGATGATGCGCTATAGAAAATTTCATGACATAAGGTTGTCACGCTTTTCATTTATGGAATTCTCTCTGCTTTGAAAGTTTTCGTCATCTGGAGACAAACCTTAACATAAAAAAAAAATACAAGTTAACATTGTCATTTACAGAATGTTCGGCATATCTGCATTTTTCTCAAACCCTGAAAAATAAGCCTAAATATACAACAGCATCAAACGGCAATGAGTAAATACAGCATCTCTCCACCCTTTATTCCAAATGCAAGCCTTTGGAGGTCTTTACAGACCTCAGCGATTTCACTAAGAACTGGAATGGGTACCCTTTATGATGTCATGATGACATAACTGGAATCTTAATTATTTTTAAAATTTTCATTCCTTTCTTTTTTTTTTAATATTTTACATTTTTACAGTGCCATTATGTCGGATCAGTGAGCAGGAAGCTAGTGATGTTAGCTCCTGCTGATATGGGAGAGCCCAGACACTCTGCCGGTGCAAAAACCATAGGATGTACTATTACAGGGCTCGACAAATCCCAGGCGCCAGGTGTTTGTCAGCCTGTGATCGCGGGGGCGCTGCTGCTGTCTGCCCAGGAGTCTGGGCAGACAGCACAGCCACTCAGAGCCCGCCCCAGAGCCTGAGATCACTCCCACGGAGTAATTCTGTAGGCTGAAAACCGCCACAGGCAGCTTCAGGAAAGGGGGTTGAGTGTTGATTGGGGACCTGACACAACACCCCCCTGCTGCCTGATCGCTCCATGAGAGCGAAAGTGCACCATTAACCCTTTCAATGCCGTGATCGCTGCATTTTAGGGGTTAATTCCCGTTTTGTACGGGCTCTGCTGCTGGTGGCCTGCCTGGAAGCCCAGACAGGCCAGCAACAGCAAAAACGAGCCCCCACAAGCCCTTTGATGACTCCTGTAGGCATGGAATCCTACAGCAGTCATCAGAGACTCCCCCCTGCAATGGCTGGTCTATAGACCAGCAATTGCGTCTCAGCTGCCAGAGGCAGCTTCAGGGACAGGGGTAGAGGGTTCTTTGGTCTCCACATGAGTGTGGAGACCAGCCCAAACACCCCCCTGTTGCCTGATCGCTCCATGAGAGCCCCTTCAATTTGCGGCATTGCAGGGGTTAACATTTGTCCCCACAAGCTTGTGGGGACTAAATATCAGTCAATGCTGTGCTCCAATGGAACATCAGCATAGAAAGTGTTAAAAAAAAAAAAAAAAAAAAAAAAACCAGCACTGACCTGAAAGTCCAGGGTGCTTCCAGGTCAAATGCTGTGAGTTTAGTAAGTGGGCTGATGATGATCAGATCACTCCTGACCAACTGTTAGTTAAAAAAAAATCCTGGCTCCTAACTTTTTTAGCTGGCGCTTAGATTCACAACAAATTTGTCAAGCCCTGTACTATTACGTATTCTGTTATCTAAGACCAGTTTTATTGGATGTAAGAGTAAGTCCTAAGGTCATGAAGTAGTTAAACAAATCAAGAGTTAAAGAATAATTCACAACAATATAAGAGTAGAAATACACATGCAAACACATATAATTATATATATATTAGAGTGCATGTAAGCAGACATCAATTTAACAGAGCGCAGTCGATTTTATAACCCAAAAATAAATATTGTAGAAAAGTCAAACTTCCTGTGACCTATTTATCAGCAAAGGAAACTACAGGGATCTGTGCAATGGGAAATGTTTGCTTTTGAAAAACACATTTTTCTATACGTACACAAGTCAGCTTCAGATAATAAAAAAATATTTACCAACATCCACAAAAGGATCCTGACCATTACACAAATGTGATGTTCTGTTAGTAGCGAACGCTTGGTTTTGTGGTTTTGTGATCATAACACTTACAGCTTTTTCTTCTGCAGACAGAACTCCTTCGACGGCCACTATCTGGTATTGCTTATGTTTCAAGCTCCCTGGAAATTTCCGAAGTGGTTTAAGAGCTGCACTATCCATATTGTGCTTCAAAAGCTTGCACATATTTTCATGAGGACAACCAGGATCAAATAGTAACAGGCAATAGCTCTTATTTTTTCTCTCTTCTATTCCAACTATGGTACGACTATGACCTGGAAAAAAAAAGTGATGCAAAGTTAAAAACACAGTTTCTCTTCATAAAGTTTAGTTAGTGATTTCTGTTGTGATGTATTTAACTTTTGCACATTTTTTTGAAGATTCAAACAAGTAACTGGTAGTATTAACAGACATCCTTTCAAACATCTTCCCACCTCTATAATACATTCCAAACACTTCCTTCTTAGCACCCTCAAATCTGCATAAATAACATCATACAGAACTACAACTGAACTAAACAGAAAAATGTAAGGTTTGGAAAAAGTGACAGATCTACTTTCATATCAGTCTGTCTGGCTTTTGAGGTGCATTTTACCCAAGACATGGAACCAAATAAAAATAGAAATCATTAAATAAGAACTTGGCTGAAACACAGGAACAAAAAAGTGTGTCATACCTTGATGCTGAAGATAAATGGCAGGCTTTGAGGTACAAACCACTCGATCACTATTTGGGGCATTAGAAGAATAGTAGTTCAGAACCCAGTCGAACAAAAGAGGATGTGTTCCGGATGGACTACTTGGCTTATGGAAGTCAATAATTCGACACCTATGGGATATTAGAGAAAAAAGCAAAACAATGTATATGGAACTGATGACTATAATAAGGCGAGGGACAGAACTAATCTCGTGCAGGATTTGCAAGAAAAAGTGTTGTTTGGTAGATGTGGATTTTCTGCCTACCACTGGATAAAACACTTACGGCTAAAAAAAAGAGTCATATCACATTTCCCACTGTAAATGAGCACAGCAATAATAATAAATTGTATCTATTGTGCTTGTCGTCCTCATTAGAAGACCCCTACCTACAATCTTTAGAAAATGATTTTGTGCAGAAAATAAGTGTTATTAACTATTTTTAAATGTTCTTTTTTCCCCAAGACCCTGTATTTAACAACAAAAAACAGTAAGTGTGGCACAAACTTTTCTTGCTAAAACCTGGTGCCCTTCCAAAATAGTGACAAGCCACCATGTTTAATGAAAGTAACATTGGTTCAAGATAATAAGCTGAAATTACCTTAATATGCAAATTACAGCACTGGGGGAGGTCAGACTATGCTTTCCATGTTGGCACAAGAAATGTGGGACTGTCTTATTGGGGGTCACAAAAGCGGTAGTAGATCCATACTCTATACTCCATGCATGAAGGAACCAGCAAGGACAACCATGTATCTCTTCCTGGATCATACGTTTGGCACATTAAGACTAAACAGTAGGTTGGAAACGGTACCTAGTTACCCGAGTTTCATCCATAAGAAAATAATATTTACACAGGCATGACTGTAAAAGGGACCATAAACGTATGCTGCTTAGGAAAAATATGTTAAAATGAAAGATCCTTTTATATTTTCATTGTGTCACCTTGCATTTGCCCCTTACCTCAGCCAGGTAGGATATTGAGATTTACTTGAATAGGACCAAGTAGCCAACCAGTGTTGCAAAGGTGGCTGGGGGGCTGCAACTTCTCCTTAAGAAACTAAAAACCACACAACTCATTTTATTATTTTAATTATGAATTCACTAAATTAATTGTATACAAATATTCCGAGCTCTCCTCTTCACTTGTTTCATTGAGGGTCCCACCTCATTTTTAGAGATTTGTATGAATTAACCAGTTAGGCAAATTTGTTAAAATGTAAAATCAGAATGTACAAGTATAGTTTTTACCTATATAAAACCAAACCGTTTCAGCTGGCTTATAAATGCTCGGTAACTCAGTGGCCATGCAGCTTTTGATTAACATAGTTTAGTTATCCGGACAGGATCCGAGTATCGAGAGAGTTTTGTTTTGCTCAGATTTCATGTTTTCTAGGTTACTAGTCAGGGGGTACCTGCTTCATTTTTTTCTTTTTAAATTATCCAGCCATTGTATTTGCTGATGTTCTTTATTCATTAGTTTTAATATAAATAATATAATGTGAGACATTATTGTAAATGTTAAATTGTTCTTAAGGCATACAAACAAAACCAAAGCAGTGGGGAATTGTAACAACCTACATTAACACTGAACGGGGACATTATGTTAAACATTACATTGTTTACTGGCAATCAATCCAGTGTTTATATTAATTTATAATTTATGAAGGTCATGGTTTATCAGTTTACAGGACATTTGCAGGACAAAACACAAAGTGTTTATCAATCACAAACACTCTGGAACTCATGGGGATTCCTACTGGCTCACAGTCAGCTAAGTAGTTCTTGATTTCTTACTTTAGTCGAAGTGATGTCAGCACGCAGTAAATTTCACATGCACCAATCCAAGCTTTGGTGCCATGCAATTTGCCATTAAAATGTGAGGCACCATGAGGATCAAAGCCTTCCTTCCAGGAGTCTTCAATCATAAGCTGAATCCTTGGGATACAAGGTATTGACCTATAACCTGGTGAAAAGTTTGCTTTATGAAGACAGCATAATAGGTCTAAAAAATTGAAAACATCAGCAACAAACACTTATACTATATTTAACTATTTTTGAGTGCTAATTAAATATACTTTTATTTCTCCCTGTAATTAGAGATTGCACCAGTTACATATTTTCATACCTTGTAAATGGTTTTTGTAAGAGTCAGTTGTCATCAGAGAAGAAAGGAGCATTTGGAAATTCCGAAAGCCGCAACCCCATCCCTTGTCTCCTAGAGAGTTGCTGAAATGGTCCAAATGTGAACAAAGCCAGACCCTGTTCACTTCAGGTGCTGAGCTGTGATAATACCTGTGTAGCACTTCTAAAACCCCTGAATAATAATAATAATAATAATAATAATAATAATAAAAAAAGGAGAACAGAAATTCAATTTTCGGTGTATGGAATAAAGTACTGGTAAAGAGCACACACATTTCATTTGGAAACATAACATATAAGGTATGTAAATAAGGCTCTTTCAACCTCAAAATCTGGTATTCTGGGGACCATGTGTTAGTGTTCATGGTTTACAGCATATGACTCCTAAAAACATTGTGATTTTAACATAAATCCCTTATTTATCTAAAAAAATAAAATAAATAAGAACACTTTACATAAAGAAAACACCAACCTGAAGTCTTTGTTCTTCCATCATCTATGCCCGTAGCTAAAGTTTCCATCATCTGCGCTTTGTGTAGGTGAAAATCCATAGGTTGCATTCTATTGTCCATGCCAAATTGTCTCTGGAGGAATTAGGGATAATGTAAATAAATAATCATTTTTAAAAAGTATGAAGAGTAAAAAAGCAAGGTAGTTTAAGAAGGGTCATTCAGAGCAAGGAGCTCCTGAAAACTCCATAAGTGTGTATCATGAATGGTCAGTGAGCTTCTCTTGCAAGAAGGACTGAATTGGCCCCGCATAATGCAATGTAGGAGATTCCTAAAAATTTGCTTCACCGATTTAAACTATGCATTATGCAGGATCCCCTCAGCCTTTCTTGCAGGAGAAGCTCACTGTGGTTGGCCCTTTAAAATGCATAGTGATACGAGTAAGAAGATTCACATCTGCATATTCACAGTTTAGTGAATACTTTCACTAGTGTTATGAATAGCAGGTAGCAACGACCTAAAATTGCATTTGTTTTCTCTGTGAAGAATATTCCAATAGATTGTATTTGTTTTCAGATGTCGCAATAAAAGAAAAAAAAATAAGCCACTAAAAAATATCTAGGAACACACAGATGAACTCTGAAAACTATAATGTTTTCAAGAGATTACATATCCTGGCATTCTCTATGCACAAAGCATTAATGGAGGTTACTGTGACCAAGGCTGATGGAGGGCATACACATCTTCTCATAAATAGAAAAAAAAAATTCAAGTGAACGCACCAAATTGTCTCATGGATTTTAATTTCAAACAATAATCGGATCATTCTCAGTGTGTTTGGGATAGGGATCAACAATTATTTATTAATAATAAATGCATTGGAAAACCTGACTGCATCCTGAGCTCCAATCATGAGCCTTTACTTCCCTTTGGTATTCTATAATTGCTATTCTTTCTCGTGCAAAAAGCATACCTGAAGGCTGCCATTAGAGGTCTTCATGTGATATTTTAGATAACTTTAAATGCTGCACTCTTGACCATTTCTTTTTCTTGAGCCTTTTTTGCAATGCATTCCACACACGTGAAAGACTGAATGTGATAATTTCCAAGTTAAGAATGAAAAATGAAAAGAAGTAAAAGGAAAGTCACATTGAAAAATACTTTTTTTATACTTAAATACAGTGTTGAATAGTGTAGTTTAACAGTGAACAAAACATGGTTTAATTTTCAAATTTCCTATAGCTGCAGACCTGAAGGCTGCCATTAGAGGTCTTCATGTGATATTTTAGAGTGTCTGGACCCGGCCAGTCTATTGCCTACCATAAGGCTATATGATAAGTATGAGGAAAAAACTATAAAAATCCAACACGCAATATTTGTGTTATTATATTGTTACTAATTTGAAGGAACAAAAATGGAGAGAGGAAATAAAGCATTGTCCAAGGATACGAGAAGTCAGTCAAATAGCTTTATGGTAGTGACAAAAATAAAAGGGGTAAGTGACTGGAAATGTGGTGCAGCCCGATATTTTGTAGCCAAGACATGGAGAAGATCTCCACTTGGGTCAAAGGATAGGCATGTTCCATCATAAGTATCTTAATGTATTTTGTTGACATAATGTTGCATGAAGCAGGATGCTGGGTGTCTCTTCAATATTGCTCCATAAAATACCTCCAACCTTTAGAAGTCAAACATTGTATTATGCTCAACATTTTACAATGTACCATATTTATAAATGTGCATTATACGAAGCTAAATCCAAGAATAAAAAACTTCAGTAGTCCACATACCCAGGGCTGGTGCAATGAGTTTTGACACCTTAGGCAGAACCTAATTTTGCGGTCCCCTTGGAACCGCCCATTGCATCCCTCTGTGCCATGCCCTTAGGGGCAGAGTCATGCGAGCTCATCATACATATGACCACACACACCACCACATCGACAGCACCCTTTGTCCTTTCCTTCACTGTGCTACACTCCACCATGCAGTTGAGGTATAGATCAAATAAACATCACATACAAACCTACCCTTGCAGGTATAGATCAAATGAAAATCACAAGCAAACTCACCAGTGGTATTGATTAAATAAATAATGTATGGAAACCCTAAACCGCATGCATAGATTAAGGGTAGCACACCCCAGAGGCCTGGCTTGACACTCAGACTGCACAAATCGTATACGGCCAGAACCCAGATCGCACCCACAGTGGTCTCATCTCAGACACACTCTTAATTTATTGTAAACCCTTTAGGCCCTAAACAGTGACAGTAATGGATAGACTGTCAGAATACACATATACACTACTTTTACTAATGGCTATCCATAAACACATTATACCCTTGTATCTCTCCCCTTTCTCTTTGATTCTGTCCCATTTCTCTTTATCTCTTTTTCTCCCTACCCCTCCTCTCTTATCTCTCCCATTTTCTTTAACCTCCTTTTTATCTCTTCTCTTTTTCTGTAGCTCATCTCTCCTATTTCAAGTTGTCTTTCGCTTTTCTTTTAATCTAAACTCTCCTCTCTTTAACTCTCAATGTTCTCCCTGTCTCTCCCCTTTTCTCATTATCTCATCTTTTCTCACCATCTCTATCCTTTCTCATATCTCCCTCCTTTCTCTATCTCTCCCATTTTTCAATATTGTTCCCCCTTTTCCCATACACCTATGCTGTATATAATAATCACGCCACATACACGTGGAAACTTTTTTCTACATATTACTCAATCCTAATTGAACACTTAAGGAAGGACAGGATACTTTTGTTTAATTTATTTTTAAAGTGCTGTGTAGAAATATCCAAATAGAGAAAGCTTAATTGTGCAATAACCTGCAGCTTCTGGAATTCTTCCATCTCTTTAGCTCTTCGATGTTGGTCTTCCTCATCCTGGAGTTGCCTTGCCAATTGTAGAACATACTTTTGCTGCAGCCCCTGAAAATTGTTTAAAAAGATATATATATATATATATATATATATATATATATACCATATTTGCTCGATTATAAGATGGGGAAGGTGCGGGGAACTCTGATCTCTGACAGTCGGGGAAGGTCTGCGCGATGGATGCAGACAACCCCCGCTGCTAGCCACGCCTCCTTCCGGCTGCAGCGTAAGTGCGTGGGATCTACACGCTGCCCCGGCTACATGACAGGGAAGTCAGAAGCACCGGTAAGTTGGGGGGGGGCGGGGGAGTGTTAAATGGGGGGCATAAGGCATTTCTGGAGGCAGAGTGCTCTGTGAAATGCCTTTTAACCCCCTTAATGCCACTCTGCCTCCAGAAATGCCTTTTTAACCCTCTATATGCCACTCTGCCTCCTGAATGCCTTAAACCTCCCTATATGCCACTCTTCCCCATAATATGCCTTTTAACCCTCTAAATCCCAGAGTGGCATATAGGGGTATAAGGCATTTCTGGAGGCAGAGTGGCACATAGGTGGTCAAAAGGCATATCAATGGGCACAGTGGCATATAGGGGGTATAAGGCATTTCTGGGGCAGATGTGCATAACTGGGGACAGGTTGGAAAATAGAAGGAAATAAAACCAAAATATTTTTCTCAATCATAGCTTTTATTTAAAAAAAATAGTTTAGATGAATTAACATTTACTGGTAAAACTTTTTTCCTATAGGGTCGTCTTATATTCAGGCTTTTTCTTTTTTTCCTAAATTAATATTCAGATTTGGGGGTCGTCTTATAATCAGGGTCATCTTATAATCGAGCAAATACGGTATATATAATATATACAAATACACACACAGTGTTGAAGAGAAAGGGTACACAAGAGTAAAAAAGCATGATGGGGAAAGGCATGCCAATGCTTTTACAGTAGGTACTATAAAAAGGTACGCATCTTAAATAAAATACTTTTTAGCTTTTTCTAAACATAAAACTTTAAAACAATATGTATCATTTTGGGTACCCATTCTAGAAAACCTGATGTCTTTACCATGGATTATATGATCCAGTGCTCAGGGCAGGAGGAGAGGATGCTCAGGGTGATGAGAGGAAGGTCCTAGGGGTCAACTGAGGGGGCTGCCCTGCACCATACCTAGGGCAGCAATTCCATAAATACATCACTGATTAGTGGTTTATAAGTAATATTTAAGATGCATAAAACATCACACCCATGCAAAGAAAATATAATTTTCATATGCAAAACACAACATAGTCTGGGATAGACTGCTGTCTGCAGGGGGTCACACAGCTAGGCAATCAGGTTAACCAGAATGCATTAGGAGCGGGGGGGGCAACAACATGCCTTTAAAAGCCTTTATATTTTCAAATTCTGCCATGTGAGACTATAAAACACTGTAAAGATGCATGTTTGTAAAGAAAGGCACCTTTGTATAGACATTGTAGGTTTGTAGAATTCTTTAGTGGAATTTTTCACCAAACGTTTATTCTGGTACCAACTTCAGTCATAAAGGTTTATTGGTGAAATAATATTTTTACTTTTTGGCCAAGTCTAAATGTGATTATTGTTTTCTCTATTGTAAAGATGCCTATACCAATATTTTCCCATATGGTTAAAGCAAGAACAAGTGACGAGGAGCACATACTATACTTATACTATAAGACTCTTAAATAAACAGATTTATTCACACATCACATAACTCTTGCCAGCACACAAATATATTAAGTAGTTCCACATAAGTAACTACATAAGTAACCTGAAAACATATTTATTATCAATGCAAGGAGTTTTATTCTACTGTTCAGAAGAGATGAAGAGAAGCAGATTTGTATACATGCTGAAAACAGAGTTACAAATTTTCACAATAGTAACTGTCCCCCTATGCAAAAACCTTAAACATCCCTACTCCTTGAAAAAAAAAAGACAAGGGGCAGTCTTAGAACAAGTGGCACCCCAGGCTACTATGTCAAAGTTTGGCTAGTCCTATCTGATTTTCCATGGCTATATTGCTTACCAAGGAGATGAACTGCACTGCATTTTGCAACACAGGAATCTGAATATGTATGTATTTTATGCTTTTTTTAGGTTGTGTGTTCCCCTTTCTGTATACAGGCACTGGAAATAATTGTTCTTCCCCTACTCTATACAGCTTCTTCGTTCCACAGTGCTCTGCTCTCTGTATGTCACTATGTGCACCACCTCCCTGCCTCATACATTCTACAACTATACTACACACTCAATCTAACACACATTCGAACACTATACACTGACACTCAAACAATACACTAAGATACTGTTCATAGACCGTCTAATGCTGTATACTTACACCCCCACACACAATCACTCTAACACCATACACCAACACACCACGATGTACTCTGATATACACTTACTCTAACACACAACACAGTTTAACACTGCACACTGACACACATACACACACACAGTTAAACACTGTACAATGACAGCCCACACATACTTATTCTAGCACTCTACATAGTATTGCATGGTACACTAAACACACATACACTCATTGTAGCACTGTGCACTGATGCTCCCCTCACACACACAACCACCATACACATTAACTTATACGCTGTCACCTCCATGCACACTTATTCTAACTAGGGATAGGCCTAGACATGGTTCATGGCAGATATTATCATCCTTGTGATCTCCCAAGCTGACCATCCTCCTCGAGTAGCAAGCGTCCCCCCTGGTTAAGGTGCCCCAGACTAAGACCAGCTCTGTATAAGGCGCCACTGAGACATTAAAAATTAGAAGTATTAAACAATCAAAGGACAGCTAGAAGGTGTCTCACTTAGAACCTGTTTAATACATTGCAAATTAATACATTTTATAGACAAAAATGTTTTCAAATTATCTGAACATTAATTCATATTTATATCAGTTGTATCCAGTAAAACAGGTATCACGATGTATTATTCAATCTTCTTTTCAGTCAATATGCCAGATTAATTTGATTGGCAAATCTTTCATCTTATCCTTGTATAACTGATCAAACCTTTCATTTTGTGCCACTGTCATCAGATTTTTCCAGTCCCCAACAGTACCTGAAAAGGTACCATAGAGTCAAATGATATAATTGGTTCAGGAACACATTAAAAAATATTGTAAAATAGTTTTCAAATTATATTTAACATTAAAAAGTATCAAAAATATCATGTATCAAAAATATTCTGCTAAAAACACAAACCTGGAGTACTTACTTATTATGTGAAACATAGATTAAGTAAATGGACTACAGTGAAGGGACTTAAATCAGTCAAGCAATGTACAACAACCAACAATTTTAAAATAGACAGGAGGCTTCATATTAGAAATTAAATCCTTCTTTACTACTCCCAGTAGCAAATAGTTAACAGAGAAAAAACAGTTGAACAAGAAATCTATAACACAGTTGTGCAATCAAGGTGAACACAGGTAACCAATCAATAAACAGCAGGTAGTATAAGAGCAAGATCCCCCATATATCATCCTCTTTCTTTGCTCCCTGGAACAGATACCGTATTGGCTTGGATATAGGCCGCCCCCGTATATATAAAAGTTTGGTGCTTTTTTAAAGAAAAAGTTTTTTTAATAGACATGCTGCCACTCTGCCCCCCCCGAGATATGCTGCCACTGTCCTCCCCCCGAGATATGCTGCCACTGTCCTCCCCCCCGAGATATGCTGCCACTGTCCTCCTCCCCCCGAGATACGCTGCCACTGTCCTCCTCCTCCCCCCTGAGATATGCTGCCACTGTCCTCCTCCCCCCCGAGATATGCTGCCACTGTCCTCCCCCCCGAGATATGCTGCCAGTGTCCTCCCCCCCGAGATATGCTGCCACTGTCCTCCCCCCCCACGAGATATGCTGCCACTGTCCTCCTCCCCCCCGAGATATGCTGCCACTCTGCCCCCACTCCCCGATTTACCAGAGCAGACTCCCGGGTGTCTTGCGGGGCCGGCGGGGGACACCCACGCAATACGCGCATACAACTTCCGGTGCCGGCACTCAGCGGATGTGCCGGCACCAGAAGTTGTATACGCGTATTGCGTAGATGTCCCCGCCGGCCCCGCGAGACAGTCGGGAGTCTGCTCTGGTAAGTCTTGTGGGCAGGGGTAAAACGCATCGTGCGGACGTTCACCGGCTGCGGCTGCCGGTGAACGTCTGCACGATGGGCTTAGACAACCTCCCGTGCCGGCACTCCCCCCGTGAGAAGTGTTGGCAGGGGAGGCTGTCTGAGCATATCAGAGAGTAGGATGCAGGTCCCCTGCACCACTGCGGGGGATCTGTATCCTGACCTTGCTGCCTGCCCGGTGCCCGGAACTGCATGTCCCGGGCGTCGGGCGCTAGACCCCGAATATAGGCCGCACCCCCACTTTAAAGACTTAAAGTGGGGGGGAAAAGTGCGGCCTATATTCGAGCCAATACGGTAAGTATCCAGCACATTTACTAGATTACTATTTTGGCATTTCCTAAATATATAATTTTCACCTACTGTGACATCTGCTAGTTTGTGCAATACATATTCACATTTCCTTCTCTTCCACACACTGACCGGGCTGACCCCCCGACTGTTATACCTCTTTGCCGTCTGTATTTTGGTTTCACTGCATTACATGACTGCAAGTTTAACACACCTGGTTCCGCCCCCTCGTACTCACGAGCATTGTGGACCAGCCCCCCCCCCCCCAGCTGGTTGTCAGCTGTTCTCCCGCTCATTTCGTCAGAGTTTTGGGATTACCTCAGGATTTAGTAATTCTTTCTCCCTACTCTGCCATTCTGTGACTTAGTAACCCCTATTATATTGTTTCCCTCATGTCCAAAGGTTGCTCTAATATGCCTTCTAAGGACATTAACCCCTCTCCTTCCCCTGAAGGGGATTTTGTAAATGAGGAACACTTCCAGAGGATTTTAGACTCAATAGTTAATAAAACTGTTTCTTCAGAAATTGCCTCTGCCATGGCCTCTTTTCAGGATTCCATTGCCCAATCTGTGGCATTGGCCATTGCCCATTCCACTGCAGGTACACCTAGTACCTCACATACTTCACACCACAGGACCCCCCTGACCATTTCTGGTCAGCTGAGGAGTCTGTACGCCAGCTAAACACTGGCATGAAGAGGTCTGGGAAGGCCACCCAGAAAAGACGTCATTGTTTTATTGACGCACCCCAAGAATCGCCTAAAAAGCATAGGGGACAATCTAAAGATGACGAACAGACCTTACGCCCCGAGCGTAAAACTACCAAAGGTGTCAAATAACCCTTCACACGACCCTCTACCTGTGAGGAAGACAAACGGGCACGTGAGGCTGCTTTAAGGAGCAAACCTGACTCCTATTTCATCTCTTCATCTACCGATTCCTCTGATTCTAACTCAGATTCAGATGATTCGGAATACAAGCCTCCCACTTCATCAGACTCGGAGGCTCAAGGGACTGACCCTCATAATGGGGAAGATAAAAACTCACCAGTTTTACTGGATTCAAAAGGGCAACCATTGTTTGACCCAGAGTTAATTGCTCACCCTTGCTCAGCCGAGTGGATTCCGAACACTCATATTTCCAAATATTTCTCGACCTGGCTAAGAAAGCCTCTAGATAAGACAACACGTAACAAATTAAGGGCTGAATGCTCCAGGCCTACCTTACCTAATAAAGTCGCGCAGACCCCTGAATTGGATCCTACTATGGTCCGTTTCCTGTCCAAATCAGGAAAGAATCCTTACAAAGGCCTGGACAGGTCTTTTAAATTATGCCAGGACAAGGTTGGACATAACAGGCCCGCTGGCAAAAATATTTGAATTTGTTGAGGAAGCAGAGAGGGCCGATACATCTGTTGACAACAGCATTATGGCAAAAGGATGGCTCCAAAGGGCTATTTGTTTCCTAGGCAACGCAAACTCCTAACTATCAGTCGAGCGTAGACGCTCGATCTTCATGAAGATTGACCAACAACTCACACATGTGGCTGAAAATGAACCGGGTCCCTCTGCGGAAGGTCTCCTATTTGGGGAATCTTTCATAATAGATACCGGGAAATATGTGAATATTTTCACATCCCTCGATAAAGCCCAAAGTTCTATTAAAAAAGCATTCAACCCAAAGGTTTTTGGGAAGGCTCGGAAAGGCAGGGGCCGTATCTCAGAGATACGGCTCCAGAGGCTCTCGATCCTCATCCTACCAACAGTACAAGGAGACCTCTGAAACCTCACCCTTTTTTCCGCAAAGAAGCCGACCTTGGCTGTCCCGAGGATACCGAGGGGCATCACGATCCAAAACATCAACCAGTAGGTCCCATAACATGTCCCCTTTCTTCCCCAGTAAACTTGGGAGGCAGTCATTTTTTCCATATATGGGAACAGATCACACATGATCCATGGGTTTTAAACACCATCAAAGGTTACCTGATAGAATTCATAACCGAACCCACTCAGGTGACACCCCCTGGTCCCATTCATTTCTCCACACACGACCAATTATTACTCCACAACGAGATTACCGATCTGGCATCCAAACAGGCCATTATTCAAGTCCCTCTTGCCACTCCAGGCTTTGTGAGCAATATCTTCTTAGTAAAAAAGAAGGATGCAGGCTACAGACCTGTCATAAATTTAAAACATCTAAACAATTATGTCAAATACCAACATTTAAAAAAAATATTTTATATGCGATTTGTTAATTTTCAACGATTGGTTTATCAAGATAGACCTAAAGTATACTTACCTGACGGTATCCATTCATCCCTCACACCAACACTTCCTCCAATTCATTTGGGAAAGCCAGAAATGACAATTTACATGTTTACCATTTGGTTTATCTTCAGCACCATGGTGTTTCACGAAACTACTCAAACCAGTAGTCGCTCTATTGAGGAGCAGTGGCATATGACTTATAATTTATCTAGACGATATACTCATCATGTCCCAAGACTGCCATCCACTACGCACTCATATGGGGTGGACCATTTCTCTACTTACGGACCTTGGTTTCATCATCAACGAGAAGAAATCAGTTTTGATTCCTTCCCGGGAAATGGAATTCTTAGGTTTCCTGGTCGACTCTCATTCTGCCACACTCAGTCTTCCTCCTCGGAAGCTAAAAACTATTCGCAAAGAGACGCGTTCAGTACTCAACAAACATTTAATTTCGCTACGCAATATAGCTCGCATTGTGGGTCTCCTCTCAGCATCCATTCAGGCTGTTTTCCCGGCCCCGCTACATTACCGGGCCCTTCAACACCTGAAGGCCCAACACCTGAGGGAGGGCCTGGGATATTCAGACGAGATCCCTCTGACAACAGAAACACGAGAAGAACTCTCGTGGCGGCTTCACCACGTCTGCAAATGGAACAGGAAAGCAATTCACCACGATTCCCTGAGTTCTCCTTCACACGACATCCCAGAGAGCGACCATAGCCATCATAGTACCTCTCTGGCCAATGCAACCATGGTTGCATGATGATAGATGTACCCAGATTGCTCCCGTCACACGACCACATCCTCCAAGACCCTTGCAGGAGACCCCATCCACTGATTCTATCCAACCATTTACATCTGATGGCATGTTTGATTTTGGGTCAATCTCATCTAATCGAGGCCTTTCGGACTCGACTAAGAACATCCTATCAGACGCCTGGGCTCCGGGTACCCGTATCAATTACGGATCAGCCTGGAAACTTTGGGTTCGTTGGTGCTTGGAGAGATACGTGGACCCCACACATGCCACTATAGTCCACATACTTAATTTCATTTTCTTTCCAATTTGATATGGGTAAGGCATATCGCACACATGTACATGTATATGCATATACATGTATATCAATCAGCCATTTCTGCCAAACACACCCCGATTGACATCCCCTGATTTGTAAACTTATGCGAGGTATTCGGTTCAAACGCCCCCTGCAACTTTTGAAATCCTGGGGACCTAATGACTCTCTTTCTCTAAGACTACTGTCCTTTAAGCTCACCATGCTCCTTTGCCTGATTTCCTTCAAACAAGTTTCTGATGTGAAGGCATTAGACCTCACCTCCCGAAACTTCTCTCCATCTGGAGTTTCCTTTTCAGTTCTCAGACATACCTCATCTGTATTTTAACCCGTCTTTTCCTGACCACCCTGACCTGTGTGTAGTTCACTGCCTTAGAACATACGAGACAGCAACTTCTTCCCTTCGTAATCCTACTCTTCCTCAACTTCTTCTCACTTTTCGTAAACCTTTTCTCCCTGTCTCTACGACGACCCTAGCTAGATGGGTTAGAACTACCATGGAGATGTCGAGCATCGATGTCTCTCTATTTGGGGCTTATTCCACTAGGAGTGTGATGTATTTTAAGGTTTTCCGAGCCGGGGGATCCTTAGCTGACATCATTAAGGCCCCTGATTGGTCTTCAGACTCCAGTTTCAGAACTTTCTATTTTAAGCCTGAGGTCCATGTTTCAACTGTAATTTTGTGACATAATTGGCTAGATCATAGCGTTGAACATGCATAATATGAAGCCTCCTGTCTGTTTTAAAATGTTATATTTTCCTAGCTTTGCGTATGAAAATGTGGATGTTATTAAAGACAGGAGGCGAATATTATCCCACCCTATTAACCCAACCCTGTTTTTTATACCGTTATAGCATTATAGCGTTATAGCGTTATAGACTACAGCACAGCTAGCAATCTCCTGTTCATCGCCATTCCCGGTTACAAGATTTTTTCCAGTTCGCAGAGGGAAAGAGGATGATATATGGGGCGATTTTGCTCTTATACTACCTGCTGTTTATTGATTGGTTACCTGAGTTCACCTTGATTGCACACCTGTGTTATATATTTCTTGTTCAACCGTTTTTTCTCTGTTAACTATTTGCTGGTGGGAGTAGTAAAGAAGGATTTAATGCATAATAATCCACATTTTCATACGCAAAGCTAGGAAAATATAAAACTTATAAGATTTGTATGGTACCTTTACGGAGAAACCCTCCTTCGCTTTTGCCTATAATGTCTTCTCCAAGAAATGTATAGTTTGCTAGTGGATCATGCTTCATGTTCTTAAATGTTGCTTTTTCCACAATGGTGTTCACGTCTTCATCGTCAAGTTCTTTTTCGACAAATGCAGAAATTTTAAGTACAGCAGATCGCAAATCCTAGAACAAAAAACATTTATTGTATATGTCAGTATGTTCCAAGGTATGTACTGTGTTATCAATAACATCTAAGTTATTGGCTTAATATATAAACAAAACACAAAAATGCTATATTTAGCAAAATTTTTTCACTTAATATCTAATCTGTACACAGATGACAGTGCTGTATTATTTTCTGCGTTAAGTCCACTGAAGGGTGTAGGCAGGGTGGGAACCTTCTGGCCCGGGGGCAACGCTTACACAGACTTACCTCACTGTGCGAGCAGCTTCATTTTACTTTGTGATCACGTAACTTTGGGTTACATGACCCTGCTGTGTTCATGTCTCCCCAGGCCAGTCCAAAATTGTTAAAAAAGCACTGGTTTGACTTGGGTCAGCCTGGTGCCATTTAGTCAAAAATAATCAAACTCAGCCAAATTACACATTAATAGAGAAATCCTATATAACGTATTTGCCCGAATATAGGCCGCACTCCCCCACTTTAAGTCTTTAAAGTGGGGGTGCAGCCTATATTCCGGGTTTAGAGCAGGAATGCGCGATTCGTATCGCCCGATGGCCGGAACATGCAGTTCTGGGCGCTGGGCAGGCAGCAGGGTTAGGATCCAGATCCCCCGCAACGCTGCAGGGGACCTGGATCCTACTCTCCGGCAGCCGTGGGCATCTAAGCGATGCGCTGAGATAGCCTCCCCTGCCAGCACTATCCAGGGGGGGAGTGCTGGCACGGAAGGTTGTCTAAGCGCATCGCACAGATGTGCACCGGCTGCGGCGATGCGCGTAAACAACCTCCGCTGCCAGCACGTCTGCTCGATGTGCTTTAACAATCTCCCTTGCTGGCACTTCCCACAGCAGAAGTGCCGGTACCGGAAGTTGTCTACGCGCTGGACACCCAGGAGTCTGCATTGGTAAGTCTAGGGGGTCAATATCTAGGGAGCAGAGTGGCAGTATATCTGGGGGGCAGAGTGGCAGCATATCTGGGGGGCAGAGTGGCAGCAAATCTGGAAGGGGCAGAGTGGCAGCATATCTGGATGGGGCAAAGTGGCAGCATATCTGGATGGGGGCAGAGTGGCAGCATACCTGGATGGGGCAGAGTGGCAGCATATCTGGATGGGGCAAAGTGGCAGCATATCTGGATGGGGCAAAGTGGCAGCATTTCTGGAGGGGACAGAGTGGCAACATATCTGGAGTGGGCAGAGTGGCATCATATCTGGGGGGCAGAGTGGCAGCATATCTGGGGCAGAATGGCAGCATATCTGGAGGGGGCAGGGTGGCAGCATATCTGGAGGGGGCAGGGTGGCAGCATATCTGGGGGGGGGCAGAGTGGCATATCTGGTGGAGCAGAGAGGCATATCTGGTGGAGCAGAGAGGCATATCTGGGGGCAGAGTGGCATATCTGGGGCCAAAGGAGTATATATTTATATAAGTAAGGTGCATTAAAATGGCTATTGGTTTTCTGTTTGTGTGTAATAAAATACTACAGTCTGTTAGTTAGAATACTGTTTTACTATTCCACTAATGTGTTCAAAAATTTAAATTTTAAAAAAGCACCTAACTTTTAGGGTGCGGCCTATAATAGGGTGCAACATACATGAGTACAGTGATACCCCACATGCATGGGTTTGTCGGGCTGGTTGGGGGATAAAAAGCAACATTTGGGATGTGTGCATTTTTCTAATTGGAAATTAGACATATGGTCATCCTTCCCCGTGTGTTAATTGGGACATTGTTGAACCCGGCCACTTCAATTTAGCCCATCAAATCATTCATTTTTTAAAAGTAGACACCCTATGGGCATTAAACATGCCAGTATTTTAACTCTTTCCATGTGAGAAAATTAAGCACTAATTTTAAGACTTAGGGCTCATATATACATATATATATATATATATATATATATATATATAAATATATATATATATATATATATATAAATAATATATATATATATAAATAATATATATATATATATATTTATATATATATATATAAATAATATATATATATATATATATATATATATATATATATATTTATATATAATTTATTTTTTTTGCCTTTTTCGAAAACATTTTTTGGAACTGGAAGATTTCCCTGATGGTGACATCAGTGGGAAATTATTTTTACATGTTACCATTTTAATTTTTTATTTTTTTTTTTTTTTTTTACTAATCACATTGTGTTTAGAAAACTGGGCTCCATTGACTTGCATGGTTGAATGCAGTACCTGTATTCAACTTGCAAGTGGAGCCAGAGTTCTCCTTTATTTTTTGAAAGGACGCGCTGCCATCTTGCACTTGGCAAAAACTCGCAGTGGCTGTTGTGACCACTCTCAGGAGAGGTCACAGCGCGTCCTGGGATGGGTGTTGGTGTCGCTGAATGACTCGCTATCGAGGCATTTTAGCGACACCATTGAAGTTTGGGAGGCGATCGTCGATCGTTTTAAAACAGCCGTCCGCTGCCATACAGTGTATGGCTGATGTTCTGGCCCCTGGATTACAGCAACACCATTTGGGTGGAGAAAGCGAACGTAGATGACTTTCCTGGTGCATCAATTATCGTTAACAGTTTGTTTTCATGTGACGTGCCCAGACCGTCAATTGTCAACAAGGGGTTAAACAATGTAATTGTCAATAAAAGTCTATGGCACTTACAAAATGCTTGTAATTATACTTCAGTGTACCATAGTCTGCCAAAAATATCTAAGAACACTGAAGCAGCAAGCTTTGTGAAAACCAATACTTGTGTGATTCTCAGGACTTTTGGCCACTACTGTACACTCTCTTTAAATTCTATGGCTTTACAAATCAGGACATCTGTTCCTTAGGATGCCTAGAAATTAGGTAATTACAACCTGAAATGTACAACAACACATGACGTATTACACCGTGTCATGATTTATTCAACAAAAATAAAGCCAAAATGGAGAAGCCATGTGTGAAAAACATCTTATGATTCAGTAGCTTGTAGAACCAACTTTAGCAGCAATAACTTGGAAGTAATTGTTTTCTGTATGACTTTATCAGCCTCTCACACTGTGGCTCAATTTTCTTTAAAACGTTGCTTCGGTTCATTGAGGTTTGCGGGCATTTATTTATGCACAGCTCTCTTTACGTCCCGCCTACAGCATTTCAATGAGGTTGAGATCAGGACTTTGACTGGGCCATTGCAACACCTTTATTCTTTTTTTTTCAGCCATTCTATTTTAGATTTGCTGGTGTGCTTGGCATCATGGTCCTGTTGAATGATCCAATTTTAGCCAAGCTTTAGCTGTGACAGATGGACTCTAGACAGTTGACGCTAGAATACTTTGGTATACAATGCATATACACAATATACACGGTTTCAGTCTGGGATGGTGAACAGTCACTTACCTTTTTCATTTCTTCATAAGTCATAAAAAGAATATTAAAATCATCCTTGTTGGTGTGCCAGCCTCTAACATGATCGAACCACGAACCACCTACCACTTGAAGGCATAAGGGGAAATAAACTGCATAGTAAACATCTATTTTAATGAATACAAATAGTCACTTTTTTCTGTCTTTTGTTTACAAGGACATAGTTATGAGGTTATGTGGAAAAGTGACGCTGATGCCCAAGTTTTTATACCAGATTTTCATGTATACTTTTTTCTTGCAACTCTCTAGCTTTTCTTCCTAACTAAGATAAATGTGTATTGCAAACCTTCTAACTAGGGAATGAGCCTATTTTAACCAACTCTCACAAACCTTTAGTGGCCAGTTGTTGGCTCCAGTGTGAACATTTATGCAAATCTTTGTATAACCTTTGAGACTATTGACTTTGTTCTGCTGCTTGGATACATTCTTTACTTTAGATATTCTCTACAACTACTGTGGTTTTGAAACACAGATATACCTAAAGCTGAAGGATTAACATGATGGGGAAGGTAATTAGTCTGCACAGACCACTATCTTCAAGCAATTGCACATGTTCTTATTTGCATTGAACCTGAAAAAATTGATAGGTGCTAAGCTTGAGATGCAGTGTTGCCACTATAGCAAACAATGAAATGGTCCAATTAGGAGGAACAGATCATTTTTCACTTTTTATATTGACTCCAAAGTTAAATATTATTTTTATTGTGAAACCAAGTCCTACTTAAAATGAATAATGCCTTTTTATAGCTAAACTAGTGAAGAAATGGTGTTGCACTTGAAACTGGAGGTTATGCATACAAAGTGATACTGGTGCAAAGGTTCAATTCACCACCATAGCAGTTAAAGGAATGCTATTACAGATTGGCCCAATTACCGTATTTGCTCGATTATAAGACAAGGTTTTTTCAGAGCAAATGCTCTGAAAAAAACCCTCGTATTATAATCAGGGTCGTCTTATAATCAGACCTCAAAAAGGTCTGACTATGAGACTAAGATCCAGATCCCCCGCAGCGCTGCAGGGGACCTAGTTCCTCCTGCCCCCCCCCAACTTACCGGTGCTTCTGAGTCCCCGGTATGTAGCCAGGGCAGCGTGTAGACGTCTACGTGATTCGCACAGACAACTTCCGCTGCAGCCGGAAGAAGGTGCGGTTAGCAGCGGGGGTTGTCTGCGTCCATCGCACAGACCTTCCCCAGCTGTCAGAGATCAGAGTTCCCCTCACCGGGGAATTCTCTCTGACAGCCGGGGAAGGTATGCGCGATGGACGCAGACAACGCCCGCTGCTAACCGCACCCCCTTCCGGCTGCAGCGGAAGTTGCCTACATGAATCACATAGGCATTTACACGCTGCCCGGACAAAACACCGGGGAGTCAGAAGCACCGGTAAGAATTTTTTTTGGGGGGTGTTAAATGGAGGGCATAAGGCATTTCTGTAGGCAGAGTGCTCTCCTGAAATGCCTTATGCCTCCCTATATGCCACTCTGCCCCATAATATGCCTTTTAACCCCCTAAGTGCCAGAGTGGCATATAGAGGGTTAAAAGGCATTTCATAGAGCAGTGGCATTTAGAGGGTTAAAAGGCATATAGGGGGTTTAAGGCATTTATGGGGCAGAGTGACAAGCCTGGGGGCAGATGTGCATAACTGGGGGGCAGGTTGGAAAATAAAAGGAATTAAAAACAAAATACTTTTCTCAATCATAGCTTTTACAGTGGGGCAAAAAAGTATTTAGTCAGCTACCAATTGTGCAAGTTCTCCCACTTAAAAAGATGAGAGAGGCCTGTAATTTTCACCATAGGTACACTTCAACTATAAGAGACAGAATGGGGGGAAAGAATACAGGAAATCACATTGTAGGATTTCTAATGAATTCACTGGTAAATACCTCGGTAAAATAAGTATTTGGTCACCTACAAACAAGCAAGATATCTGGCTCTCACAGACCTGTAACATCTTCTTTAAGAGTTTCCTCTGTCCTCCACTCGTTACCTGTATTAATGGCACCTGTTTGAACTTGTTATCAGTATAAAAGACACCTGTCCACAACCTCAAACAGTCACACTCCAAACCCCACTATGGCCAAGACCAAAGAGCTGTCGAAGAACACCAGAAACAAAATTGTAGACCTGCACCAGGCTGGGAAGACTGAATCTGCAATAGGCAAGCAGCTTGGTGTGAAGAAATCAACTGGGGGAGCAATTATTCGAAAATGGAAGACATACAGGACCACTGATAATCTCCCTCGATCGGGGGCTCCACGCAAGATCTCACCCCGTGGTGTCAAAATGATCAAAAGAACGGTGAGCAAAAATCCCAGAACCACACGAGGGGACCTAGTGAATGACCTGCAGAGAGCTGGGACCAAAGTAACAAAGGCTACCATCAGTAACACACTACGCCGCCAGGGACTCAAATCATGCAGTGCCAGGCGTGTCCCCCTGCTTAAGCCAGTATATGTCTGGGCCCGTCTGAAGTTTGCTAAAGAGCATTTGGATGATCCAGAAGAGCATTGGGCAAATGTCATATGGTCAGATGAAACCAAGGTAGACCTTTTTGGTAGAAACTCAACTCGTCGTGTTGTCGAGGAGTACTGAGTTGCATCCAAAGAACACCATACCTACGGTGAAGCATGGGGGTGGAAACATCATGCTTTGGGGCTGTTTTTCTGCGAAGGGACCAGGATGACTGATCCGTGTAAAGGAAAGAATGAATGGGGCCATGTATCGTGAGATTTTGAGTGAAAACCTCCTTCCATCAGCAAGGGCATTGAAGATGAAACGTGGCTGGGTCTTTGAGCATGACAATGATCCCAAACACACCGCCCAGGCAACGAAGGAGTGGCTTCGTAAGAAGCATTTCAAGGTCCTGGAGTGGCCTAGCCAGTCTCCAGATCTCAACCCCATAGAAAACCTTTGGAGGGAGTTGAAAGTCCGTGTTGCCCAGCGACAGCCCCAAAACATCACTGCTCTAGAGGAGATCTGCATGGAGGAATGGTCCAAAATACCAGCAACAAACAGTGTGTGAAAACCTTGTGAAGACTTACAGAAAACCTTTGACCTCTGTCATTGCCAACAAAGGGTATATAACAAAGTATTGATATGAACCTTTGTTATTGACCAAATACTTATTTCCCACCATAATTTGCAAATAAATTCTTTAAAAATCAGACAATGTGATTTATGGACTTTGTTGTCTCATTCTGTCTCTCATAGTTGAAGTGTACCTATAGTGAAAATGACAGGCCTCTCTCATCTTTGTAAGTGGGAGAACTTGCACAATTGGTGGCTGACTAAATACTTTTTTGCCCCACTGTATTAAAAAAATAGTTTACATAGTTTACATTAATTAACATTTACTGGTAAAACTTTTTTCCTATAGCTTCGTCTTATATTCAGGCTTTTTCTTTTTTTCCTAAATTAATATTCAGATTTTTGGGGGTCCTCTTATAAGAGCAAATACGGTAATTGGTTGCTAGGTGATAAAAGCAATTTTTATAAATAACTAATGAGAGGGTCACTTTTAGACCTCTTTCACATCTGGTTACATAAGTATTTTAGAGGTTCACACATTCATATACTCCCTATAATTAGAGATAATAATCACAAATGATTGTGTAGTATCCAAATTCTTGTTCTCACTGCAGCTCCCCTTTGACTTGGCCTTATGGAAATGTACATATTTGTATTGTTAGAACAAACCTTTATCAGTATCTCATTATCAGGCAGAAATCTAAATTACTGCTTACACTCTATGAAATAGTTAAAAATTACTACTGAAATATAACCTTAATGTCTCTCCAACAGTCAGAACCCACTATCTAGAGGATGAATTCCTATAAATCACTCATAAATCATTTTTATAGGCTTTATGAGCCATACTTCTTCTCACTACCAGACACCCTCTCATCTATCTGCCTCTGACTATGTTTCTGTAACTTTAACTACATTGTCTGCCTTATGAGTCTGCTATTTGTTAGTGTCAACCATTTCCATGACAAAAATGCAAAACAAAGACATACTGTATGTGAAGGTAGACAACCCAGGTGTTAATTAACAGTATTGTATTACATTGATATGTATTACATTTAAAAACTATACTTTTTAGCTTTTTCTAAACATAAAACTTTAAAAAGATACTTAACATTTTGGGTACCCATTTTAGAAAATATGATGTCTTTTCCATAGATTATTAAATTCAGTGCTCAGGGCACGAGGAGAGGATGCTCAGGGTGGTGAAAGGCCCTGGGGGTCAACTGAGGGAGCTGCCCTGCACCATACCTAGGGCAGTGATCCCATAAAAACATCACTGAGTAGTGGTTTATAAGTAATATATAAGATGCATAAAACATCACACACATGCAAAGAAAATATCCTTTTCATATGCAAAACACAACATACAATTCACCCTATTAATTAAAAATTACCTTTGCCTGCTAGAAAGCGTTCAAAAAATTCCTCCCAGCTCTTTGATTTTGTTGCTTTCACCATCAGTTCATAGAAATGATAAAATGACACCAAACCATCTTTTGGATTCCTGTATACATAGATAACCTGGAAATACAAATAATGTTCTGTTAATACTTAATTGCAAAACATTTAAATACCCTCAAACTCATAGGAGGGCCAAAACATTTTTGCCCAGAGAGCAAATATAGCCACATGCTCCCTCCAACTCCCCACCACTCTATATCTATCCACCAGATGGAGCATTGAACTTGGAAATTAATTGCTGCAACATTTGGAAACTGCAATGCACAAGGACCACATCTGATACATTAACATTTCATATGAAGTATACTGCAGTTTCACATACCCAGTGGAAGAAGTAGGAGAGAGACATCACTTGAAAAAAAGCTAATTGGAGTCAGAAGTTAACAAACCTGGAGTCAAATCAATGAAACTGATTAGAGGTGTGTCTTCAGTGGAGGCTCCTCCATAGGAGCACATGCGCACATGGACCCCCAAGGGCAAAAGGGAAAAAAAATTGCAAAATTCATCAAAAATACATTTTAATCTAATTTTGTTTTCCTTTTGCGCTTTGGGGTTCACATGCCATGAAGCCTCCTGTCCCCTGATGTAGCCTGCCTGTGCCTATGCATTTGGCTCAATTGCTGCTAAAGCACCGGCTGAGACGCCCATTTGAACCCCGTTCGCACAGCCTTTGCTGGAGGAGCTCCTAGCCATCTGCTCCCAGCCAACACACTTACTGCCCAGCTTGGAGTCTCCCCACCCTCCCCAGTGACTGATGCCAGCAGGGAGGCGGTGCTAACAACTTTCTGCTTCCCAGTCCCTTCCTGCAGTCACACTGATGATTGGCCCCGCCCCTTTCCTTATAGCATCCACAGCGCTCAGCAACTCATCTAACAGTAAGTTAGGGGAGGAGGGGGTTAATTTAGGGGCAGTTATGGTTGATGGGGTGTTTAGGGTTAATTTAGGGACAGTTATGGTTGATGGGTGTTTAGGATTAATTTAGGGGCAGGTATGGTTGATGGGGTCTTTAGGGTTAATTTAGGGGCAGTTATGGTTGATGGGGTGTTTAGGGTTAATTTACGGGCAGTTATGGTTTATGGAGTGTTTAGGGTTAATTTAGGGGCAGTTATGGTTGATGGGGTGTTTAGGGTTAATTTAGGGACAGTTATGGTTGATGGGGTGTTTAGGGTTAATTTAGGGGCAGGTATGGTTGATGAGGTCTTTAGGGTTCATTTAGGGAAATTTATTTTAACCTGTACATTACGTCATAAATGTACATTTCATTTTCAAAATTTATATATTGTGAACCCCCACTGGAATTACCTACCAGCTGCCACTGAGCTACTTTGACCCTCCCTCAAAAAAAAGTTTACATGTTCATCAGTCCACAGTTAGACAACATGTTTACAAAGTTTATCAAGGAATCATACAGGATAATGTCCGCTAGCTCGGTAGCAGAACAATGTAGCAAAATAATGATCCTAAATATCAAAATAAATCTAGTACAGAATGGCTTTTAAAAAAAGAAAATCTGCCTTTTTGAGTGGCCCAGTGAGAGTGCAGACCATAACCCATTAGAGATGCTGTGGAGCCATTTACACCAGAAATCCTAGGGATATAGCTGAGCTTAAGCAAGTCTGTGAAAAAGAACAGTCTAAAACCCCTCCTGAATGTTGTGCAGATCTGATCCACAGCTATCGGAAGCGCTTGTTGAAGGTTATTGCTGCCAAAAAACGATCACTTACTTTTTCCACCAGCACTGTGGATGTTTAATGAGTTTTTTCAATAAAGACATGAAAGATTATCATTGTTTGTGTGGTATTAGCTTAAGTTCATTGTGTTTGTCTATACTTGTGACTTGGTGTAGATGAAGATCAGATCACATTTTCTGGACAATGAATGCAGAAAAACAGGTAAATCCAGAGGATTCATTTACTTTTTCTTACCATTAGATATATTCTACACTGCGTATCTTACACTCTCTCATTTCATCAATTATTTTAAACAAATCTGTTACAATGGCAAAAATCCTGTAAACAATTATGTACTTACTTTACCCCTCCGGTTCCTCAGATCTTTTGGCATTAGGTAATAAGGCATGTGGGAGGAAAAAAGGCGAGGAGAGGGACGGTTGTCATAATCCATGTTATATATATTATATTCTAGCCAGGGGACTCTAGTTATGTTATTAATTTCCTCTGTGCCATTCCGATGACCTTCATTGAAAATTAGACTTAGAATTTGCTGTGTCCAAACTGTTCCTGTAAAAGGTAATACATTGTATGCTGTTAGTGGACGATATTAGCATTATACATTCAACATGCAACGGAAAATGGAATTCCCGTACCTTTGATATTATAATCCTGTGCAAAGTTAGTTGTTTAAGATGTATCTTTAATTCTAAAGCTTAACCCCTAGCCATAGCACAAACCGTTTATTTAATTGCTATTTTCCATACACAGCACAAAAAGATGCATGATGAGGGCTAATCAATCACAAACATTTTCTCACACAGCTGTGGTCCAATATTCACAGTAAACAAGTAACTTATGAAGAAATACATTATATTATCATTCTTATCCTTCAAAAGGACCTTTTTGCTCAATTAATTTAATAAACCATCCTGCAGAAAATCATAATTTAAGGTCATTAATTTATGCTTTTTCAAACGATTGTTTACCTGATTTTGGGTAGGTAACCAAAACAACATCACTGTCTCTAATTGCAAAATGCTCCAAAGAATCAATGTATTCCACTGTTGTCAAGTCACAGTTAAAATATACTCCTTTATGTTCAAAAAGATGAGGATCATAAAAGCCATCTTCTTGTGCCATTTTCTATCACAAATTCTATTTCTCAAATCCAAGCTGTATAATTTTAGTTTGAATAGCAAGAAAGGGGTGAGCCTTTTTATAAAGAATATTATGCAAGCCCTGCCCTTGAGTTGCAGTCTTACAGGATTTGGACTCTGCACATTGAGCAATATTCAGATTTGTTATTTATCTCTTTGGATTGAATTCGGTGGCGTCGCTACAGGGGGGCAAGGTTATTCCTTGCCCCCCCTGTTGCCCCCCCGCCGAATTAGGAACCAGATGTCCCGGATTCAATCCGGGACAGTGCACCTCACTGAACGGGGCTGTCATCACCCACGAAGGTTATTGAGCCGCGTTGGCCAGCTGACTCAATTCTATTTCGGATCGACAGGGGTGGATTCTTAAAATGCCGCCCCTGTCGATTTGAAATTGAATTGAGTCAGCCGGCGCCGCTCAATAACATTCGTGGGCGGCGTCAGAACGGCTCAATTACCTTTGTGGGGCGGTGCCAGCCCCGTTCAGTGAAGTGGGTGGAGAAAGTTGGCAGCGGGAATTCAGCAGACAGAGTCCACTGTCAGGCCGCGTGTCTTCAGTCAGGTAAGTTGTAGTGATGGGAAGTTCGGATCATTAAAGTGAATCGGATCATTTTGATTCGTTCACTGAAATGATCCGATTCATGATCCGAATCTTCGGATCACTCAGTGTGCCTGCACGGAGTTACTGTTTTCCAGTAACTCCGTGCAGGCACACTAACGATTGGCCCCGCCCCTTTCATTATGAATCCTCCCCCCTGCCTCCAGTGATGTCAATGAAGGCAGAGAGTCGTTCAAAGATTCGGATCTTACAGGGATCCGAATCTTACAGTGATCCGGATCACTGTAAGATCCGGATCATTGTAAGATCCGGATCATTGTAAGATCCGGATCTTTGAACGACTCTCTGCCTTCATTGGCATTCTAATCATTCAGAGAATATCACCATACTGTTATAAATAATACATTAATAATCACTGCCCCCAGGATTTACATTCCCCTTTACCTGCAACTGCACCTTAAGCTAACTTTATTAAATTAATTAAATTAACCCTCACCATTAAATTAACCCTAAACACCCATCAACCATGACTGCCCCTAAAATTAACCCTTAACACCCCATCAACCATGACTGCCCCTAAAATTAACCCTTAACACCCCATTAACCATAACTGCCCCCAAATTAACCCTAAACACCCCCATTAAGCATAACTGCCCCCAAATTAACCCTAAACACCTCATTAAGCATAAATGCCTTTAAATTAACACTAAAGACCCCATTAAGCATAACTGCCCCCAAATTAACCCTAGACACCGCATTAAGCATAACTGCCCCTAAATTAACACTAAAGACCCCATTAAGCATAACTGCCCCCAAATTAACCCTAAACACCTCATTAAGCATAACTGCCCCTAAATTAACACTAAAGACCCCATTAAGCATAACTGCCCCCAAATTAACCCTAAACACCTCATTAAGCATAACTGCCCCTAAATTAACACTAAAGACCCCATTAAGCATAACTGCCCCTAAATTATCCCTAAACACCCCATTAAGCATAACTGCCCCTAAATTAACACTAAAGACCCCATCGACCATACCAATTTATTAGGTAATTTATCTGGAGTACATGCAATCAATTTAGGGGCAGTTATGGTTAATGGAGTATTTAGGGTTAATTTCAGGGGCCATTATGGTTAATGGGGTCTTTAGGCTTAATTTCAGGGGCCGTTATGGTTAATGGGATCTTTACGGTTAATTTCAGGGGCAGTTATGGTTGATGGGGTATAAGGGTTAATTTTATGCTGATGACTGAGGGTTAATTTAATTAATTTAATAAAGTTAACTGTAGGTGCAGTTATAGGTAAATGGGGGCAAACTCAGGGGAATCTAAATCCTGGGGGCAGTGTGAACATTATTAATGTATTTATTTATAAAAGTATGGTATCAGTAATATTCTCTGAATGATTCGAATCTCTGTAAGATTCGGATCCTTGTAAGATCCGGATCCCTGTAAGATTCGAATCATTTGAATCATTTGAATCTTCGGATCATTCGACTCTTTGAACGACTCTCTGACTCTATGAGTCATCGTTCCTGTGTGAATTAATGAGCTGTAACCTGACCCCAGAGTCTGTGTCTGAGTGCTCTGCAGATGACTCACAGCTCTAGGATCAGGTTACAGCTGCATGATTCACAGACTGAACCGCTACAAATGAATCGTTCAGTCTACTGAACCGATTCATCTGGATCACTAAAAAGAACCGGATCAAATGAACGATTCGTTCATGATCCGGACATCACTAGTAAGTTGACAAACTGGGGGCATGGTTGGCAGTGGGAGGCTGGGACAAAGATGGCTATGGGAAACTGGTGAGAAACTCTGTCCCCGGTTTCCCATAGGCATCTTTGTCACTAAATAGCTCCCCATGGTCCCATGTTTAGTGACAGAGATGCCTATGGGAAACTGGGGGCAAAGGCAAACTCTGTCCCCAGTTTCCCATAGGCATCTTTGTCACTAAATAGCTCCCCATGGTCCCATGTTTAGTGACAGAGATGCCTATGGGAAACTGGGGGCAAAGGCAAACTCTGTCCCCAGTTTCCCATAGGCATCTCTGTCAGTAAATAGCTTACCATGGACCCATGTTTAGTGACAAAGATGCCTATGGGAAACTGGGGGCAAAGGCACACTCTGTCCCCAGTTTCCCATAGGCATCTTTGTCAGTAAATAGCTTACCATGGTCCCATGTTTAGTGACAAAGATCCCTATGGGAAACTGGGGGCAAAGGAAAACACTGTACCCAGTTTCCCATAGGCATCTTTGGTCCCATGTTTAGTGACAAAGATGCCTATGGGAAACTGGGGCAAAGGCAAACTCTGTCCCCAGTTTCCCATAGGCATCTTTGTCAGTAAATAACTTACCATGGTCCCATGTTTAGTGACAAAGATGCCTATGGGAAACTGAGGACAGAGTTTGCCTTTGCCCCCAGTTTGCCATATGCATTCCAGGTGTATGTGTCTGGATGTTGGTGTGGCCGAGCCTGTCCTGGTGTGTGTGTTTGGTAGTTGGTGTGGCAGAGCCTGTCCTGGTGTGTTTGTCTAGGTGGCGGTATGGCAGAGTTTTATCCAGAGATAAAATGCCCTTCTGAATTTGTAGTGACTTCAGGGGACAAAATTTTCAAGGCCCAGAAATCATTTAGTGGAAAAGTTAAGGTATTGTGTTATTTATTTGTGGCTTCAGGCTTCCCATGTTGAAGTATTATGTTAGTCCAATAACAAAAGTATCATTACTTTTGGGAATATTATATATATATATATATATACATATATACATATATATATAGTTTTTTTCAGTGGTATGATTTAATGGTGGAAATTACCCAGTTTTGACTGTGGTATCTTTTGTGCCCCCCCTATATATTGTTTCTAGAGTCGCCACTGATTGAATTACATTTATCGGAGAAAATATTAAGAGCTTAATAATTACTGCAAAAGATGGAAGAAATATTAACATTTAAAAAGGTTTTGTAGAGCTTTTATTTGTTTTATTTAATATTTTCTAGGGTCAACATTGAAAAAATAAAAAATTAAGATAAGCTTTCAGTCCATGAGAATTAGCTGTACATACTGTCATAATGGGTCAGCAGTTCCACGTATGAGTTACTGAAGAATAAAGTCTATTTATACGAAAATAAAAGAGGAACCTTAAGAAGATAACAACAAGCAAATGTATTCAGTACAATCAGAAACTTTTTTGAATGAGAACAAATAATTCAGTATTTAGTGACTCAACCTAAATTACAACATAAACTCTTAACTGTTGGTTTTCCTGAAAGGGTGATGGTAATTTACTGCTCAACTACAAATGTATATCAACATGTTGAGATACATTTGAGGTATAGTTCAATCAGGGGAGGGCTCCTGCCCCCCCCCCAACTTACCTGTACTTCTGAGTCCCCGGTGTGTAGCCGGGGCAGTGTGTAGGCTCCGCTGTAGCCGGAAAGAAGTGCAGTTAGCAGCGGGGGTTGTCTGCGTCCATCCCCGGTGCGGGGAACTCTGATCTCTAACAGTCGGAAGGTGTATGCGCGATGGATCCAGACAACCCCCGCTGCTAACCGCACCTCCTTCCGGCTGCAGCGGAAGTTGCCTATGCGAATAGCGTGGACGTCTACCTGCTGCCCGGACAACACACCGAGAATCAGAAGCACGGTAAGTTATTTTTTTTTGGGGGGGGTTAAATGGGGGGTATAAGGCATTTCTGTAGGCTCTATGAAATGCCTTTTAACCCCCTTAATGCCACTCTGCCTCCAGAAATGCCTTTTAATCCTCTATACGCCACTCTGCCTCCTGAAATGCCTTATACCTCCCTAAATGCCACTCTGCCCCATAATATGCCTTTTAACCCCCTAAGTGCCAGAGTGGGATATAGGGGTATAAGGCATTTCTGGAGGCAGAGTGGCACATAGGGGGTTAAAAGGCATATCAATGGGCACAGTGGCATTTAGAGGGTTAAAGGCATTTAATAGGGCACAGTGGCATATAGGGGGTATAAGGCATTTTTTGGGGCAGGTTGAAAAATAAAATAAAATAAAAACAAAATATTTTTCTCAATCATAGCTTTTATTAAAAAAAATTACATAGTTTACATGAATTAACATTTACTGGTAAAACTTTTTTCCTATAGGGTTGTCTTATATTCGGGCTTTTTCTTTTTTGCCTAAATTAATATTCAGATTTTGGGGGGTCATTTTATAATCAGGGTTAAAAGGCATTTATGGGGCACAGTGGCATATAGGGGGTATAAGGCATTTTTTGGGGCAGGTTGAAAAATAAAATAAAATAAAAACAAAATATTTTTCTCAATCATAGCTTTTATTAACAAACAATTGTTCACATAGTTTACATGAATTAACATTTACTGGTAAAACTTTTTTCCTATAGGGTCGTCTTATATTCAGGCTTTTTCTTTTTTTTTCCTAAATATTCAGATTTTGGGGGGTCATCTTATAATCAGGGTCATCTTATAATCGAGCAAATACGGTATTTATTTTAATTACTTAATTATTTTTTCAGATTTCTATTTTTTTCCAGTTGACACAAACATTTGTGAAATAAATATCCTTGCCAATTTTTTTTTTGTGGGGGGTGCCACATACAGGATCCCCCCCGGGTGCCAAATACTCTAGGTACGCCCCTGGTTGGACCTTAAGCCAATGAGTTAAAAACATAACTCTCCCATTAGTGAATTCACCTTATTGGCTACTACATTGAAAAGGCCGCTTTCTAAATGGAAAGTAACCCAGTTTTTCATTGTAGGACCATGAGTGCCAACAATACAATGTATATTTGTATACTCAGCACATGACAAAATGCCATTGCACTAAATATTAGGAGGTAATTTTTGTGCAGAATGCTCCTTCTGGTTGGCCAACTTCCATTGGTTTCTGTTTATATGAAACATTTCCGAACTTTACATCCAAACTACTTTTGCACAAATATATGGACATTATTAAAAGACAAAGGGCTAAAAACAACTATTAATGTAGTTTGTCAAATGACTGTTATGTTACATGCTATGAAATAGTTTAGAATTCACTGCTGAAATATCCTCTGCACCGCATCATAGAACTCATTTAGAAGATGAATTCTCATAACTCACTCAGAGGTGCCCTGAAGTAGTGTCCTGAAATGCACTTCATAGTACTTTGTTGTGTGGAGTAAAAGTGTACTTTGTACAACATCAGTTTACTTTATTAAGTAAATATAAACTTTTCCTGGAAGATAGGGTAGAATAAAATAAAATAATCCCGACTCTTTGATTGTGCTTCATTTGCCGATGTTTACAGATGTTTTTTAAAAATGATAAAATGGCACCTAAAGGTCTTTTGGATTCCTGTATACATAGATAACCTGAAAGCTTATTTATATATAGGTTTGTGTCAGTATTCATGAGCTATTCAAAGGTGAGACATCATGGAAACTGTAGTGTGCCTGTCCCAAATCAGGCACTGGTTTTGAGTTGAGTATTCCCTGGAAAGACATGTTGGAAACCGGCGGCAAAATTGCTGCGTGAAAAATGTCAAAATGCCAACTTTCTCAAACATTTATACACTATAAATATACCTTGAAGCATTTACCTTATATGTTTCATAAATAGATGAGTAATATATATGTATCATATGTTTCCAATGTTTCCAAATTCACAAGAAAAATAAATACGTTTGGGATATTTTCACTCAGATCTACCACGGCAAAATCAAGCAAAACATGGGAGACAGAAAGAGGCAGAGTTTAGTCATCGAACTGAGTGACAAAGGCAGGGTTCATTGTTTTTATTACGTCTTTATTTGGTTAGTTTTTTTGTTATTAAAACTTTATAAAAAGAGGATACCTTCTTTACTTTGATATATGGTGGTAACCTTTTACGTGTCCTTTACCTATGAGAAAATACATTATATATACCCTATTGGCTCGGATATAGGCCGCCCCCGTATATAGGCCGCACACTAAAAGTTTGTGCTTTTTTAAAGAAAAAGTTTTTTTCTTTAAAAAAAAACACCAAAAAACATCCTGCCACTCTGTCCTCCCCCCCCCGAGATATGCTGCCACTCTGTCCCTCCCCCCCGAGATATGCTGCCACTCTGTCCTCTCCCCCCCCGAGATATGCTGCCACTCTGTCCTCTCCCCCCCCGAGAAATGCTGCCACTCTGTCCTCTCCCCCCCCGAGAAATGCTGCCACTCTGTCCTCCCCCCCCGAGATATGCTGCCACTCTGTCCTCCCCCCCTCCCCGAGATACGCTGCCACTCTGTCCTCCCCCCCTCCCCGAGATACGCTGCCACTCTGTCCTCCCCCCCCCTCGAGATACGCTGCCACTCTGTCCTCTCCCCCCCGAGATACGCTGCCACTCTGTCCTCCCCCCCTCCCCGAGATACGCTGCCACTCTGTCCTCCCCCCCTCCCCGAGATACGCTGCCACTCTGTCCCCCCCCCTCGAGATACGCTGCCACTCTGTCCCCCCCCTCGAGATACGCTGCCACTCTGTCCCCCCCCCCGACTTACCAGAGCAGACTCCCGGGTGTCTTACGGGGCCGGAGGGGGACATCTATGCACATCGTGTATACAACTCCCGGTACCGGCACTCAGCGGAAGTGCCGGCACCGGAAGTTGTATACGCGTATTGCGTAGATGTCTTCCGCCGGCCCTGCAAGACACCCGGGAGTCTGCCCTGGTAAGTCGGGGGGGGGGTTAGAATGCATCGTGCGCACGTTCACCGGCAACGGCGCATCACCGCTGCCGGTGAACGTCCGTGCGATGCGCTTAGACAATCTCCCGTGCCGGTACTCCCCCCGTGGGAAGTGCTGGCACGGGAGGCTGTCTGAGCGTATCAGACAGTAGGATACAGGTCCCCTGCACCGCTGCGGGGGATCTGTATCCTAACCCCGCTGCCTGCCCGGCGCCCGGGACTGCATGTCCCGGGCGTCGGGCGCTAGACCCTGAATATAGGCCGCACCCCCACTTTAAAGACTTAAAGTGGGGGAAAAAAGTGTGGCCTATATTCGGGCCAATACGGTATGTAATTGGTTATTTATATATAATATATAAAATGTACACACACATAAATACACACAGTTACATACACCGATCAGCCATAACATTATGACCACTGACAGGCAAAGTGAATAACATTGATAATTTTGTTATCATGGCACCTGTCAGTGGGTGGGATATATTATGCAGTAAGTGAACAATTCCTGTTTAAAGTTGATGCGTTAGAAGCAGGAACACATGGCACCAGAATGCATCCATGGAGGCCCCACCTCCCAACATCTCCAGAGGTCTAGTGGAGTTCATGCGTCGACGAGTCAAGGCTGTTTTGACAACAAAAAGGGGACCTATACAATATTAGGCAGGTGGTCATAATGTTATGTCTAATCAGTGTATATGGGTGTGTTAATATATACATTATATATATATATATATATATATATATATATATATTGTGACAAGCCTCCCTTTTCCTTGGGATTTTTGTCAAGGATCTTGGCTGTAACCACAGTCTTCTAGGGTGAATGAAGTCCAGGACACATCCAGCTCAGCTTCAATGTTTATTTTAAATTTAAGCAGAATAACAGTCTTTGCTTAGAACAAAACAGGTCACACGTTACCATCAGTATGGCTTTGCAAAAAGAAACCACCCCTCAGTTTATCAGCTCTAAGGTTGATATCTCCAGTTGATGCCTGAGGGATATATTCTCTTTATCCAGTTCAAGCCCAACATGTTGAAGCTTTAGATTCGAAGCCTGGGCGGTCTCCAGACTCTCTGCCATTTTTTCTCTCTCAGCCTGGATATCAGCAAGCTGCATCAATAATGTTTGCCTGTCCCGCTCTGTATTAGTCAGTATTGCTTCCAGCTTACATTGGACCGTATCTCTTTCCCTTAAAGCCTGATCTCTGGAGCGGATAGCTAATGCTAACTCTTCCGCTTTTAGAAGGATAACTGCCTCCATTTGCTTTAGCTGGCCTTCTCTGGCCTGTAGCTGATCCTTGCAATATTCTAGTTCAGCCTTTACTTGGGAATACATGTCTTTTAGTGTTGAATTAGCCTTATGAAGTTCAGCACTCTCTTTACTGGCTTTAAACAAGACTTGGATTTCATCTTGTAGTTGTTTTATAGTCTCCTGCAGCTTTACCTTTTCTAGACGCTCAACTGCAAGTGTTAAATTCACACTGCTATTCTCAGAAAGGAGCCTAAATACATGCTCCGCGTCCTCTTTACCTTTCTGGGACACCTCCGCGAGACGTTTTTCAACCACCAGCTTTTGTTCCCGCAACTGTTGCATCTCTTGAAGTTTTGCTGACAGGTCAACACAATGCTTTTCTCTAGAAGCAGCCACTTCATTTTGCAAAGTTAGATTTTCTTCCTCAAGCTGGCCAATAGTTCGGTGCAATTCCTCCTGTGATTGTGCTGCTTGGTTTTTAACCTTTATTAATTCATGTTCTTTTAGCAAACACTCATCAGTCAGCTTTTTGTTCTTGCAGATCTGTTTCCCAACATACTCTGACTGCTCAAGCACATACTGATTCAGCTCATCTCTGGGCATAGCTTCCACTTTCCTGAGCTTGGTAGTCCATGCCACATTGTTACCTTCACCACGACTCTGTTTGTCATAGGAAACATTTAACGCTGTCAGTCTCTTAATTTCACAGTCCCTCTGTTTGATAGCATCATCAAACCTTTGTTTGTTGAAGACAAACTCTTTCTGTAATTTGTGTTTCTCCTCCTGAAGCTGAAGAAAAACCGGTGAAAGACTTTCTCTAGCTACTGTAAAGTCTCTTTTGTCCCCATGTGCAGCACAATTGCAAGACATAGGTAGCATTCCCACTTTAATTCCTGCAGCATTTAGTTTATGTGTAACTGCTTTCAGCTCCTTTAACTCTTGTGCCTCAATACAGGACCCTGCACACTTTATATATGCCTCTTGTGCCAGTTTCAGTGGTTCCACATATCCACTGCAGGTTGGCTGGCGAGTGAAACATGAAAAGGACATTTTATTTCCGCTTTGCTGTCCTTTTCCCATCTCGCAATACACAAATCCCAGAGATGTACTCCAGGTCGTTAATCGCTCCCTCTGCAGTGTGCAATCAAGTAATTACCAGCAGGCCATAGAGACAAAATGCTTTTGTTTTGCAGGTTTCACAGATACGCAATACTTTGATCCCGCAAGTAGAAACTTCACATCCGGATCATCCTCCATAAGCATATGTATTTCAGCCAGCAATACACAAGGGCACGTACCATGCAACAGTCTTTGCAGAGTTTCCACTCAATCCTCTGGGTTAAACTGTAATAACGTCTGGCACATCCACTGCAGCTTGGTAGCTTCAGGCCGCACAACACTTGGGGTTCCTGGATCCAGTGTAGCACTCGTCACCAGCATCTACTCAGCTGTTCACTTGGTTCCTGCTTTCTGCCCACAGACCATAGCAGTGCTTTGCCCGCATTCTCCACCATATGTGACAAACCCTGTAGCATGAGGGCCACACATGTCACTTTTTAGGGGTCCTAAGCACAGTCCTCTAGGGCAATCAGAGTCAGGAAAAGCAGCTTTAAACAAAACAGCGCTTTATTTTAACCACTTGAACCCCAAAACCAAATCATAAAAATAAAACCTAGCTCCCAATTGGAGCCCTCTCTAACTTAACTATGCTGGTCTAGACTGACCAGCCTAATCATCCACTACCTCAACCTCCCAGCCAGACCCAGCTACGCCAGGCTCTGGAAAACCTCCCCCAGACAACACACAAAATGTCCAGGCAGGTATTGCCTCACTTGGCTCAGGGATTGTCTTCTTCAGGGCCTCTCCTTGCCCTGGGAGCACAGGGAACTTCCTCTTCCCCCAACAGTCTCCCTGAGTATCAGGCTCCAGGGGTTTTTAATGTCCAGCACCTGTGCCTGATGCCGGCTTCATAGAAATCCCGGACCGGATCCTGCAGATTTCTTGCCTCCTGGAAAACCGGGCATGGAGTTTCCACAGAATGGGGGAATGGAGCATTGGCCCACCCTGCTCTCCAATTGCTCCACCCCAGGGACCCATATGTATAATCTGCATAGCAGCTGTACTCAGATGCCATGCTAATCATCTCCCTGGGGTTCACACTGTCACAATATATATATATATATATATATATATATATATATATATACTCCACTGTTCATAGACAGCAAAAACTATAATTCCATATGAGGCAAGGCTTCACTAGCAACTTGTTGCTCAAATATTATACTTAAACATATAGTACAAAACTATTTTGCAATTTTTAAGAAGATCACTAGTTTACGACTGTGACGGAACCCTCCATCACTGGGACCACCGGAGAGGCCTGACTGCCAGCCTCCTCCCTATTGACTATGGGCCCTGGGTTTGTAAAGGCTTCTGTGGCTACCCCCAGCAGTATATCATGTCATGTCATGCCAGGATCTGCAACCAGGGAGTTACCGCCATTGTTTTAATTTAATATCAGACCCCTCCACCCCATGGTGCATTATTATGTTGTATAAATCAGTCTCCCCCTCCCCCCTATTGTATTGTTAATCCTGTTACAGCCCCTGTTGTCTCTGGGAGGCAGATTAAAGGGGCGGTTTGCATCTCAATATCTCGTTTTATGTTAATGTGTGTTTTGCTGGATATATCCAGCCCTGTGTGTCTAAAATAAATCAGCCTTCGTTTTGGTTTTACCCTACACTGAGTCTCGGCTAGTGACTGGGGAATTGGGGAAAGTGTGTTGTCCCAGGCTAAGGGAGCACAAGTCAGCGGAGGTAGTCGGTCGGACTAGCCAGCTCCGTGACAACGACCTTTTCTTTCTGAAGCCAAGTATGGTAGCATAATTTGTGTACATATCAAGCAAGCCGAGAGCCATTTTTTAGGAAAAATAAACAAATTAGGCAACAGCCTAAATTTTGGAGATTTTGGACTCTGCACTTTGAACAGCATTTAAAATAATTACCGTATTTATCGGCGTATAACACGCACCCCCATTTTAACAAGGAAATTTGAGTAAGAAAAAATAATTTTAACTTGGAAGCTATGAACTTAATGTTGGAATAATATTTATTACATTATAACATTTATTATAACATTTATACCACTTATAAGGCAAATATGAAAGAAAAAGCACCTCTTTGAACAAAAAAACTGAACAAAAAAAACTTCATCAGAATCACTGCTATCTGGGAAACTACACACACACACACAGTAAGACACACACAGTAAGACACACACACACTCACACACACACACTAAGACACACACTTAGACACAGAGACACACACAAACACACTCAGACACACACTCCCTAACCCCCCTTCTCAGGATCTCCTCTCTCATTCCCTAACCCCCCTTCTCAGGATCTCCCCTCTCCCTCCCTAACCCCCTTCTCAGGATCTCCCCTCTCTCTCCCTAACCCCCCCCCGGTCACTTACCTTCAACTCCTGTGTTGGAAGCGTGAGGCGTTTGTCTCGAGTGCCAGCGCTTCACTGCTGAGCGCCGGCGTCTGACGTCATATGCCGGCGCCGAGCGTGAAGCGCCGGCACCCGAGACAAACGCCTCACGCTGCCTGCAGAGGAGTCCTGGATTTCTGTCAGTCAGGGGGGCCCGAGAGTTGCCGAGCGGTCATCTTCAGCAACCGCTCGGCACCCCTTGGGCCCCTCTGACTGGCAAAACTCCAGGGCCCGGTCGCAGTTGTGACCCCTGCGACCCCGGTAGTTCCGCCACTGGCTCTAGGATTTATCGGCGTATAACACGCAGGTAGGGTTTCAGCTTCATATTTTAGTTAAAAAAGTGCGTGTTATACGCCGATAAATACGGTATGTGAATGTCTGGATTCAATAATATTTACCAAAAACAAATGTATTATCACCAGGAATAAATAAAATAACACATTTCACTGGACAGATAGACTCCACTGCCATAATTGGTTGCTCTTTTTATAAAGCTTGTTTCCCTTTAATATAATCGTCTAAATAAGGTTCAGTGGCTCCAAATATACATTACATGAAAATAATAAAAAAAAATGTTGAGATAAGAACAAGCAAATCTACTTCGCGCAAACACAAGCTCTTTGTCAACGGGAGCAAATAATAATGTATTTAGTGACAGAGAACAAATCTCGATCAACTCCTTGACTTTTTCCTCCAAAAAGGTGACCAATCTACAAGTTCCGTGATTAATTTTAAGGTTTAAAATGATAAACAAAACAAAATGCTGACAAAACAGAGGAAATTTAATAGCTACATAACTGCCACATCTAAAGTAAAATCTGGAGGCAAAAAATGCATGGCTAGTGATTCAATAACCTGTTTAAACTTAGATTTGCACTTCTTAACTTGCCGGAGGAGATTTCATATGTGCCAGCAATGTTGATTAGCGTAGTGTATGTAGTCCACAGGTAACCTAGATTTAATTTATACTTTTTTTTTTTTTTTTTTTTTTTTTTTAAAGCCAGTGTTTTAAGGGTTACCTTTGAGCAGCAAACGTTTTATGAGCCATGGCTCCTTTGATTTGTAAAACCATTTCAGCTTGTTTAAGCTACCCACAGGTATAATAATGTCTGTATTATGATGTGTTACGTGAGCACTGTTTTTTCCCAGCAACTGGTTTACATACTTAGATTTCAGGAAACAAATCCCAGCAATGACCCATAACTCAAAAGGTAGGTTTTATATTCTAATCTTTCAGTACGTCATGGCTTTCCAATGGACCTTAAACTGTGTGTCACGTGTATCAGTCATTATATATATACATTATATATACATACCGTATTGGCCCGAATATAGGCCACACTTTTTTTCCCCCACTTTAAGTCTTTAAAGTGGGGTGCGGCCTATATTCGGGGTCTAGCGCCCGACACCCGGGACAAGCAGTCCCGGGCGCCGGGCAGGCAGCGGGGTTAGGATACAGATCCCCCGCAGCGGAGCAGGGGACCTGCATCCTACTCTCTGATACGCTCAGACAGCCTCCCGTGCCAGCACTTCTCACGGGGGGGGGTGCCGGCACGGGAGGTTGTCTAAGCGTCCGCACGATACCCCCCCTCCCCGACTTACCAGAGAAGACTGCCGGGTGTCTTGCGGGACTGGCGGAAGACATCTACGCAATACGCGTATACAACTTCCGGTGCTGGCACTTCCGCTGAGTGCCGGCACCGGGAGTTGTATACCCGATTTGCATAGATGTCCCCCTCCGGCCCCGCAAGACACCCGGGAGTCTGCTCTGGTAAGTCGAGGGGGGGGCAGAGTGGCAGCGTATCTCGGGGGGGGAGAGGACAGAGTGGCAGCGTATCTCGGGGGGGGGAGAGGACAGAGTGGCAGCGTATCTCGGGAGGGAGGGGAAGACAGAGTGGCAGCGTATCTCGGGGGGGGAGAGGACAGAGTGGCAGCGTATCTCGAGGGAGGGAGGACAGAGTGGCAGCATTTCTCGGGGGGGGAGGACAGAGTGGCAGCATGTTTTTTGGTGCTTTTTTTAAAGAAAAAACTTTTTCTTTAAAAAAGCACCAAACTTTTAGGGTGCGGCCTATATACTGGGGCGGCCTATATCCAAGCCAATACGGTATATATATTTATTCCATTTTCATTTTTCAGTAATAATTATCTTTAATATTCTTCATACTTTGATAATGATTTTGATCTAGGATCCAGTCAAAATATATAGTAACCAGTTTAGATAAAATAGGACAGGGGTGTCCACATTTTTTCTGCAGTGGGCCCCTTCATCAGAAATGCATGTGTGTGTGTGTGGACTGCATTAATTTTTCATTGAGAGAAAATATACAGCATGACTCTTATTATATAGTGATCCAGACATGGATGGTGATACAGAATTGCTTTTTCACTGATTCACTCTTACTCACACACTCTCAATGTCTTCCTACCTTCTCACCAATCGCACTTCCAACCAGAGCCACACCTAGGCAGTTGGATGCAGTGCACCGCACCGAGGTGCTCTGAATAGCAGCGGTGAATTGAGTGGAGAGCGCAACATGAGGGGTGAAGTTTGTGCTGGCTGAACACTTCTCCGTTCCCGTCTCTTTCCCTGCAGCTCCGCTTCTTGTTGCTCTCCCGTCTTCTTCTTGGAGGAATGGCTGTCCCCTGGTACTGAAGAATCAGATGAAGAGAGAAGACAGGAGAATAAGATCGCAGGAACGTAGCAGCAGTCAGGGAAGAAGTTAGGGAGACTCAGCTGGTACAAACTGCACCCTTGTGCTGCGCTCCCCCCCATGCATCCCAGTTACTCAGAGCACCCGGGTGAGGTTCACTCACTGGTGTGGCTCTGGTTGGAAGTGTGGTTACTGCTCCAGACCTCAATGTAAAGCAGCCATCTGTTGAACCCCCCTGACATAGGATATAGAATATTTTTACCCTTCTAAATAATAATAATTAACTCGAGAGGACCATTTGAAGTACAGTGATAAAGTAAACAAGTGACACCAAAATTTATATTAAAAATATCTTTATTTATACATAATATAAAAATAGCAGTCAATCATGTTAAAAATATTTTGATGATGCGCTATAGAAAATTTCATGACATAAGGTTGTCACGCTTTTCTTTTATGGAATTCTCTCTGCTTTGAAAGTTTTCGTCATCTGGAGACAAACCTTAACATAAAAAAAAATACAAGTTAACATTGTCATTTACAGAATGTTCGGCATATCTGCATTTTTCTCAAACCCTGAAAAATAAGCCTAAATATACAACAGCATCAAACGGCAATGAGTAAATACAGCATCTCTCCACCCTGTATTCCAAATGCAAGCCTTTGGAGGTCTTTACAGACCTCAGCGATTTCACTAAGAACTGGAATGGGTACCCTTTATGATGTCATGATGACATAACTGGAATCTTAATTATTTTTAAAATTTTCATTCTTTTCATTTCTTTCTTTTTTTTTCAAATATTTTACATTTTTACAGTGCCATTATGTCGGATCAGTGAGCAGGAAGCTAGTGATGTTAGCTCCTGCTGATATGGGAGAGCCCAGACACTCTGCCGGTGCAAAAACCATAGGATGTACTATTACAGGGGTCGACAAATCCCAGGCGCCAGGTGTTTGTCAGCCTGTGATCGCGGGGGCGCTGCTGCTGCTGCTGCTGTCTGCCCAGACTCCTGCCCCCGAGCCTGAGATCACTCCCACGGAGTAATTCTGTAGGCTGAAAACCGCCACAGGCAGCTTCAGGAAAGGGGGTTGAGTGTTGATTGGGGACCTGACACAACACCCCCCTGCTGCCTGATCGCTCCATGAGAGCGAAAGTGCACCATTAACCCTTTCAATGCCGCGATCGCTGCATTTTAGGGGTTAATTCCCGTTTTGTACGGGCTCTGCTGCTGGTGGCCTGCCTGGAAGCCCAGACAGGCCAGCAACAGCAAAAACGAGCCCCCACAAGCCCTTTGATGACTCCTGTAGGCATGGAATCCTACAGCAGTCATCAGAGACTCCCCCCTGCAATGGCTGGTCTATAGACCAGCAATTGCGTCTCAGCTGCCAGAGGCAGCTTCAGGGACAGGGGTAGAGGGTTCTTTGGTCTCCACATGAGTGTGGAGACCAGCCCAAACACCCCCCTGCTGCCTGATCACTCCATGAGAGCCCCTTCAATTTGCAGCATTGCAGGGGTTAACATTTGTCCCCACAAGCTTGTGGGGACTAAATATCAGTCAATGCTGTGCTCCAATGGAACATCAGCATAGAAAGTGTTAAAAAAATAAAAAAACAAACAAAAAAAACCAGCACTGACCTGAAAGTCCAGGGTGCTTCCAGGTCAAATGCTGTGAGTTTAGTAAGTGGGCTGATGATGATCAGATCACTCCTGACCAACTGTTAGTTAAAAAAAAATCCTGGCTCCTAACTTTTTTAGCTGGCGCTTAGATTCACAACAAATTTGTCAAGCCCTGTACTATTACGTCTTCTGTTATCTAAGACCAGTTTTATTGGATGTAAGAGTAAGTCCTAAGGTCATGAAGTAGTTAAACAAATCAAGAGTTAAAGAATAATTCACAACAATATAAGAGTAGAAATACACATGCAAACACATATAATTATATATATTAGAGTGCATGTAAGCAGACATCAATTTAACAGAGCGCAGTCGATTTTATAACCCAAAAATAAATATTGTAGAAAAGTCAAACTTCCTGTGACCTATTTATCAGCAAAGGAAACTACAGGGATCTGTGCAATGGGAAATGTTTGCTTTTGAAAAACACATTTTTCTATACGTACACAAGTCAGCTTCAGATAATAAAAAAATATTTACCAACATCCACAAAAGGATCCTGACCATTACACAAATGTGATGTTCTGTTAGTAGCGAATGCTTGGTTTTGTGGTTTTGTGATCATAACACTTACAGCTTTTTCTTCTGCAGACAGAACTCCTTCGACGGCCACTATCTGGTATTGCTTATGTTTCAAGCTCCCTGGAAATTTCCGAAGTGGTTTAAGAGCTGCACTATCCATATTGTGCTTCAAAAGCTTGCACATATTTTCATGAGGACAACCAGGATCAAATAGTAACAGGCAATAGCTCTTATTTTTTCTCTCTTCTATTCCAACTATGGTACGACTATGACCTGGAAAAAAAAAAGTGATGCAAAGTTAAAAACAGTTTCTCTTCATAAAGTTTAGTTAGTGATTTCTGTTGTGATGTATTTAACTTTTGCACATTTTTTTTGAAGATTCAAACAAGTAACTGGTAGTATTAACAGACATCCTTTCAAACATCTTCCCACCTCTATAATACATTCCAAACACTTCCTTCTTAGCACCCTCAAATCTGCATAAATAACATCATACAGAACTACAACTGAACTAAACAGAAAAATGTAAGGTTTGGAAAAAGTGACAGATCTACTTTCATATCAGTCTGTCTGGCTTTTGAGGTGCATTTTACCCAAGACATGGAACCAAATAAAAATAGAAATCATTAAATAAGAACTTGGCTGAAACACAGGAACAAAAAAGTGTGTCATACCTTGATGCTGAAGATAAATGGCAGGCTTTGAGGTACAAACCACTCGATCACTATTTGGGGCATTAGAAGAATAGTAGTTCAGAACCCAGTCGAACAAAAGAGGATGTGTTCCGGATGGACTACTTGGCTTATGGAAGTCAATAATTCGACACCTATGGGATATAGAGAAAAAAGCAAAACAATGTATATGGAACTGATGACTATAATAAGGCGAGGGACATAACTAATCTCGTGCAGGTTTTGCAAGAAAAAGTGTTGTTTGGTAGATGTGGATTTTCTGCCTACCACTTGCTAAAACCTGGTGCCCTTCCAAAATAGTGACAAGCCACCATGTTTAATGAAAGTAACATTGGTTCAAGATAATAAGCTGAAATTACCTTAATGTGCAAATTACAGCACTGGGGGAGGTCAGACTATACTTCCCATGTTGGCACAAGAAATGTGGGACTGTCTTATTGGGAGTCACAAAAGCGGTAGTAGATACATACTCTATACTCCATACATGAAGGAACCAGCAAGGACAACCATGTATCTCTTCCTGGATCATACGTTTGGCACATTAAGACTAAACAGTAGGTTGGAAACGGTACCTAGCTACCCGAGTTTCATCCATAAGAAAATAATATTTACACAGGCATGACTGTAAAAGGGACCATAAACGTATGCTGCTTAGGAAAAATATGTTGAAATGAAAGATCCTTTTATATTTTCACTGTGTCACCTTGCATTTGCCCCTTACCTCAGCCAGGTAGGATATTGAGATTTACTTGAATAGGACCAAGTAGCCAACCAGTGTTGCAAAGGTGGCTGGGGGGCTGCAACTTCTCCTTAAGAAACTAAAAACCACACAACTCATTTTATTATTTTAATTATGAATTCACTAAATTAATTGTATACAAATATTCAGAGCTCTCCTCTTCACTTGTTTCATTGAGGGTCCCACCTCATTTTTAGAGATTTGTATGAATTAACCAGTTAGGCAAATTTGTTAAAATGTAAAATCAGAATGTACAAGTATAGTTTTTACCTATATAAAACCAAACCGTTTCAGCTGGCTTATAAATGCTCGGTAACTCAGTGGCCATGCAGTTTTTGATAAACATAGTTTAGTTATCCGGACAGGATCCGAGTATCGAGAGAGTTTTGTTTTGCTCAGATTTCATGTTTTCTAGGTTACTAGTCAGGGGGTACCTGCTTCATTTTTTTCTTTTTAAATTATCCAGCCATTGTATTTGCTGATGTTCTTTATTCATTAGTTTTAATATAAATAATATAATGTGAGACATTATTGTAAATGTTAAATTGTTCTTAAGGCATACAAACAAAACCAAAGCAGTGGGGAATTGTAACAACCTACATTAACACTGAACGGGGACATTATGTTAAACATTACATTGTTTACTGGCAATCAATCCAGTGTTTATATTAATTTATAATTTATGAAGGTCATGGCTTATCAGTTTACAGGACATTTGCAGGACAAAAAACAAAGTGTTTATCAATCACAAACACTCTGGAACTCATGGGGATTCTTACTGGCTCACAGTCAGCTAAGTAGTTCTTGATTTCTTACTTTAGTCGAAGTGATGTCAGCACGCAGTAAATTTCACACGCACCAATCCAAGCTTTGGTGCCATGCAATTTGCCATTAAAATGTGAGGCACCATGAGGATCAAAGCCTTCCTTCCAGGAGTCTTCAATCATAAGCTGAATCCTTGGGATACAAGGTATTGACCTATAACCTGGTGAAAAGTTTGCTTTATGAAGACAGCATTAAAGGTCTAAAAAATTGAAAACATCAGCAACAAACACTTGTACTATATTTAACTATTTTTGAGTGCTAATTAAATATACTTTTATTTCTCCCTGTAATTAGAGATTGCACCAGTTACATATTTTCATACCTTGTAAATGGTTTTTGTAAGAGTCAGTTGTCATCAGAGAAGAAAGGAGCATTTGGAAATTCCGAAAGCCGCAACCCCATCCCTTGTCTCCTAGAGAGTTGCTGAAATGGTCCAAATGTGAACAAAGCCAGACCCTGTTCACTTCAGGTGCTGAGCTGTGATAATACCTGTGTAGCACTTCTAAAACCCCTGAATAATAATAATAATAATAAAAAGGAGAACAGAAATTAAATTTTCGGTGTATGGAATAAAGTACTGGTAAAGAGCACACACATTTCATTTGGAAACATAACATATAAGGTATGTAAATAAGGCTCTTTCAACCTCAAAATCTGGTATTCTGGGGACCATGTGTTAGTGTTCATGGTTTACAGCATATGACTCCTAAAAACATTGTGATTTTAACATAAATCCCTTATTTATCTAAAAAAACTAAATAAATAAGAACACTTTACATAAAGAAAACACCAACCTGAAGTCTTTGTTCTACCATCATCTATGCCCGTAGCTAAAGTTTCCATCATCTGCGCTTTGTGTAGGTGAAAATCCATAGGTTGCATTCTTCCTCTTGCAACAGCTTTTTCTAGATTTTGCAGCGACTGCTCTCTATATCCTCCAGAGTTGTCCATGCCAAATTGTCTCTGGAGGAATTAGGGATAATGTAAATAAATAATCATTTTTAAAAAGTATGAAGAGTAAAAAAGCAAGGTAGTTTAAGAAGGGTCATTCAGAGCAAGGAGCTCCTGAAAACTCCATAAGTGTGTATCATGAATGGTCAGTGAGCTTCTCTTGCAAGAAGGACTGAATTGGCCCCGCATAATGCAATGTAGGAGATTCCTAAAAATTTGCTTCACCGATTTAAACTATGCATTATGCAGGATCCCCTCAGCCTTTCTTGCAGGAGAAGCTCACTGTGGTTGGCCCTTTAAAATGCATAGTGATACGAGTAAGAAGATTCACATCTGCATATTCACAGCTTAGTGAATATTTTCACTAGTGTTATGAATAGCAGGTAGCAACGACCTACAATTTCACTTGTTTTCTCTGTGAAGAATATTCCAATAGATTGTATTTGTTTTCCGATGTCGCAATAAAAGAAAAAAAAAATAAGCCACTAAAAATTATCTAGGAACACACAGATGAACTCTGAAAACTATAATGTTTTCAAGAGATTACATATCCTGGCATTCTCTATGCACAAAGCATTAATGGACGTTACTGTGACCAAGGCTGATGGAGGGCATACACATCTTCTCATAAATAAAAAAAAAAAATTCAAGTGAACGCACCAAATTGTCTCATGGATTTTAATTTCAAACAATAATCGGATCAGTCTCAGTGTGTTTGGGATATGGAACAACAATTATTTATTAATAATAAATGCATTGGAAAACCTGACTGAGTCCTGAGCTCCAAGCATGAGCCTTTGGTATTCTATAATTGCTATTCTTTCTTGTGCAAAAAGCATCAAATGCTAGAAGCGCACAACTGGGTGTAAATGTATCACTACTGCACTCTTGACCATTTTTTTTTCTTGACTATTTTTTCCAATGCATTCCACACACGTGAAAGACTGAATGTGATAATTTCCAAGTTAAGAATGAAAAACGAAAAGAAGTAAAAGGAAAGTCACATTGAAAAATACTTTCTTTTATACTTAAATACAGTGTTGAATAGTGTAGTTTAACAGTGAACAAAACATGGTTGATTTTCAAACACTTCCTATACCTGCAGATATGGGTGGTATTTTAGATGACTTTCCCGACTCAAAAACAAACAATTATGGCAATGCTTATGAAGTCTTGCTTGCCTTTTGAAACAGTGTCCTCTATAGAGTTTCATTAGTAAGAGTGTCTGGACCGAGCCAGTCTATTGCTTACCACAAGGCTATATGATGAGCATGATGTGCAAGAATCCAACACGCAATATTTGTGTTATTATATTGTTACTAATTTGAAGGAACAAAAACGGAGAGAGGAAATAAAGCATTGTCCAAGGATACCGAGAAGTCAGTCAAATAGCTTTATGGTAGTGACAAAAATAAAAGGGTTAAGTGACTGGAAATGTGGTGCAGCCTGAAATTTCATAGCTAAACGTGGAGAAGATCTCCACAAAGGCTAAGTGTGCTTCATCATAAATAGCTTAATGTCTTTTGTTGACATTGTTGATAGCCACAGAGTTCTCACATTGGGTGTTGGCTGACTGCCTTGTCTTTAAGCTTGTACAGTACATTTTACGGTCAACGTTAGATCTGAAACTCCATAAAAAATAGTTGTGTGATACATAGTGCTACATTTTTAATAATGACAGAATAATGATGCTGGCCAAATCCATGCTGCTGTTGATAACTGTGTTAATGTGCAGGCAACAGACTTTGCCCTGATGTGCAAATGTGATTTCCTGTTATCAGAGGAGAGAGTAGTTCTCTGTTGGATATTCCAGAAGCTGATAATGTTGCATGAAGAAGGATGCTGGTGTCTCTTCTCCACCTAGTGGTAGTAAAGAGGTAACACACCCAGGGCACACCATAATATAAATACCTCCAACCTTTAGAAGTCAAAAATTGTATTAGTCCCAACATTTTACAAGAATAAAAACTTCAGTAGTCCACATACCCAGGGCTGGTGCAAGGAGTTTTGACACCTTAGGCAGAACCTCATTTTGCGGTCCCCTTGGTACCGCCCCTTGCATCCTGCCCCCTTTGTGCGATGCCCTTGGGGGCAGAGTCACGCGAGCTCATCATACATATGACCACACAGACCACCACATTGACAGCACCCTTTGTCCTTTCCTTCACTGTGCTACACCACGCCATGCAGTTGAGGTATAGATCAAATAAAGACCACATACAAACCTACCATTGCAGGTATAGATCAAATGAAAATCACAAGCAAACCCACCACTGGTATTGATTAAATAAATAATGCATGGAAACCCTAAACCACAGGCATCGATTAAGGGTAACACAGCCCAGAGGCCAGGCCTGACACTCATCTGAGACTGCACACATCGGATATGGCCAGAACCCAGATTGCACCCACGCTGGTCTCATCTCAGAGGTCTACTCTCAGTCAGGCTGTCTCAGTCTAGCTCAGAAGCACTCTTAATTTATTGTAAACCCTTTAGGCCCTAAACAGTGACAGTAATGGATAGATTGTCACATTACACATATACACTACTTTTACTAATGGCTATCCATAAACACATTATACCCTTTTATCTCTCCCCTTTCTCTTTGATTCTGTCCCATTTCTCTTAATCTCTCTCTTTATATTATCTCTACCCATTTTCTTTAACCTCCTTTTTCCATTATCTCTTCTGTTTTTCTGTAGCTCATCTCTGCTATTTCAAGTTGTCTTTCGCTTTTCTTTTTATCTAAACTGTCCTCTCTTTATCTCTCAATTTTCTCCCCCCTTTTCTCATTATCTCATATTTTCTCACCATCTCTATCCCTTCTCCTAATTTCTCATATCTCCCTCCTTTTTAACCATCTCTCCTCCTTTTCAACATCTCTCCCATTTTTTGAATATTGTCCCCCCCTTTCCCTATACACCTATGCTGTATATAATCATTATGCCACATACACGTGGAAACTTTGTTCTACATATTACTCAATCCTAATTGAAAACTTAAGGATGGACAGGATACTTTTGTAAGGAAATGTAAACATCCTTATTATTTAATTTTAAAGTGCTGTGTAGAAATATCCAAATAGAGAAAGCTTAGTTGTGCAATAACCTGCAGCTTCTTGAATTCTTCCATCTCTTTAGCTCTTCGATGTTGGTCTTCCTCATCCTGGAGTTGCCTTGCCAATTGTAGATCACTAGATACTTTTGCTGCAGCCCCTGAACATTTAAAAAAAAAAGATATATATACATATTATATGCACAAATACATACACAGTGTTGAATTAGTTTAGCAGACTCTGACTCTTTCATTACCAGACACGACTCCCACATCAGACTGAGGGCGTTATGTCTGATGCACTGTTTTGCTTGTGATCAGGTGTGCTGCTGTGCCTGAAATCAGGTGTGTGCAAATAAATTTTTTACAAACATCTAATGTGTATGCAATGTGCTTGTGATCAGGTGCGTAACTACATGCTTTAACTTACATAAAATGTGTATGTAATGTGCTTGCAATGGAGTGTGGTGCTGTGCTTGTGTTTAGGATGTGGGCAATTTTTTTTTTATTTGACATAAAATGTGCATTTAATGTCTGTATGTTCATGTTATTGCTGTGCTTGTGATCAGGTGTGCACAAAAATATTTGTATTACTTTCTTATGCGTGTATGTAATGCATTTGGGATAAGGTGTGCTGCTGTGTGTGTGTTTTAATGCATACATGTCAAAAGTGAAGCTGGTTCTATAGATCCTTCTGGGTAACTGTTTTCAGCTTGCTATGAGATCAGCTTGCTATGCTCTAATTCATAGGGGGGGTTGAGGAATGGCAGGACTGTTCAACTAGGCAACTTCTGTATTTCAACAATGCAGGTTTTAAGTGACACGGATCATTAAGAGGAAAACTAAAATAAACAGGTTTGTCTTACTTCTCTCTACATGATGCAGCACCTATATAGGGATATTTTAAGAGGCTCCTCTATGTGGAACAGCATCTTTAAGCAACATATTCTGTCAACTTATAAAAACTGAATCAACTATTAATATTAAAACAAGTTAAACAGCATGTTTCTATTTAGTTTTTTTTTTAACTCAAAATTATAACCATGACTATAAGATGAAGTTTTGGTATCAGAATGTACCCTAGTTATTTGTTGTAAGTGAAATGGCAAACATAAAATAATATTATGATAAACATCAATTCTACCTTCATGAATGCCATCCTCTTCCAAATGAAGGTTTACATGTTCTTCAAGGATAACAGAGCTAGCGCAAACCAGGGAACACATTGGACATTCATATCGTTGGCAATCATCTATAAGATACAGAAACATAACACAACAAAGATGTGCATTGAAACATGTCAGAGCAGGTCGCCTAGTGAAGGGGCACTCCAGCCATCAAATGCACTTTAATATGCAGTCTTCATTTGAGAGTCTTGTAAGAATTTTAGGATTCTTAAATTATAGTAAATTTTGTAAAATTTAAATATTCACTTGGCATCTTTGAAATATTTAGTTTGTGAATCCTGTTTTTTTAGCTTATTATATGGCACGTTTAATATTGCCAACAGTAAACAACTAGTATTGCAATTCAATAATAGGAATGCACATCTAAAGTGAAATTACAATATGCTATGTTCAAAACAACTACGGATTTACCAATGCATTCAATTTACAAAGTCAAGTACGTATGTAACCCCCCCAAAAAAAAACACAACACATTTTTAACTCATCAACAGAAGATTTTTAGCCAATCCAGGTAACACACCTTTAGTAGGTGTATCTAGGAGATCAGCATGTTCTGTCCTTACGTGGAATTCAAGCTCGTCAACTGTAGTTTTCACTTCAAAGCAGAATGGACACGCTGGTGGAACATCCATGTCACATTTGGCAAGAGCAGCTGAAGCAACTAAATCATCTTCAACGCTGTTTACCTCACTCATTTCTGTCTCTGAATCAGAACCAGCTATGCATACGACCGGTGATGAACACACTGTTTTAGCATTAGCAACTGAAGTAGAGGGCTTTGATGAGTTAGTACAGGAAGCTTCACAGAAAAGTGTCTCTGATTGGACATGTCCTGCTCCTGAGCTGTCTTGAAGGCTGTTTCCTCTTGGTTTGGTGTAGTTAGGCAACCTCTTATCACCTACAGGATCAGTTGTATGGATCCTTGGTGGTCTGTCCATGGCCGATGGACTGTCCATGGCCGATGGACTGTCCATGGCCGATGGACTGTCCATGGCCGATGGACTGTCCATGGCCGATGGACTGTCCATGGCATCAGCAACATGACTGACAACTTCACACTGGTTTTCAAGATCAATCCAAGCTTCTAGCATGTCATTGTGGGCAGCGTGAATATGGAAGCTGAGTTCATCATAAGTCAGCCTTGCGATTGTGCAAAGAGGGCAGCTGAATTCCTGGTCCAAATGGGTTAGCGCCATATGGCTCTTCATGTCATCCTCTGAGGAGACTTCCTGAGTACAGATGTCACAAATCAGCATGCTGCTGATCTAACAAGAAGAACATGGACAAAAAATAAGCTTATGCTAAAACCAGCTCTCAATATTTGAAGGATACCTCCAAAAATCAAATGCACACACAGTCCAACAGTTCCCTGAGGAAGGAATACAGATCAAAACATTAGTTACACAATTATTAATTTCAAACACAATATTTAAAATTATTTGACTTTTGAATGTAGCAGTTTGAGAAAACAGTATGAACAACAAACAATATTTAAAATATTGGAGATTATGTATTGAAACTATTTTGGGTGTAACGTTTAAAGTGGTCACCATAGCAACCATTCAAAAGATGATTTAAAACGTTCCTGATATTTAACACCAGTATTTATTTTGATTCATAAACGTCATTTGCATGTTATTCATAAATCACATACAAGTATACAAAAGGTAACTCTGCTAGGGTAAAACGGTGTGACTGGTCAGTCCTAAAGATAAATTAACTGTACAAACGAACACAGTAATTTCGCTTCGAGAGAGAAAAAAAACCGGTCCCTCGAATTATGAACGACAACCCACCTAAAACAGATGAGATATTTCGCCGACACCCTCGCTTTGCTTCCCTGTCACCGTCTTGGTTAGATTTGTTTCGTTTCTCGTTAAACTGGTAATCACCGTGTGAAGACGATAGAACTTGCATGCCCGCCCACTGGTGACGTCATTTACCATAGCCCGGGAACACCGTCGCGTAGAATAAGAGTCACCGTTTTTTTTTTTTAGTACGCGTTGTGACTAAAGCGTAGGGCATTTAGATATAGAAATTAGGCATATGAAAGAGACGCTGTGGGCCTAATCTCGTAATATTAGACGTATACAGAACAGAGTTCACGCTGCCAAAATTATTTTTTTTCTTTTCGCGGCAAAAGAAAATGCAAATTATTTTTTTTTTTTTTAAAACCTCGGTTGGCGTGTATCTCTGTGAGATGTAGCCAGGCAGGGGACCTTTGTACTCATATACTTTATGGCTCTAGTGTGAAACTGCATCATGTGATGCTAATAAAAGGAGGATAACAGCAAAAAAACATATTTCATTTATATCATATTATTTAATTAATATATTTAAGCATAATGACATGAATCTACAACGTGCTTTGAGTAAAAAATTACTTTGGCATGCAGAGCATGGACTATATAGTCACAAAGATGGCGAGTAAGATATATTAGGATGGCTATATTTCTTTGAAGGGCATGTTTTGCATTTGTAAATATGTTCCTCTATGCCAATTTTAAATCTTTTGGGGTTAACTTGCTTCTTCTGATGAGTCAAGTTGATGTTGTTGGAGCACCTTTTCAACTCACTTTACAGCCGTTTTTGTGAATAAAAGATTTAATGTGCTTTTGTCAATTTGTTTTTTTTCTGTGGCCATGACCTAAAATTGGTGTAATTGGTGCAAAAGTCTTGTAGTTATAGTTCCAGTGATGGCCACAGATGAGAGAAGAGCACAATGATAATCCTCATCAGCAAAGATTAGGATGAGAGCATGATCAAGGAATGTGGTGCATGTGGTATTCTGATGTGTGCACTTACATAGTTATATAGGCTGAAAAAAGACATCCGTCCATCAAGTTCAGCCTTTCCTATATCTGTTAATTTGTTGCTGTTGATCCAAAAGAAGGCAAAAAAAACCCATTTTGGCTCTTTCCAATTTTGCACTAACCAGGGGAAAAAATTCCTTCTTGACCCCAAAATGGCAGTCAGATTTTTCCTTGGATCAATAAGCTGTTTCCCCATAATATCCCTGAATATTATGTTTTTCCAAGTATCCATCCGGTTGCTGTTTAAACCTCTGTACAGACTCCGATAAAACTACCTCTGCAGGCAGAGAATTCCACATCCTTATTGTCCTTACTGTAAAAAAACATTTCCTTTGCTTTAGACTAAATCTCTTTCTTCCAGTCTAAATGCGTGACCAAGTGTCCTATGCATAGTCCTGTTTATGAACAGATTTCCACACAATGATTTGTATTGGCCCCGAATGTATTTATATAATGCCATCATATCCCCTCTGAGGTGCCGTTTTTCTAAACTAAACAGATTTAAATTTGTTAACCTTTCTTCATAACTATAGTGCTCCATTCCTTTTATTAATTTTGTAGCCTGCCTCTGCACCCTTTCTAGTGCTATGATATCCTTCTTTAGAATAGGTGCCCAAAATTGCACAGCATATTCGAGGTGTGGCCTTACCATTGATTTATACAGAGGCAAAATTATATTTTTATCCCTCAAATTAATGCCCCTTTTTATACACGACAATACCTTACTTAAATGTGATCAATGTGATTGGGAGTGGTGTTTGTGACTGAACATGATCTATGTGGCTGAAAATGGTGGTTGAGGTTGACAGTGGACCATGTGGTAGAGTGTGATCTATGAGACTTTGTCTTTGAATGTAGAGTGGTATGACCAGTTTGGTTAACAGCGTTGTGTGGCATATGTGTGGCTTTCAGTGGCTGAGATTTGTAGTGTGTATGGTTGCATATCCAATGAGCAGCAGTTGTGTGGACGAAAATGTGTTTTTAATGTCAGAGGAGAATGGGCAGAGTGGCTCTAGATGACAGGAAGGTAACAGTAACTCAAATAACCACTTTTTACAACCAAGGTATGCAGAATACCACCTCTGAATGCACAACACGTCAAACCTTGAAGCAGATGGGCTTCAGCAGCAGAAGACCACACCAGGCGCCACTCCTGTCAGCTAAGAACAGGAAACTGAGGCTACATTTTGCACAGGCTCACAAATTGGACAATAGAAGACTGGAATAACTTTGGTCTGATGAGTCTTGATTCCAGCTGCGACATTCAGATGACAGGGTCAGACTTTTGCGTAAACAACATGAAAGCATGGATCCATCCTGCCTTGTATCAACAGTTCAGGCTGGTGGTGGTGTAATGGTGTGGGGGCCATTTTTTGGCATACTTTGGGCCCCTAAGTACCTATTGAACATCCTTTAAATGCGACAGGCTACTTGAGTATTGCTGCTGACCATGTCCATCCCTTTATGACCACAGTGTACCCATCTTCTGATGGCTACTTCCAGCAGGATAATGCACCCTGTCACAAAGCTCACATCATCTCAAACTGGTTTCTTGAACATGACAATGAGTTCACTGTACTCCAACGGCCTCCACAGTCACCAGATCTCAATCCAATAGAGCACCTTTGGGATGTGGTGGAACGGGAGATTTGCATCATGAATGTGCAGCTGACAAATCTGCAGCAAAGGCTGTGTGCCTTTTGTGCCCTTCCAAGTGGGCTGTGTGCCTTTCGTGCCCTTCCAAGTGGGCTCCCTGCCGAAAGATTTGTTACGGTATTTATCCTGCCATACGTCTGGCTTCTTGCATACAGACTGTATTAACCTTATTTGCTTGTCCTGTCATATACATATAATACATTGCATTACCTAGATTTCTGCTTGTGGTGTCTGTTTGTATAATCATGCATCGTGGGTTACAGACCGAACCTCAAGTATCCCCTGCACATGGGGTCCTACTACGATATCTTTAATAATCTGTTGCAATCTAACTGCTAAAATTGTGGCAACTATTTTAGCATCTGTGTTTATGAGAAAAATTGGACGATAGTTTGCAACCATGGAGGGATCATTCTACCATACTGGAGCTAAAAATCTTAAGGAAATCTCTGGAGATCATCCGTTGATCATCTCCAGGTTTCCAGTGAGTCTCTTGAATGGCACAGATTTTATTTTTTTCCTCTTTTAAAAAATTATATACATAATAAAATTTGAATCCTCTTGTGATTATTAATTGGAAATTATTCTAGTCTTGATGCCCGAATAATTGTAATTTTAATAAAGACAGGAGGCGAGTATTTTGCATTACTTCCTTTACTGACACCAACAGCAGCAAAGAAAGAGTTAAGAAACAAACGTCAACAACCAATAGAAACACAGCATAAGGCAGGTATATAAGCCCTCAGGAAACCCCCTTCTTCCTCTTCATTGCCTGCGAACCAGGAACCAATAACAGCCGTAAGACAACCGCAACGTAGCACCCAACCGGAGTAGGAACCAGAACGGGACTCCAGACTCAGGGACTCTTCAACAGGAAAAGACGCGTCCCAAAGAGATCATCCGGACGGAGACCGCCAGAAGCAGAATTCACGCTGAAAGAAAAAGAGACATATGACAGCAAACCATAGCAAAATCCAGAGGTGCAAAACCCGTACAAGAAAAAGTCTCAAAGGCAATATACCATAAACAGGGGGAACACAACCACAAAGACAAAACATCAGACCCTATAAATACTCACCCAAGAAGAACCTAAAAAGGGACAGGGCGAGGAGGGAAAATACTCGCCTCCTGTCTTTATTAAAATTACAATTATTTGGGCATCAAGACTAGAATAATTCCCAATTTTAAGGCAAGACAGGAGGCTCCTATTTTGCAGTTTTAACGCCAGATACTAGCGCAACCGCCGCCGAAGATACGGGCCGAAAATAAAATGCCCTGAAGGTAGAGGCCCGGGACCAATCTGCCGCCCTCAAAATATCCCCCAAAGACCCCCCAGCACGGAGAGCACCAGAGGCTGCCGCCCCCCTAACGGAATGGGCCCGGAAAGAGGACTGGACCCCAGCCGAGGAGAGGAGCCAGCGAACCCATCGGGCCAACGTAGGAGAAGAAACCGCATGAAACGGTTTCACGTAGGAGATAAGAAGTTGAGAGACCGAAGGAGGACGAACAGCAGCAGTGCGAGAAAGATAAGAGCGGACGCACCTAGCCACACAAAGCCGAGGATCATCTACGAGGTAAGGGTAAGACACGGAAGAGGATAACGACTTAGTCCGCCGAAACACTCGGAACGAAACACCCTCGGGGGAAAAAGAAACGTGATGCGAATCAAACGCCCGTACATCGGATACCCTGCGAAACGACAAGAGGCACAAGAGGGAGGTGAGTTTTGCAGACAACTGGCGCAGAGAAAGGGAATCATTATCCGGCCAGCGCCGGAGAAAATCCAGAACCACCGCTACCTCCCAAAAGGAGTCGTAGCGAGGAGCCGGAGGCCGGGAAAGACGAACACCCCGCTAAAGACGGCAAACCAGGGGAGCCCTACCTACCGGCTGACCGGAGAAACCAACATGACCGAAAGAGATATCCGACCGAAAAACGTTGATCGTGCGATACGATTTCCCTGCACCAAATAACTCAGCCAAGAAATTCAAGACACAATCTAGAGAGGCAGAATGGGGATCCACACGCCGTCCCAAGCACCAAGAAGCCCAGCTTCGCCAAGCCGACCCGTAAGACTTTCGGGTACCTGGAGCCCAAGAGTCGCGGAGCAGGGATTGAGCCGCCTCCGATAGACCCGAGCCTGCACCGGGTCCCCCGAGATCGTCCACGCCACGAGCAGCAAGCGACCTTCCAGAACCAGAGGGTGAAACTGACCCTCCGGACCGACAAGGAGGGATGGATGGGAGGGAAGAGCCAGGGGATCGAGAACCAACATTTCCAGCAGAGCTGGAAACCACGGCTGCGAGTGCCAAAGAGGAGTCACCAGGACCACAGAGGTCCCTGCCCGACGCAGATGGAGAATGACTCGAGGAATGAGAGCGAAGGGAGGAAACGCGTAGGCACCGGAGATCGGCCAGCGTTGAGAGAACGCGTCCATTGCCAGGGCCTCCGGATCCGGGAGCCAGCTGAAGAAGGCCTCCGTCTGGCGGTTCGTGCGAGATGCGAAAAGGTCCAGATGAAAAGGACCCCGAAAATGTTGGAGCGTTTGAAAGATCTGGTGGTCGAGACGCCAATCGCTCGCGTCCCTCCAGTGTCTGGAGAACCAGTCCGCCAGGAGATTCTCTGAACCCGGAAGGTACTCCGCCTGCAATGAGATATTGCGGGCCAGACAGAAGTCGAAAATCTCCTTCGTCACCTCGGTAAGGAATTTGGAGCGCACGCCCCCCAGCCGGTTGATGTACCGGACCGCCGAGACGTTGTCCATGCGGAGAAGGAGACAACAATTTGAACGATCCCTGGCCAAGCTTTTGATCGCGAAAGAGCCAGCGATCAACTCCAGACAATTGATATGGAGGTGGGGCTCATCCACCAGGTACTCACGAATGAAGCGTGAGTCTAGATCTCTGGACGAACCCAGATTTAAAGAGGCATTAGATTCATTAGAAGAATCAGCCCGCCATTCATCAAGAATGGATAACGGCTCCTGCCGTGTACTATCCTCCCCAGGTAGTCGGAGGCCAGAGGTATGGGGAGCCTCAGATAATTTAGGGCGCTTGGCCGGGGCTTTGCCTTTACCAGCGGACACGCTGTTGCCCTTCCAAGGGCGTTTTACATTGGCCTGTTCCTCCTCTGACCTATCAGAGTCAGAATCCGAGGGAACCTTCACCGGGTCAGCGGACGCAGGAGCAGGTCCTTTGGGGAAATTGGCCGCCATTTTTGACATAAATGCGTCCATGGAACTAGAGAATTTAGTCTCCAACCAGGCCATAAAATTCTCATGCGAAGGGAGATTATCCTGAGACATGGTATTGCACTGATAAAATGACCGCCCAGCAAATAAGAAATACACCTAGAGTATGATAAGGTCTAAAAATATAATCCAAGGAACTCAGGTAGAGTATGGTATACAATATCACAGGGACTCAGCCTGGTAAAATAATAAAGTAAATGACAGGGGCTCAGCCTGTAAATAATAGCAAACGGTAATACAGGGGCTCAGCCTGTAAATATAAGCAACTGTTACAGCACAAAGCTCAGGCAGATAGCAGGAGATTAAATCCTGACCCAAAACTCCAACAGCAGGGATCACATAGAGCTAACCGAAAACAGGAGAAAAAACGAGCGTGCGCACCGGCAGGAACACAGAAGAGAACTGAGAAGTGCCGGGAAAAAAACTAAAATTGGCGACGAGACCACGAGCGAGGACTGGCAATACGCGAAACCGGGCGCCAAACCAAAGATGGCCGCCGAGCGCGCGAAACGGAACCAACAAAATGGCAGCGAGATCTCGCGAGGCGGGATCTCGCCGCCCAAACAAGAAGACCGAACGGGAGACTAAGAAACAAAGAGAGAAGCAGCCGGACCGTCGCCGGACGCGGGAGGGAAGACCGCGAGACTGGCAGCCGCCGGTAAGAAGGAAAAAACCGGCAAAGCTAAAAGGTAAGGGGACGATAAGGAAACGAATACCCTCCCCCTGAAGGGGAGGGAAGACGTAGGCCGGGAAATAGAACCGGTCCTCACGAAGGGAGAAAACGCCAAGAAACAAAGAGGCAATAAAACATACGCATAGGGCGACAGCTATAAACGGAATAAAAATAAATAAATGGAATTAAACAATAAATACACCAGAAAACCAATAAATCAGGGAGAAGAGAACTCCCAATTGAAGGTACACTGACCTGAACAGCCGTTGGTGAGCAGCAAAGAAAGAGGAAGAAGGGGGTTTCCTGAGGGCTTATATACCTGCCTTATGCTGTGTTTCTATTGGTTGTTGACGTTTGTTTCTTAACTCTTTCTTTGCTGCTGTTGGTGTCAGTAAAGGAAGTAATGCAAAATAGGAGCCTCCTGTCTTGCCTTAAAATTAGTTTTCCTTCTCTTAATCCATATACACAATATCTCAGTATTAATGAACACTACCTCTGTTAGCTCTCATTCTTATCAAGTTTCCTAATTGTATTCAGTTAAACTCTAAGATTTTGTTCTTTTATTTTAACCAATCTCATGTATATAAAGCACTGTGATGCCATCTGGTTTGTCCTATCTTAATCCCTATTTCTTCCTTTCAATCTACTCCCTGCTTTTTCAATCCTCACAGCAAGAAAGGACAATGTTAACGGTAAAAATATTAACGTCATAACACCATGTGAGTCCATTATAACATTATAAAAGAGAGCAGGGAAAAAACAAAAAAAACATTCCAAGGTTGGCTTAATATATATATATATATATATATATATGGGTATATCTTATATATATATATATATATATATATATATATATATATATATATATATATATATATACACCCAGATACATAATGTTTAAATATTATTCTCATAACCCCCTAGTAATATATATTATTTAAATCCACTTAATTTACCTTCTCCTAACCCATATAGACCATAACTCAGTATTAGTAAGCTGTGACTCTTAGCCAATTTCCATAATTATATTTAATACAACTCTAAAATGTTATTCTTTTGTGTTATCCACCCTTAAAATTCTGGGCATTGCTATGCCATCCAAGTTATTCTGTTTTAGTCTCTGTATTTCTCATTTCAGACTATTCCCTTCTCCTTTGGGTAAGGAGGGTGAATTATAGCTTCTTATTAATCAACCAAAATTAGGAATTAATCTAGCCTTGGTGCAGCATTAATCTAAATTTTATTAAAGACAGGAGGCGAGTATTTTGCATTATCCTTCTTTACTGAATAACCTCCAGCAGCAAAGGAGTTAACAACCATAATAAAAAGAACCAATCAACACAGACAGGACCCTATATCAGTCCCAACATCCAGCAACTCCTCCTCTTTCTTTGCGGTGATGCCGAACAGGAAAGGCAAGCCACCAAGTAACCGAAGACTGGAACAGAACCGTCAGAACAGACCGGAAAACTGCAGGAAAACAGGACCCTGGATCCGGAAACACTCAGAGTCGTAGAACGGCCTGAAAAACAGAAGCAAAGTGACAATACCAGGCACACAAAATGGACATCTCTGAAACATGACCTCATACCACAACTGAAACAGGGACAACCCAAGACATCCCCCCACAACCAAATCGTGAGGGAATAGAAGGGAGGGAAAATACTCGCCTCCTGTCTTTAATAAAATTTAGATTAATGCTGCACCAAGGCTAGATTAATCCCTAATTTTACAGCAAGACAGGAGGCTTCATATTTTGCAATTATAACGCCGCAATAGAGCGCAGGAAGCATGCTGCTGAGGGCGGAAATAAAAGGTGCGAAAAGTAGACTCCCGGGACCAATCTGCAGCCGAAAGGACGTCTGACAGGGAACTCCCGAGAGACAAAGCCGCCGAGGCATCAGCGCCTCAAACCGAGTGAGCCCCAAACGAAGGCTCAACTCCAGCCAGGCTAAGGATCCATCTAATCCACCTGGCCAAAGTCAGAGCAGAGACAGGACAAAACGGGCGGACATAGGAAATAAAGAAAGGACCCGAGGTAGAACTACGAAAGGGGCGAGACGCATAAAGGTAAGCTTGAACACACTGAGCTACGCAAAGTCTAGGTCTATCAGGGAAGTAAGGGTACGAAACAGAGACCGAATTGGACTTGGTCCGGTGCGAAATAGAGACGGAAACCACGACCTGCGAAAAGGAGAAAGAATGTAGATCGAATAAAGGTGCGCAAAAAAGTTAAGCACAGCTACTATAGGAGCCGTAACTGGATCGAAATCGTGTTCCAAAGACCAGCGACACCACACACCCCAGGCCTGGAGATAGGACTTCCGAGTTCCAGGGGCCCAGGAGCCCCAAAGCAACTCCCTAGCCGCCGCTGCCATTCCAGGATCCCCTGAAACCAGCCAAGCCACTAGCGCCAGGTGGTCCTGAAGAATCAGGGGATGAGGGTTCCCCTCCGGGTCTAGGAGTAGGTCCAGAGAGGAGGGAAGGAGAAGTGGGTCCTCGCAGGACAACTCCAGCAGCAGCGGGAACCACGGCTGAGTCCTCCAAAGCGGAGTGACCACGAGAACCATAACCCTCTGCCTGTAGAGGTAGTGGAGTGTGCGCAGAATCATGGAGAATGGAGGGAAGGCATAGGCGCCCTGAGGGGGCCAGGTCTGAAGGAAGGCATCCGCCGCCAGGGAGAGTGGGTCTGGAAGCCAGCTGAAGAAGGCTTCTGTCTGGCGGTTCATCCTGGAGACAAAGAGGTCCAGGTGAAAAGGACCCCGGGAGTGATCCAGAGACAGAAACACCCCCCCGAAGAAGACGCCAGTCGCTGGCATCCCTCCAGTGGCGAGAAAACCAATCCGCCACTAAATTGTCTTTGCCGGACAGGTACTCCGCCCGAATGGACAGATGATTGTCCAGACAATACTGGTAGAGGTCTTTGGTGAGCTCCGTCAGGAGTCGCGACCTCGTGCCTCCAAGCCGGTTGATGTACCGAACCGCGGACACATTGTCCATGCGGAGGACAAGGGGACAATGAGTGACGGCCTTGGTAAAGCTGCGGACAGCAAAAGAACCCGCTATGAGTTCTAAAGACCCCCCGTCGCCGTACGCCGCACCCCAGCCAAGTAGGCTGGCGTCCGATTCTAGGACGAGATCTGGAGCTGAGCCAAAAATGTCTCGGCCATTCCAGGCGTCCATGTGGGAGAGCCACCAACGAAGCTCCAGCCGCGCCTTGTCGGAGAGGTGAACGAAGAGGTCATAGGAACCCGAAGATGCCGAGTCTTCAACCTCTGAAGAGCCCGGTAGTGCAAGGGACCAGGAAATATGGCCTGAATGGAGGCCGATGACGCGCGCCAGCGACCTGAGGGAGACAGACGGAGATCGAAGAATTTTCCGAATCTCCTTCTTGATAGCCAGAACCTTGTCCCGTGGCAAGCGGAGCATCGCCGCAACAGAGTCCACGTGAATCCACGAGGACCGACTTTGTCTCGTTGATTATAAAACCGAGGTCCTGGAATAGCCGGACTGCCAAGTCCGTGTCTCCAATAAGAGAGTCCCTGTCGGAAGCCATAAGGAGCACATCGTCCAGATATACGATGCACCGAACGCCGCGAGCTTCGTGAAGCATCACGGGGCTGAGCTGAGGCCGAACGGAAGACAGGTGAACTGCCATAGAAGACCCTTCCAACGAAACTGGAGATACCTCCTGTGTTCCGAGTGGACAGGAACCGTCAGGTAAGCGTCTTTCAAATCCAGCCGCGTGAACCAATCGTTCTTGCGGAGGAGATCCCGTAAAAGATGGATACCCTCCATCTTGAAGTGACGGTAGACAACTAGGGAGTTCAGGGAGCGGAGATTGATAACGGGGCGGAACTCCCCGGGTTTCTTTGTCACCAGAAAGATATTGCTGATGAAACAAGGAGGGCCGAGGGCCCGCTCGATAGCTCCCTTTACGCGCAGGGAGGCCAGCTCCGCATAAATAAGGTCTCTGGAGCTGCACGGCAAGCGCGGGGAAAAGGGAGGGGCGGCCTGACAGTAGGAGCCGCGGGAAAATGGGGTGCGGTCTTGAGACCAGTAGGTCGTGGAGGCGTGAGGAAACTGGGGTCTCGAGCCGAAGGCAACTCTGCTGGTGGCACGACCCCTCTGCCGACCAGCTACGTTCTCCTTGACGGAACACCCGCTTCATGGATGAACGAGCCTTATTCAGCGAAGTGAAGACACTCACATGTTGACTGAGATTTTTCATAAACTTTTCCCCTAAGAGAAGGCCATTGGCTTCGGGGGCCTAGTTCCTTCGGAGCCAGTTCAGCAAGCTTTGCGTCCAATTTGAAAAGAGCGGCTTTCCGCCGTTCTGCGGAGATGGCACAGTTGGCGTTCCCGATGAGACAGAACGCTCTCTGGATCCATTCACGGACCAAGTGGGCATCTAGTGGAGTGCCCGATGTCAAGGCCTCGTCGGCCATCTGGAAAACTTGGGCCAGTGGGCCGGTAGAGTCCGGTAACTTATCCTGCGCCGCCCGTAAGCCTTGCTTGATGCCCTTTCTGGGGTCGCGTCCGGTGCCAGAAAGGAATGTGATAAACGACTGGTCGAACTCTGGGGTGTTCGACACTTTCGCAGACAAGGTGAGTCTTGGGCACTCTGATCGTAAACGCTGGCGGACCTCCTTATCCAGGGGACGTCTAAGCCAGAAACGCATGAATTCCGCAATATGGGCGGAAGGAGTCCACTCAGCCGAACGTGGATGACGTAGAGCTTGTGGGTCGAAGAGCGGGAAACCTAGTGCGTCGGATACCTCGAAGGGCTGGGCCGGTCCCAAGGTCGAGAAGAGGAGGGGAATCAAAACTGGAGGAACCAGTCTGGTATTCATCCAGGACTTCATATTCATCCGCCGGGTCCATAGGAGGAGAATCGGCAGGATCGGGCCCCATAGATAATGGAGCAACACAAGGTTTCTTGAGCGGGGCTTTGCCCGTGCCAGATGTTTAGGGGACCTCGCCCCTGTGATGCTTGCGAGTGACCTCCTGGTCCGGAGGAGATGGAGAGTCCTCAGCGTCCTCGCCCCTTGATAAAGATGACACAGCATGTGTCTGACGGGCTGATTGTGCCTCTGCAAAGGCAGTTGGTTGCATCGCAGTCAGGGCTGAGCGAAGCCAGGCTTGAAGGGCAGCCGGCAGTGGTGTCTCACAATCATCCGCCATGTTTCCAGGACTGTGTTTCTGGAAAACACAAAGTGAGGAAGGTGAGATAGAGCGGCAGTGATGGAGCAAATAGTGGGGTTCACCCACACGGCAGTCACACCATATAATAGCTCAGGGGTTCACCCCAAGGCATGGGCAGAGGCACTATAAGGTGGAGAGGGAATCCAGAGGGGGGCAGAGTGGCATATCAGGGGGGGGGGTCAAAGTGGCATATCTAGGGGGGCATAAAGCATATCTTGGGGATAGGGTGGTATATCTAGGGGGATAGGGTGGCATATCTAGGGGGCATAAAGCTAATCGGGGGGGCAGAGTATCATATCAGGGGAGCATAAAGCATATCAGGAGGCAGAGTGTCGTATCGGGAGCAGAGTGTCATATCTGTGGGGCATTAAGCATATCTGGGGGGCAGAGTGGCACAATTTTATGTGCTTTTTATGGATGGAAAGACAACCAGGGAAGTATATTTCATTATATTTAAAATGTAATAATAATAGATTAAAATGCACAATAAATGTAATGCACTTGAATCAAACCCAAAACACCCTGTCTGCGGTCCGTGGAAAAATTGTTTTCTACAAAACTGGTCCCTGGTGCCAAAAAGGTTGGGGACCGCTGCTCTACATCATCTAGGTCTCTGTATGTCTATTCTGCCTCACTTAACAAAGCTGTGAGATATGGGTTCCTGAGACCAACTGCTAAGTCTGTATTGACCAGTACTCACACAATGAAAGTTCAGCAGACAGTGTCAACTCAGCAAAACTGACATGTAGAAGAGGATCTCAGTAAAGTTTTAATCTTCAGGCTGACAATCCTTGTAAATATGTACAGATATGCAGGTGAAAAGACAGTAGTTCTTGCTAACAAATCACATAAAAATGGCTGCTACCAGACAGTATAGTTAACAGCACAGAATCTACCGGAAAGGGGAGGGGTTAGCTGAATACAACCTGACTAAGGGAGCCCAGCAGGGACAAATAACATACTAGCAGTAGCAAACAGCATATAAATCAAAATACAAAATAAACCATGAGACATGACAATGTCTTCTATTTTGTGAATTTGACAAAGATATTCCAATTACAATATCCCTTTTCTTTGGGATCGCTCCCTGTCTAAAAAAGCACTTTTAAAATCTTTTTACCTGCCTACCCAGTCCCTTTTTATATCTAAGTAACCCTGTGCTCATTGGGGGCCACAGGGTGATTGAGAAACTCTGCCTGGTTTGCCAGAAACAGACTCCCATGAACTAACCGGCAATAGGGCTCTAACAAGCGGCTAGGAACTGGGGCGATGCCTTCCAACAATTGAAACTGTGTGGCTACGTACACCCTTTGCCCCACCACGTTGCTCTTTTAAGGTTATATTAAGCTTGTGGTGGGCAACACTGAGTGGTGGTTACAGAGAGGGAGATTGTTTGGGAACCCTGGTTTTATTAGCAATCTTTAAGACCGGGATTTAACCAGCCGTGGTTATGGAATTCTTGCCGGGCTACCTCACCGAAATTCCCGGGAAGTTTCCAACGCTGTTGCTCAGGGTCTTGACGTCAGATTACGCTGCTTTTTGGCAATGCCCCAGCCAGTCCCCGGATAACACACCCGTGCTGGCTGAGCATCATGGGAAATGCAGTCAACAGTTGATACAGCTGCAGATGTTAGCTGTGAATAACAATTCCATAATGCTCAGGCAGCCAAGTGTACACCATGATGCCGGCAAAGCATCATTGGAAGAGTAGTCCACAGAATTTTTTTTTTCTTTTTACTCCCTTTTAGTATAGATGTAAGTGGTGCCTCTAGCCAGCCCCCACAACCTTGTGTCCCTTGCCTTCCCCCACTGTGTAAGTATGCCCCCAGCCAGCAGCCTCTTTAGTCTTGATTTATATAATGCCCCAGCCTTTTCCCTATTCTGTATTATTGCCCCCGTCATTTTGAGTACTCATGCCCCCCAGCCAGCCAGCTACCTTTTTTCTGACTTTCCTGCCTGCTCCACAGGACTGACTGCCACACAAGGAACTCTATTGACTCTGTGAGCCCGCCCGCGGGACGAAGAGTCTCACTGAAGGAGAAGCAGCATGGCACACACAAGCCGGCTGCTTCTGCAGTTTCTGTGCTCCACTGGCCCGACCACCTAAATCGGGACAGTTGGGGGGCTTGCATCAAGGATCCCTGCAAGTCTGTCCATCTTTAGGAGCATGCCAGACCAGTTAGGCTTCGTGGTAATCATTGGGCAAACGAAGATCTTCCTTAAAAGTAGAAAATGACAAAACATTTTTGTACACCCACCACCATAGGTTCGCCATCGCTGGTATATATAGTATAGTAATAGTACAGTATATTCACTGGGCGGTTTCTCAATTATTTGCATGCAGGCTGGTTGACGAGAAGATTGAAAAATTACCCCTATTGTCCAGATAAGTAAAATCATGCCATGCTTATTTATTGAGTTTTCTTTCTTGTTTTTGAATAGTTGATTTGCTTGGATGTATGGCTTTTTGGCCAAGTCTTCCATTAAGACTATTTCTGATTCTGTGAACAGTAGTTGGGTGTACCAGGGTCCCACTGGTTTCGGCCAATACTGCGCTGACGACACTGCTGGATAAATTCCGATCGTGAAAGGAAGTAGGTATTATGTCTTTCATCTGCTTCATGTTCTTTCCCATGCATTATGTTTATACAGCCATTCTCCCGTATTAACATTGGTTGATGGTATGCCCTTTCAGTATTTTTAGCCACTTACTCTGTTGGCTGACCTGGAAATGTTGACCTTTTCATGGGATGTATATTTGATGTTTGATCTAATGGAAAGTGTTTCTTCAGTTAACACACCCACCCTTCTTTTTTCATTTTATCCACCCACCTGACAGCATGAAGGTTCCCAGGAAGCTAAGCATATTAATTCAGTTTAGATTGTTAGTTTATAAATATTCAAATGTAGATGCCTGGCATATGAAACTTTTTCTTACTGAAAGAGAAATGATGATTGCAAACAGCCTGTAATTGCTGTCACTATTGCAAAAATGAAAGCCCCAATCCTAACAACAGAAAAAGAGGCAAGTATGCTATGTGTGTAGCACTATATCTCCATGTAGGAGAGGCAAGGGCTGAGCAGGGTCATGTGATGTGATAACATGTTACTTTGTGCTAATAGCATTGCATGGGCAAGGTGATGCTCTGTGACCAAGAGAGAAAGTGAAGCTAGACATGAGGGAGTACTCTGCTTGGCTGGGAGTGATCTGTATAGCTGAGTGTGGCTGGATGTTTATTGTTTTGTTTGGTTGATAGTACTAGGCGAGTTTACGTCAGTTTGGCGGAGTGCGCGTCAGTGGGTGGGAAAAATATCCTCCTAGTTTGTAAACCCAAGGGGATAATTCTCCCCTGTACAGGATATAAAATTTTAGGCCCTGGTCAAAGTGCAAATCACTATATAAAATTTAAGGGCATGTGTTTGGACTGCTAGATATATAAACTAAAAACAAGCTGAATTTTTTGCGGTCCATCCTGGAGGCATCCTTGGCTAACCTTCTTTTACAGTTCAGTAAGACAGAAATACAATTTACACAGGAACATTACACACAAAACTTATTTTTATGCACATAAAGGCATCTTTGTTTTATACAATTTGCAAGTGGACATTCTCTCACTCCAAGTTTACAGGCAAGTAGGAGGACCTTCTGTTACAGTTGAGTGGGAGAAAATATTTTGTATACTGCGTTGCTGCTCAAAATCGATCAAAAAACGAGTGTTGCAGATGTAGGGTTTAGAATATAGGCTATACATTAGATGGACTAAAGTATTGGGGCACCTGACCATTACACTAACAGGGACTTTTATGACATTACAGTCTAAATACATAGACATTAATATGTAGTTGGTCTTCCCTTTGCAGCAATAACAACTTCCACTCTTCTTGGAAGGCTTCTCCACAAGGTTTTGAAGTGTTTCTGTGGGAATTTTTGCTCATTCATCCCGTAGAGCGTTTGTGAAGTCATTGAAAATGAGGAGAAGTTTGAAATGTCTAACATGCCAGCATGTTTAGCTGAGCTGAGCCAATGCTAGCTATTGTAGTTATATTCCCACCTTTGCTGTGGTGTCATCAAAATTCAACTTTAGCAATTAAGATTTAGCAATATATCACAGAACAATCTAACAGTGTTTCTTTTTTATGTTTGCTTTTTTCTGTCATACTGAGTATACAAGAAAAGAATTGAATTTTATTTGGGTTGACTGTAGTAGCATACACAAACTTTGGAAGGTGACATTTTGTTCACCAGCTAGAAAACACTTATAAGTTGTTGAGCGTGAAAAAAACCAAATATTTAATACAAATGATTTATTTAATGCATTTGCAGAAAACACACCAGGGTATCTGTTATACACATACAACTTTGTAGCTGTTTAACCAGTTTTAGTTTGGTCTGCTACATCAGTTGCTTCATTTCTTGCTTCCTGGCGCCACTTTGCCTTCTTAGCCAGGTTGAGACTTGTTAATGATTCATGGCGTGCTGCAGCCTTAGAAAGAGAGAAAAAAAAATCCTGAAAATGGGCTGTTTAGGTCTTTTGGTCTATTTTTAGATATGTTGTACATTATAGATATGTTTGAAAAGTATCAGGTGCTTCATGGTCTAGTGAGGAGAGATAGTGATCTTTATAGATTAAAAGCGGATCTGTCATTTTTCTGAAATGTCATAATTGTAATATCTCATGTTACTTTTTTTAAAATACAGAAATATACTGTACATGTAATAAAAACCCACCTTACTCTATACCATGGTGAATTAATCATTCTAATTACATCATCTTTCTCTTATTGTTAAACTTTTAAACATTTAAAATACATATGTGTCCTGAAAAAATACCCAAATACCTAATGGAGAGTGGTGGTTTTAAGTGCAGTTTCAATTTGAATTTGTTTTTGTTAAATGTTGTCTGACCAGCAGATGGTACCTTTTGTCTTTAGATTTTAAAGATGAAACGTTCTCAACAGCCAGCTGAAAGATCCAAGTTTCAGCAAAATTAAACATGTTGTGATTGTAAACTACTTAGTGATTTTTTAATCCTATAAATCCAATTTGTTTGCCCGAGGATTGCAGTATGTCTTAAAACAGCTTTGTAAACACAGGTGTTATCTAAATGATGCAGTGACCTTAAACCTGCTTACCTTTTTACCCGACACAATCACAGCAAAGCAAGCTACGATAGTAAGTCCAATCATAATGTAACAGGCCTTAATCCGTGCCTTGTTCCTAGCTCTCGCCATCATCTCTAGTCTACACGGGAAAGAAGAAAATGAAGTACTTGATTTAGAGTATAATTACCAAAAAAAATATTTTTACGATACGTAATGGTGCATTTAAATCGCTAGATTTGGTCATTACAATCCTAGATTGAGGTATTGTATCAATACTATTGATACAATACCTCAATATATTAATTATGATTAATAATCGTTCCAAACATTAATATTAATTATTATGATTAATAATCGTTCCAAACATTAACACGAGATTGTGTTTAATTATCTGTACATTTCCTTAAAAGTATTGATATAATTATATAAGTTTATATAAATTACTAAACAGTCACTCTTCCTTTTTAAAATGTGAGAAGATAAATTAACTGCCATATTGATGATTAAAGATAAGTTGATACATCTTAAAGAAGCCCTGGCCTTAATACTTAGAACAAAGTGACAGAAACCTAAATGGATAAGAAACAAAGATCCACATGCTTTCATCTTTAGATAAGATGTACTTTTGGGCAAGATCCAAGTAAAAACTAAGCCAGTAATGACCAGATACGTGTTGTCCTGTAGCCCTGTTCATTGGGAAATGGAAGCATTTACATGTTCAGAAAGAACACTCAGCAGGCTCATAACATGTTTTTTTTTTATTTTTTATTTTATAATCTTTATTTTCATTTTTAGTAAGATGAACAATTAGTCTTTACATATAAACAACATAGCAAAATAAAGGGAAATGTTCAGCAAATATGATTGATACAATACAGCAAAAAAGGAATCAATTGCATATGTTTCTTCCTTTGCTCATATAGCGAACATTCTAAACAAAAAAAAGAAAAAAAAAGAAAGCATACAAAAACTACATAAAATCAGAGATGGAGCTAGGGAAAAGAGTGGTGCGAGGTAGGCCTTAGTTATTACTGCTAAGTGAGTTTGTAATATCTACTTTTTTAAGACATGTTTCCCATATTTGTGTTTTCTTAAAAGACATATGTGTTATCCGCTATACTTCTTTCTCCATTCTGATCTGGAATTTTAGTTGGCTTGCCACTTGAGACAAAATAAAATGTCTATTTTGTTTCCATTCTTTAGCTATTAATTTCTTAACTGCTATGCAGGTATGGATGGTTATATTTAATTGGGTTTGAGTTAAAGAGGGCCAACCTAAGTGGAGTAATAAAGATGCCGGGGATTCTGGAATTACAATATTGTCAATTCTTTTTAAGTAAAGAAGAGTTTATTTCCAGAGAATTTTTACTTTAGGGCAGGACCACCATATGTGGATGTAGGTTCCAATAGATTGCTCACACCGCCAGCATGTATTGGAGTTTACTGGAAACATCCTGGTGACACAGGTCGGGACTAAATACCATTTGTTTATTACTTTAAATTGTGTCTCCAAAAGGGAGAGATCATGTATCCTAGAGAAGCAATTCCTAATCTCTTTTAGCCATTCTCCAACTGGTATCGAGATATTAAGCTCATAACATGTCTAGCAGGCTAGTGTTCCATTGGCCCAGGCAATAGATGGCTTTCATCCCGAACCGGGCCATCTGATAAATATGCATTGGGAGCTGTGGGCCCATGCATGGAAACCCATCACTAGCATCCATAAGTGAAGTGAGCACGTGTTGTTTTAAACACTGCTAACATTTTTTTAACATTGTTAGTATTCGTATAAACAATATTTTGGCACATAAAAGTTATGTGCATCCGCTTTCCAATCCTGGTTTTTAGTCGTTAAAAATTAGTAAGATATTGGGGTTATATGTAAACAGCAACTATGACAACAATTTGAGTGCAATCAGGAGGACCATTCCATTGTTACTATGAAGGCTAATGATCTATTTAAAGTTTTGTACCAGGATCATTTTTATAACATAACACTGCTGTTTAGTAGATGGAAATAAAATTGTGACAAGGAAAATGATAAAGAGGTTGATAAACAAGGCCAGGCACCAGCAGGCTTCCAAGCAAAAATGTTGCTAAGTGCTACACATGCAGCAATGACTTTCACTTGTACATTGTGTTATTGCAGAAGGACTTACTAGTGTACCCCTGCTCACAGAAAGACACTGAAATGACGCCAAAATGGCACAATGATACTAAACTCAGGTGAAAAGAGACCAGGATAAGGATTATGGAGATAGAGAAGGGTTTGAAGAGTGTGGATGGGTATAAAATGAATTAAAGACATTAAGTAATATAAAAACTAATTCATTGAAATTAAACAACTCCCCACTCCCAGTACTCACTCTTTATTCATTGTTAAGCCTATCTTTATAAGGGTAGTCCACGACCACCTATTCTTCTGTGTAGTTTACAAGAGGCATCATATATGCTCAGTATAAACTATATGATTTGTGTTATTTTATTTAAAAATGATTTCTATTTTATATTGTTCCTGGATTATTTCTCTTATGGAGCCTGTAAATGTGTTCCTTAAACAGTAATATTTTGTATACAGCACACAACCTTTGGAAAAAAAATATATGAGAAAAGATGGTGACACTTGTGTGTAATGGTTGAACAGATCTGAACGATTCAATATCTCTAATAAATAAACTTGGATAAAATGTAATGGTCCTTACGAGATTGTTGGTGGAATGTCCTCTTCTGATCTGAAACGTCCTGTCCACATAAGAATTTTCTTGTCAAAACTAGTTGGTTTATAGCGTGGAACTTTGCTTTTAATGCTACCATCTGTAGACAAAATAATGAACATAAACATGAGAAGAGGGATATGCATCGAGAGGTACAAATTTTGCTCATCGTCAACTAGGCTAGCTGTCATAGAGGAACTGCAATCACTAGCCTGCATTGATTTAGGTTTATAGCTATATACCTATAGTTATGCTCTCTCTGCTGCAGACATCATGTTTTCCTTCAATACAAAATGAATAAGGCAGGCCCTATCTCTAACTATGCACTAGTCATACCCCAAGCAAAGGTATTGGATGCTTGAATTGTTGCAATTGGATGCAATCATATGGTAGGCCAAGCAGGCATTTTTCTTGGTATTCTTGTAGGAATTCGGGAAGATGGCTGCTGACAGAGGCAGTAACGTCTATGTGCAAGGAGGGAATTGGTAATGGGTAGTGGTAGCGTTTCAAACATTTTAGGATACAGTTCCCATAAATCTAAGTAACACTTATTCTAGTGTTAAAATCAAATTTAGCAGGACTGTTGTTTAAACCTTATAGACACAACAGGTACAATAGCTGTTACTTGTTAAGATCTTTTCCAGACAATTTGTAAAAAATAAAAAAACAGTTGAAAATCTGGAGAACGAGAATTTATCTTACTCCATGGAGTCTGATACTCAAGTAAGTGTCTGGATACATAATCTTTACTTTTACTTTTAGTATAACTAGCCTGTTTTAAAATACTTTTTTGTACTGGTTCACAGAAAAGCATATTTTATTAGAAATATCGTTTTATTTGTAAAACCAAATATAATTAGTAATAATGTGTGTATTCATTTTTAAAAATTGCTGATGTAATACAGTTTGCGTCATTTCACCTTAAGTTACTCACAATTTACAGCTTTCACAAATAAAGTTTAGAATGATTCTTTTAACATGCCCTTAACAATACCAAGCATTTTGCCCAACTCTCCCAAGATCCACATCACATATTATTTCCTAATGAATCTTACCTCCAGGGCTGAATTCGGTGGAGTAATTAAGAATGGACACTGTTCTTGGCTTTGCTTGGTTTAGAGCCATAAGCTGTTTATCAGCAAATTTGAACATGATCTTGTTAAGTCTCAAGCATCCTCTTGTTGGTCCAGCTGCAAACATAGTTGCTGCTGTGTTGGTAGTGCTTCAATATTATCAGCGCAGAGTTAAAATGCAGCATGGAAAAGAGTCCGCTGGTTTTTTTTTTTTGTCCTGATCACGTCAGAAGAGCGCAGCCCATCCTTTTCTCACCAGACTTTGTATTTTTGAGCTCTGAGAAAAGATCTGGCTGTGATGAAGTTAACTGCATGCTATTTTTGTTGCAAATATAGAATTTAAATAGATCCCAACTAATGCTGGAAAAATAGTAAACAAAAATCAAGTGGCGCAAGATCAAAAGTAGTATGTTATCTCACTGGGAAAACAAAAGCAGTGGTCAAACGTTATTATGTATATTAACCCCTTCATGACAATGGCTGATTTTATTTTTGTACCCTCCGTGACAATGGCTGTTTTTACATTTCTGCGGTGCCCGTGTTTAGCTGTAATTTTATTCTTTCCCGTTTACTGAACCCATACAAGTTATATATTGGTTTTTTTTCAGGACAAGAAGGGCTTTCTTTAGATGTCATTGTTTTGATTGTATCATATTATTTACTATAAAAAAGTATACAATATGGTGAAAATTTGGAAAAAAAAGTACTGTTTCTAACTTTTACTTGAGAAATCTTTTATTCATCTATAAAAAGCTAATGAAAACACCTGCTAAATAGATTCTACTATTTTTCCTGAGTTTAGAAATACCCAATGTTTTTATGTGTTTTTGCTTTTTTTCTGCATGTTATGGGTCAGTAAGTACAAGTAGTGTTTTGCTATTTCAAAACCATTTTTTTCCAAATCTGCATACCTGGGAACTCTCCGGGTTTGACCCGGAGATTGCCGAGTGAGCGCTGCTCCTCCGGTTCTCTGGGTCAAGATCCGAATCCTCCAGGGAGCAGGGTCTTGACACGCCCCGCTCCCCGCCCATTTCCCTTTCAAATGGGGGTGTTTCACGTCAGTGGGAACGCCGCCGACGTCAGCGGGAACTCCCATTAACGTTCCCGCAAGGGAAAGTTCCGGGTAGCCGGAGCCCAGAAGTTCCCAGGTATGCAAACCTGGTAAATCTCCCCATGTGCTATTTTGGGTATCTTTTGAAGCCGGCCAATGCAACTTACTCCATCAAACCATATATTTTTGAAAACTAGACACCCCGGGGTATTTCAAATGCTAGTATTTTAACTCTTTCCATGCACTAATTCTACCATCAGTCTTTGTCAAACTTTGTGTAGTCTATTCAAAACATCCTTATTATCCAACGTGTTCCACATACATCTACTTTGACCTTCAGTTAAACCCCCAAGCCATTCTATAATTTCCAAATCTCTCAATTCCCTTAAAATTGTCCCTTTGGGCCTCCATTGAGCCACAGACACCCCCTGTAATCCATACGTCCTAATACATTTTCCAATTCTCTCATAAAACCACGGACACTCAAAACAAACAGGTCTCTTCCTATCCAAATCACACAAACCAAACTTTCGCAATTCATTTCCAGCCACAAATTTCAACATACAACTACCCACCGTATCTTTCATACTCATCCTTACACAAAACTCAACATACTTAGCCAATAAAACGTTCTCCACATCTGGCATATCCATACCTCATTTAATCTTCCTTTTAACCACAATCACCCTCCTCAATTTTTCCATTCACACATTCCAAAAAAATAAACACCTAATAATTTTCCTAATGGTACGATCACTACATTTAAAAACAAAATAATAGGAATAATACCAGCTTTGACTGTCAGCACTCGTCCAGTAAAAGACAACGTTCTAGATGACCAAAACCCAATATTTTTATTTCACCCTATTGGCCACACGTTTCCAACTCTCCCTACTATCCAATCTTTCATCAAATTTAACACCCAATACCTATATCTCATTTTTCCTCAAAACCCCCCTACAAACTTCCAAAAAATTACCCCCAACAATCCCAAAACGTACAATAAAATTCACTCGACAAACCATCACTACCCTGCGACTTATTTTTCCTCAAACTCTTCACAACAAACTCAACCTCCTTCTCACCCACCTCATATACCAACAATCTTGATCCTCCTTTCCCACTCGAACGTCTAACTCATCCAAAATACTATCTTCCATTGCCAAATCTCTCTTATCTCCCGCATACAAACCATCATAAAATTGTGCAACTACTCTCAACATGTCTCTCCCTTCAACCAAACCTCCATCGACATCCATCACACAATCCATCAACTTCCTACCACCATAAGCTTTCTTAAAAAAAATCTAGTACACTTTTCATCCTTCTCTAACACATCCAGACGAGCCTGAAACGTAATTTGTCGATCCCTATCCTCCAAACACTTATTCACTCGATCTCTAGCTTCTGCCAAATCCACTCCCACATCCACCCCTTCATTCCTCAAAATAATCTACTCTACCTTGCCAAGCCCTACAATCAACCTGCTTCGCTCTTGCTCTCACTCAACTTTCTTTGAAAAAGAAACACTCTCCTTCTTCACCCATTCCGACCACTCAACCACAGACCCAAAACTATCCTTCCGATTCTTCCACTTACCATACAACACCCTGAAACGATCTCGAACACCCACATCATCCAACAATTCAACATTCAATTTCCATAACCCCCTACCTATTTGAATCTTCAAACTCACTTGTACTCTACATACCACACAAACGTGGACCTGCCCACTCTCACTAAAGAATGTAAAAAATTCTTCCTTATCTTTTTGAAATACAATAGAATCAATCAAACCCATATCCTCCACCACCCCCAATAACTCCCTACTAGACGCATCTAACAATTCTTCGATTCTCTCTCTTCTATCATCGGGGCAACAAAACCCGAAATGTTCTTCAAATTTTCCACATCCTGTGAATTAACAAAGGACATCTGTACCTCGGCGCCCTCAGATATGTCAGAACCTGGAGAATCACACACTACAGCAACCCGGCTCCGTGATGACAAAGGGGACTCTTTACGTACTCTCTTCTCAAGAGCTCTCCCTACTTCCATCAACGATTCCCCATCAGAAGCTGAGGAATCCACCCTAGGCTCCTCCTCCATGATATCAATATCTAATAATTCAGGAGAGACAGGCTCCTCTTCCACAGGACCACTTCTAATCCTTTCCAAGGATTCCTCCAATTGCCTCACCATTGAATCCAGAACATTGTCCTGGCTCCCACTTGGAGTTTTCAAGCACATCCGACTCCCCCCTACCAGAGGGAATCTGAGTCTCATCAACTGAAGCGCCTCCGTAACAATTTCCACTGGAGCTGAGGTTTTTGCCACTTTTGGGCATTTCTTGCCAAATGACCCTCACCTCCGCACAGATCACATTTACGGGCTACCACACAATCTGCAACCTTATGCCCCACTGCCCCACAATTATAATATCCAGGAGTAGATGAACACTTACTCATTGTGTGTCCAAAACAAAAGCACTTCCTTCGATATTCAGGTTGGCCCGGATAATAAAAGAAACCTCGATTTCCCCTGATTGAAAAATTCTGGGACGGATGTAACATACCTCCGTATCCTTTCGCATCAGGCATTATAGTCGCCCAAAACTTTCTCTTCCCGTTATATACACCATATTCGTTCAAGTTTTACCGGTCCATCAATATTCTTGACATACCTAAGAAAAAGGCAAACATCCTCATCACTAACAAAAGGGTTATACAAAGTAGTAAAATTCCACACTCGTCTAGGAACAGTTGATGACAAAAACTAAGCCCAACCAGCAAATGATCCTCTGCCTTTTCTTTACACCTCTGCAACAAAGTCATCACTCCAAACTCTGTAGTAAAGGTAATATCCACGAAACCTCTTCCAAAAAAACGGTTGAATGCAAAAACTGATTCTGTTGCATTGCCAAGGCTTATCCATCTTTGGTCTGCTCTCTTCCGCAATAACCATCCGAACGGTTCATGGTATCGAGGGTGCTCCGACATCTGAATCCCTTCTCGTTTCCATCGCTAGGCTCTGACGTACCCCCAATAGTAGCACCCGGCTTAAGACCCCACCTATTGGGCCGATGCCGGGAGGCTGAAGGCCGTACTCTGTCTGCGACAGAACCTCCTGTCCAAGATCTCCTGTCACTAGTACACTTTATCTTAACCAGAAGGCTGAGAATCTCCTGAGTACAGTGATTTTTTTTGGGGATTTTTTTTTGAAGCCCCGAATCTCGTGCTTCACTGTGAAAAAAACAAAAAAGCACCAGTGCCAAGGTGCCATATGGCCGTAGTGGACACCAGGTCCCTTTCTCCGGGGGACCCCCAAAGGATATGCGGCCCCTTCCTTCCCTCCCCGGCCATAAGGCCTGCAGGAGGGACAGATCTTCTTGGCCTCTCCCCGCAAGGGTTGGGGCCACTGAAATCGTCATTTTGAGGAGAGGGGGCCGCTCAAAGGATCTGCCTAGCTCCTCTCCTCACCAGAAAAGCCAGGCCTTAAGGGGACCCGGCTCCACCATGGCTTTTCAGTGGTCGTGTCCGTCCATCATAAACAGTTTTGTAAAAAATAAACTACAATACAAAGATATATAAAAACACATGTGTGCTGTGAAAAAAACAGTGCAAATTGCCTGGCAAAATTATATCCCCATGGAAGCCCCAGCCTTCCGGCTGGTGTGATAAAAGACTATCCCGTATGTACCGCACACCGAGCCAGTAGGCTGAGGCTAGTGCATACAAAAATAAAAAGGTGCATGTAGGGGTCCGAGGTGCAATAGGTGCTTACCGGGATGTGACATGTGAAAGGGTGCAGTGTGCTTAACCTCACACTTATACCAGTTGCACAGCGCCCAGTCCTGGACCAATGACTGGGAACCTAAAAACACACTCAGGGCTTCATGCTGTCACGATCCGTATGTGAGCTGGTAAGCGAAAGGTTCCTAATCGCAGAAAAAACACCAATCCACACAGGACAAAAATCCAGGCGAGGTACAATAGGGCACGAGCGGAGGCAGAGTCGAAAAACAAGCAAGGGTTAAAGGCAGGCAGCAAATAGTCAATGGTCGGTAAGCAGGAACAGGGTCTGGTACACAAAGGGTCAAAACACAGAGAACGCTTCAGTATAGGAATCTAACTTCAACTGATACTTCAGCAAAGGAAACTGGGACTGAAGCGTCTAAATAAGTTCAAATTTGGCGCCAAAATGACGTCAGCATTTGAAATGTGTTGCCATGGCAACGGTGGAGCGTGTCCTACGTTTTACTTGATTCTGCCGGCAGCTAGAGAGAGACGCGTCTCCCTGGCAACGGAGCGAGCGCCCCCTCCCTCCTGTTAAACTCTGGCTGCAGCTGCGTGGGAGTGTAGCTGGAGAGGCCCTGCTTGCTGCTGTGTCAGTAAGCCGGGAAGGAGCAGAGATGTCAGCGTGGGAACGATGGCGGGGGTAAGTACTTGATTTATGACAGTACCCCCTCCCGAACGGTAACCTCCGGGAACCGATAGGACCAGGTTTAGAGGGGTAACTCCTGTGAAACCGACGAACCAAGACAGGTGAGTGAACTAAAGAGGCCGGTTCCCAGGAACGGTCAGAAGGTCCGTAACCCTCCCAATCCACTAAATAATACAAACGGCCTCCCCTAAGACGGGAATCCAAAATGTCTTGAACGATATATTCAGGATAACCTTCAACAATGACAGGAGGAGGAGGTAAGGAAGACCGTGTGGCCAGTCTATTGGTAGTAACTGGTTTAAGCAGAGACGTGTGGAAAACCGGATGGATTTTGACAGATGGCGGTAACGCAAGTCGATAAGTGACTGGGTTAATACGGTGAGTGATGGTATATGGACCAATAAATCGGGGTCCCAACTTTAAAGATGGTATGGCTAGTTTCATATTTCGAGTAGACAACCATACTTTATCCCCGGGTTGATAGTCAGGACCATTACGTCTATGTTTATCGGCTTGACCCTTATATCGTTGTTGAGCAATTGTCAGATTTTGTTTTGCCATACGCAATGCTTTATGTATTATTCGTAGTCTTTTCGCCGCTTCGGGCACCATTACTGGGGTTATGGATATAGGTAAGTCAGGAGGATGGTAACCGTATAGCAGAAAGAACGGGGTTTCTTGTGTTGATGAGTTCTTAATATTATTGTGTGCAAATTCTGCCATAGGTAGCAAAGAGGACCAGTCCGATTGGAGGTAAGATGTGAAACAACGAATATATTGTTCTAGACTTTGATTTATTCGCTCCGTTTGACCATTAGTTTGAGGGTGATAACCAGAAGATAGAGCTGGTTCAATCTTCAACCCTTTACAAAATGACCTCCAGAATTTTGAAGTGAACTGAGAACCCCGGTCAGTCAGTATTTGAAGAGGAACCCCATGTAAGCGAACAATCTCTTTTATGAACATGTCAGCTGTCTCAGTTGCTGATGGGAGGTGTTTCAGTGGTATGAAATGCGTCATTTTGGTCAGTCTGTCTACAACAACCATGATGGTATTATATCCGTTAGATAAGGGTAATTCCACTATAAAGTCCATTGATACAGAGGACCATGGCGATTGGGGAGTGGGAATAATTTGTAACAATCCCGGAGGGCATTGGTGTGAAGTCTTGTTCCTTGCGCAAACTTGGCATGAGTTCACATAGTCTTTTGCATTCATTGCCATGTTAGGCCACCAGAAGCGACGGCGAAGCAAACTGAGCGTTCCTGAGATCCCTGGATGCCCTGCCAACGGAGCGTCATGGCAGATGCGGAGAGCGTCGCTCACAAAAGGTGGAGGTATTATCAATTTATTTTGATGATAAAAGAGTCCTCCTCTCCTCTGCAACGGCTGGACTGTAGGACGATGAACTCTGAATTTGAAGTAGTCCCTCAGGGAGCTAATAAAATCTTTCTTGGTGACCAAAAAATGTCTCGGGGGAATTATTGGTTGGGTGGTGTTGGTGTCATCCTGTTCATTGACATATTGGCGAGATAAAGTGTCAGCCTTGCCATTTTTACTTCCTGGTCTGTAAGTTATGTGAAAATTAAATCTTGTAAAAAAAAGAGACCATCGCGCCTGACGAGGTCGTAGTCTCTTGGCTCGTTGAAGATATTCCAGATTGCGGTGGTCGGTAAAGATAACAAACGGATGTTGGGAGCCTTCGAGATGATGTCTCCATTCTTCTAGTGCGCACTTTATTGATAGCAATTCACGATCGCCTATGTCATAATTCTTTTCAGCCGGTGAGAGTTTGCGAGAGAAAAATGCTATAGGATGAAGTAGATTTTTAGGTCCTTGTCTTTGAGAAAGGATAGCCCCCACCGCTACTGTAGAGGCGTCTGCCTCCACAATGAAAGGCAGATCAGAATTGGGATGTACCAGTATAGGAGCAGAAGTAAATCTTCGTTTAAGCGTGGCGAAAGCCTCCTCGGCCTCTGTGCTCCATAAAAACTTGGTATTTTTGGATGTTAGGGTTGTGAGAGGAAGGACGACTCTGGAAAAATTATGAATGAAACGCCTATAGAAATTAGCAAATCCAAGGAATCGTTGCACATCTTTACGTGATTGAGGCTGTGGCCACTGTTCAATGGCCTTAACTTTAGTTTCGTCCATTTCGATGCCTTTGGATGAAATGCGAAATCCCAAGAAGTCTATATTATTAGTTTCAAACTTGCATTTTTCTATTTTGGCGAACAAACGGTGGGCACGAAGACGTGAAAGAACCTGGTGTACATGGCTGCGGTGCTCTTGGAGGGTAGCAGAAAAGATCAATATATCATCTAGATAGACAACCATGAACGTATCTAATAAATCCCGGAAAATATCGTTGACAAAGTTTTGAAAGGTAGCGGGAGCATTACATAGTCCGTAAGGCATTACTAAATATTCGAAGTGTCCATAACAAGTGCGAAATGCAGTCCTCCACTCATGACCGTCTTTAATACGAACAAGGTTATATGCTCCTCGTAGGTCTAGTTTGGTGAATATAGCGGCTTGTTTTAAACGTTCGAATAATTCCGGGATGAGAGGAAGAGGGTATCGATTTTTTATGGTTATAGCGTTTAGTTCTCTGTAGTCCACACAGGGCCGTAAACCCCCATCCTTCTTTCCTACAAAGAATATCCCTGCCCCGGCTGGAGAAGTGGATGGACGAATAAAACCCTTGGCTAGGTGTTCGTCGAGGTAATCTCGTAGTACTTTCAGTTCTGATTCCGACAAGGGATATATACGGCCGTAAGGAATTTTAGATCCAGGTATGAGGTCTATAGGACAATCATATGAACGGTGTGGCGGAAGACAATCAACTCCCTTTTCATCAAATACGTCCTGGAATTCCATATAGCATGAAGGCAAACCCGGGATGGAGGTTCGGGATACAGTAGGGGACGTTTGAAGAGTAATATGAGCAGTACTGAGACAATGGCGGATGCAGAACGGAGAGGAAAATGTTACTTGTCCTGTAGTCCAATGAATGACGGGATCATGTTGCTTGAGCCAGGGCAGGCCCAAGATTAATGGAAATAAAGGGGAATTGATGACATCAAAAGTTATTTTTTCTGTATGCCTATTCCCTATAGAACAGGTGAGTGGGACAGTCTCTAAATCCACTGGTCCGGAAGACACAGGTGAGCCATCAATGGTCTGGATAAAAACCTCATGTTTCTTAGAAGAGGTAGGGATCTTCTGTTTGGCGAGGTATTCTTTATCAATTATGTTGCTGCTTGCCCCGGAATCGATGATGGCTTGGAGATGAAGTTGATGAGATCCCCACTGTAAACGCAGAGGAACAGATAGGTGAGTAGCGGTCTCCAGAAGTATGGACGAAATACAATAGGATCTGTTTCTGGACTCACCTCTAGGTGATTTAGGACAGATAGGGCAGGCCGACAGGAGATGGGAATCCGCTCCACAATATAAACATAAATTATTGTCCCTGCGTCTGTTCTTTTCTTGAGTGGACAGAGAAGATCTGGCTAGCCCGATCTGCATAGGTTCCACCTCCGATAGAGGTGAAGGTGTAGGAGTAGGATCATGTGGACGAGGCATAGATGTTCTCCATGAGGGAGTCCAGGGACGATGTTTCTCGGCCCTACGTTCTCGCAATCTCCGATCCATAGAAAGAGCCAAAGCCATGAGGGGTTCAAGTGAATCGGGAACTTGGCCATGAGCCAATTCGTCACGAACAGCATCCGAAAGACCTAGGCAAAATTGGTCAGCGAGGGCGTAATCGTTCCATTTAGTATCCGCAGCGAGGCATCGGAACTCTGTAATGTACTCCTCCACTGCACGGCGGCCTTGAGATAAGGTACGGATAGCTGAACATGCTGAGGAGTGGAGGTGTGGGTCATCGTATAATGAGGACAGAGCAGCAATAAAGGAGGTGTAATTATGAATAACAGGATCATTTGAAGATAATAAACGATGTGCCCAACTGGCAGGTTCACCCTCCATTAACAAAATCATTGAACGAATCTTCACTGAGTCAGAATTATAAGTACGTGGTTTAACAGAAAATATGAGTTCGCAATTTGTAATAAACGTACGGAAAGTCTTTCGGTCTCCGGAGAATTTGGTTGGTAAAGGAACTTGGGGTTCAAACGACGATCCTGACTCTGGTGCTGCAACGGAGGGAGCAGGTGGTGGAGAAGGGTTAATAGGAGCAGCAACTTGGTTCTTTAGGTCAGCTACTTCATTATGAAGATTTCCATATTGAGCTTGCATGTCCATCATCATTTGGGCCAGCTTCTCCATCTTTTCGTTCATATCAGAAAGCGTGGCTTGGAGTCCTGCAGGAACCATGGTAATGGCTGAAGTATACTGTCACGATCCGTATGTGAGCTGGTAAGCGAAAGGTTCCTAATCGCAGAAAAAACACCAATCCACACAGGACAAAAATCCAGGCGAGGTACAATAGGGCACGAGCGGAGGCAGAGTCGAAAAACAAGCAAGGGTTAAAGGCAGGCAGCAAATAGTCAATGGTCGGTAAGCAGGAACAGGGTCTGGTACACAAAGGGTCAAAACACAGAGAACGCTTCAGTATAGGAATCTAACTTCAACTGATACTTCAGCAAAGGAAACTGGGACTGAAGCGTCTAAATACGTTCAAATTTGGCGCCAAAATGACGTCAGCATTTGAAACGTGTTGCCATGGCAACGGTGGAGCGTGTCCTACGTTTTACTTGATTCTGCCGGCAGCTAGAGAGAGACGCGTCTCCCTGGCAACGGAGCGAGCGCCCCCTCCCTCCTGTTAACCTCCGGCTGCAGCTGCGTGGGAGTGTAGCTGGAGAGGCCCTGCTTGCTGCTGTGTCAGTAAGCCGGGAAGGAGCAGAGATGTCAGCGTGGGAACGATGGCGGGGGTAAGTACTTTATTTATGACACATGCATTCCCAGCCCTAAGGCCAGAGGACCAAGCTTTCCCTCTCTCACATGTACTCACTTTAGTTTGGAAGCCTGAGGTGTCGTACTTCTCTGGTGAGGGTCAGGGAGTGATGAGTGCTTCTTGTGGCGAGGCCTTCAGTGTTGCTCGTGCAGACACATCCACAACATTGGTGCAGGGTTGTGAAAGTGACCCAGGACAACTCTGGGGCTCAAGTGTACACCTCGGGCTCCATGCTACCTCAGCCCTAAGCCCAGTGGATCAAGTTGTCCCCCCTCCTCTTCCCATAGGGTACTACACTTGATCTTAGCCAAAAGGCTAAGAAGCTAGTACAGTGATACCACACATGAATGGGTTTTTCTGGACAGAGGTCCTGGAGGTTCTTGTCTCAGTCTTGCCTTCCTCCTCCTCCTTTTTGCCGGTATGCTTTCTTTTTCTGGCTCTGGCTCCCTTCTGCAGTTTCTCCAGGGGGTTTCCTGCTGCAGAAGGGGGGGGAAGCAGGGAGGGTCGGAGGCAACATGGGAGGGATGGTGCTGCCTCTGGGGGGGGGCCTTGACAGCTGGCAGGGCCATGTCTTGGCAGGGGGGTGCTGCTTTCTTACCTTTCCTGGGGGTGCCGGATGGTTTATCTACCAGTGCATCCCCAGACTTGCCCCCAGTGCTCCAGACTCCCTGGTGTCTACCTGATGTCTAGTGGGGGCAGCCGGTGGACATCTGCGCATAGACAACCTCTGCTCCCGCACCTGCCGGGGCTTCTATAACAGGGCACCGGAAGGTCATGTCACGCCGACGCTCCGTCATAGAATCCCTAGTGGAAGTGCCCGGCAGAAGCGGAGGTTGCACGCAGGCGTTCACGGGCTGCCAGAGAGAAGGATCCAGGGCCCCTGCAGCGCTGTGTGGGATCCTCCTCACTGCCAGCCCGTGAACGTTTGCGTAATGCGGACAGACAACCTCCGCTTCTGCCCACCCTTCTGCTGAGGCTTCTATGATGGAACACTATCTGAGGTCCGATTATAAGACAACCTTGAATATAAGGCGAGGGGTATTAGAGGGGGAGTATTTGCTCTTAAAACAACATTGTCTTATATTTGAGCAAATACGGTATGCCTGGGAATTCTCTGGGTTTTAACCTGACTCTCAGGTTGAAGCCCTGCTTCCCCATGTCTCAGGGTCAGTTCTGGGCCAGAGAGCACCGTGTGGCCCTACAAAGATTCCCAATGTCTAGTGCTAGTCCTGCCCCTATGTGCAACTAGCCATGCACCTATGTGTGACTAGCCCTACCCCTATGTGAAGCCACTTGCACAGAAAAAAGATAGCTCTAGGGAGATTACCCTGGAAAGTTTCCAGGTATACCATATTTGCTCGATTATAAGACGAGGACCTCAAGAAAGTCTGCTGGGGCCAGGCTGCTTACCAGTGCTTTGGTCGCGAGCAGCGTCTCTTCTAGCAGCAGGAGAACAGGAAGCTAGCAGAGTGTCACATAATTCTGCCTCCCCCCTCCTTCCTCTGGGGGCGGAGCCAGAGAAGTTGCTCGCACAGCCAGGCCCCTGCAGAAGTCTTCGAGTGAGAGATCTGCAGTTCAGGTAAGGGGGTGGGGGGAGGGTTTTTGTGATTAATGTGTGAAGTATGTGTGATTAATGGAATGAATGAGTATTTAAATGTTTGTGAATGAGTGTGTGTGTGATAGCATGGATGTGTAAGGGGGGTGGTGGTGGTAGCATGGCATAGGGAGGCTGTACTCACACTACTATCATCCCCAGGTTCCAGCATGTACTGGCTGCCTTGGCTTGATAGGAGTGTGATTGCTGTTAGCAGTTATATATATATATATATATATATAGGTATATATATATCAAATATATATATATACCTCCAGAAATGCCTTTTAACCCCCTATATGCCACTCTGCCCCATGATATGCCTTTTAACCCCCTATATGCCACTCTGGCATATCATGGGGCAGAGTGGCATATAGGAGGGTATAAGACATTTCTGGAGGCAGAGTGGCATATAGAGGGTTAAAAGGCACATCATGGGGCAGAGTGGCAAATAGGGGGTATAAGGCATTTCTGGGGGCAGAGTGGCAACCCTGGGGGAAGATTTTCATAACTGGGGGGGCAGGTTGGCAATTAAAAGGAAATAAAAAAACATATTTTTCTCAATCATAGCTTTTATTAAATATGAAAAAATTGTTTACATTAATTAATATTTACTAGTAAAACTGTTTTCCTATAGGGTAGTCTTATATTCAGGCTTTTTGTTTTTTTCCTAAATTAATATTTTGATTTTGGGGGGTCGTCTTATAATCAGGGTCGTCTTATAATCGAGCAACTACGGTAATTACAGGATATTGTGAGCAATTTTAGAAATTCCTATTTGCATGTGCTCTCATAAACATGTAACACATTTACTTTGAACAGCAGGCTGTTTTAAGCATGGTGTTTTTATATTTGCAATGCATGGTAACTAGAAAAACAAAACTTCCTATTTGGAATACATTACTGAGAGAATCTACAAAGATGTAGGACCCTAACAAGAAAACTGCACAATGAATGTTTTAAAAAAGAGGCTACTGTGATTTAATATTTTATCTGTTTCAACTTTAATAAAACCATATAATAAAAAGATTACTTAGATCAATACAGTCAGATTTTGTAAAGGTAATTTCTATTAGCATGCATACTGATCAGGTAACCTTTTTGAAACATATCTAATTTTATAACCGCTTCTAGAAGTCATGTCTCATATGCAACGTATCATCAAAGAGATGCTGGCAATGGAGTCCAAAGTCACATCGATGTTAGCTATCCAGCCAAATGCATAACCAAACAAGTACTACATAAACAAACACTCAAATATTATTCATAACATCTTTATTAAAGTAACATCAAATGCTGATATTTGGAAACAGAACGGCTAACATGACAGTTCTATATTAATAACTTCAAATAAATATATATACCGTATTTGCTCGATTATAAGACGACACCCCAAAATCTGAATATTAATTTATGAAAAAAAGAAAAAGCCTGAATAAGAGACGACCCTATAGGAAAAAAAGTTTTACCAGTTAATGTTAATTCATGTAAACTATGTGAACAATTGTTTGTTAATAAAAGCTATGATTGAGAAAAATATTTTGTTTTTATTTCCTTTTTTTTCAACCTGCCCCCCCAGTTATGCACATCTGCCCCCAGGCTTGCCACTCTGCCCCAGAAATGCCTTATATCCACTATATGCCACTGTGCCCCATGATATGCCTTTTAACCCTCTAAATACCACTGTGCCCCATGATATGCCTTTTGACCCCCTATGTGCCATTCTGCTTCCAGAATTGCCTTATACCCCTATATGCCACTCTGGCATTTAGGGGGTTAAAAGGCATATTATGGGGCAGAGTGGCATATAGGGAGGTATAAAGCATTTCAGGAGGCAGAGTGGCGTAAAGAGGGTTAAAAGGCATTTCTGGAGGCAAAGTGGCATTAAGGGGGTTAAAAGGCATTTCACAGAGCACTCTGCCTCCAGAAATGCCTTATGCCCCCCTTTTAACACTCCCTCCCCCTCCCTCCTCCAAACTTACCGGTGCTTCTGAGTCCCCGGTGCTTAGTCCGGGCAGCGTGTAGAGCTCTACAGGGGACCTGGGTCCTCCTTTGCCCCCCCCCCAATTTACTGGTGCATCTGAGTCCCCGGTGCTTCTGAGTCCCCGGTGCTTTGTCCGGGCAGCGTGTAGAGCTGCTACATTGCTCCTTGTCTTTGCCCGGTTTTGGTATCACGGTTATATGGGCCCTGTTAGTGTGGGGGTCGAAACCGTCGCCTCTAGAAAGGCTGTTAAAAAAGGTTGTCAAGTGTGGCCCTAAGACAGGTAGAAGCTTCAAGCAATAAGCTTTGGTCAGCCCATCCGGGCCAGGGCATTTCCCGTTAGGGAGAGACTTAACGGCTGCCTCAACCTCGGCTAAATCAATGGGGTTCTCTAACAGCGAGGAATCATCTAGGGAAAGACGGGCAGTCAAATGCCTGTTCAGATAATCTTTTAAAGAAGGACTAGAGGAAGGCAGACGCCCCGAGGCAGGAGGCAAGTTATATAAGGAGGTATAGTACTCCTGAAAACAAGAGACAATCTCCGGGGTAGAGAAATGCAGAGTGCCAGCGCGATCTCGGATTTTGGGAATAAAGGTGACCGCTCTCTTAGCGCGCAGAGCTCTGGCCAATAATTTACCTGACTTATCACCTAAGTCATAAAAGTAACTCCGTGTCAGGAGAAATTGCCGTTTAGTGTGACTGTTGGTAAGGGAGGCCAGTCGGTCCCGAAGTACCGTGAGTTGGGATAAAAAGATGAGGAGCTAGAGTTAATTTATGGGACTGCTCCAGCGTCGCTATCTGATTAGTAAGTTGTAACATTTCACCAAGCGCTAAGCGTTTAACATGAGCACTCATTTTAATAAGGTGATCACGGATCACCGCCTTATGGGCTTCCCAAACCGTGGGGAAAGGGAGATGGGGAGAGATATTTTCAGCAAAATAGTGTTGAAGTTCCTTAGCCAAAATTTGTACGTTCGCTGGTGTGGACAGAAGGGATTCATTGAGCCGCCAAGTCCCAGTCCTACGTGGCAGGTTAGCAAGAGATAGGTTTACATGGACAGGGGGATGATCCCCAAGAATCATTGGGCCGATAGTAGAAGAGTGTAACATGGGTAAGTGGTGGTGGGAGAGGAAGATCACGTCAATTCTAGTATAGCGGGCGTGGACAGAAGAATAAAAAGTAAAATCCTTGACCGATGGGTGCTGCGTACGCCATGCGTCAGCTAGTTGCAGAGTATGCAATAGACGTTTAACCCTAGCTATCCGAGAATAAGGGCAAAATGTGATGTAGTGACCGAACTGTCCAGGCGCGGGTCGAGCACCATGTTAAAGTCGCCCTCTAACAGAACAATCCCTTCCTGAAAGTCTGCAAGTCTACGCAAGGTAGAGACAAGGAAGGTGGTCTGATTACGGTTAGGTGTGTAGATACAGGCCAATGTATCTACACACCTTAAGAAAGCCCTTAACAAAGATACACCTCCCCTCCGCATCTCTCCAGGTATCCAAGTGTTGGAAGGGCAAATGCCTAATGCCAGGGTCACAGAGGACCTGGTTGGCTGGCTCAGGGGGAGTAATAAAGAGCAAATTGAAGAGAGAGCAAATACCAAAAGCTAAGACAAAAAGATAGCTCAATGCAACATTGGTCCGAGACCCACCGCATAAACATAGGATATCAAACTAAATAATAAATATTTAAGGCAAGAGAAAAAAAAACAAACGGTACATGAGTGTGTATTAAGATGTATGTGTAATATGAAATCCCAGCGAATGGGGCAGTAATAAAGACGATATCATAGGGCAAATAGGAACCAAACAAAAAAAGGGCAGTCAGAGAACAGCCCTATGCAAGGTACATCATGTGAAATAAATTGTATAAAATAACATAACAGCGGGCGACATGGCAAAGAAGTAAGTTGGGCCCCAGTATCTTGAAGTGGTAGGTGGAAGCAACGCTCTGGAGCATAAACCAAAGAACACGAAGATGGAACAGAATGTAGCAAAGGGCATATCTACGGACGTATGGAAGAGCCTCGTGAGGGACAGTCTCAGACGCAGAGACATGCTGCAGGTAAGTGGTAATCGCAGGACCTCGAAGAGAGTACTTGTTATGAAGCGTCTCTGCTCCAAGTCGTGAGATGCGCAAAATGTCCATCACAAACAGGGGCAAAAGGTAACTTCGCCGGACTGTGGATATGTTGAGTCCAAGAGTCCCGAAGAAAGCGGCGAAAGCAGCCACTCTGAGTCAGAGGTTAGGCAGTGGAATGCAGAGGGGGTGTAGATCGCTTCTTGCGTTGCGGTCTAGCAGACCATTCCTCGCCCGGTCTCACCAATTTAGAGGGCATAACTGGGGCATATTCCCAGTCAGGGACAGTAAATATCGGGAGCCCTAGACGCTCCAACACAGCGGGCACATCTGCTGCCCGTCGAATAATAAAGCGATCGGATCCCCTCTTGACAGTCAGTGAAAAGGGGAATCCCCACTGGTAGGGTAACGAGGCTTCCCTCAGGGCAGATGTAACAGGGCGAAGCATCCTTCGATATTGAAGGGTGACGGGGGACAGATCCAGGAAAATTTGGATATTATGGCCATCCCACTCTACGGGATCAACCTTGCAGCACGCTGCCAAGATGGATTCCTTCTGCGCATAGTCCGCGAGACAACAGATAATATCTTGAGGCGGCTGGGTATTCGATTGCCTGGGTCGGAGCGCGCGATGTACACGATCCATTTTGAGATCAGCATCTGCAGGCCTAGAGAGCAGGGTATTAAAAATGGCGCGAACCGTCTTCTGCAGGGAGAACCGACTCGGGCAGGCCCCGCAAACGTAAGTTGGACCGTCTCCCCCTGTTATCCAGATCTTCTACTTTAATCATGAGGCGGGAGATGGTGGCGGCTTGAGTTTGAAGTTGTTCCGAGAGGACATCGACAGTCGAGCGTGTGCCAAGGTTGTCCTGTTCCAGAGTTGCCACGCGGTCTCCTATGTGCTGAAGATCGCGTTTAATGTCAGATAAGTCCGCTTGCAGAGGGACATGTGCCTCGTTGATAATAGCTATTAAATCAGCTTTAGTCGGCAAATTGTGGAGCGAATCTTGCCAATGCGAATGACCCGGTTGTTGGATTTGCAGTGCCGAAGCCTTCACCGAGGTATGGATCGGTTCATCCTTTACCTGGGAGGTCTTAGGAGTGGCAGAGAGCCGAGAGTTCTTGCCCATGATCGCGTTGTGTACCGTTAATTTCGCCTTTATTGCGGTGGGTCTACGGAGCAAACAGACTAAGCGTCCATTTTGGTCAGCGGTTAGCCACGCCCCCACCACTATCATTTTCAGTTTCTTCTTCATCTTCATGTTTGTAATTTTTCTCATAGACTTCTAAAAGCTTAAGGTTTGCACGGATTGAAACAAGCTTTTCTACCCTTTCTCAGGCTAGTTTGTTTCTTGATTTGGTATGAGTATTACCAAACATAGATCAGATTATTTCACATGCAGCAGAAGATGCAGGAATTTGCAGTAAGCAGAATGCAAGAGGTGTCAGAGGTTGTGTTGTGCACAGACCTTGTCACCCTGTTGCAGGAGAGATATGTTTTGCAGAACCCAGACTGGGAACGTAGCAAATGCCCACTCTGGCCACAGGATAGACATAGGCCCTCCCTTCAATGAGACGATCTCTTTGCCTCAGAGAGCCAAGTAGCCCCCACTTGGGCTAGTACTGCAGCAGCCAAATGGTCCAGCCTGAGGTCCTGTTGGTCTAACTGGATGAAGACCGCAGGAACAGGGTGAGCACCAGTACAATCAGGATTCGTGTCCCTTTTGTAATGTCAGAGTACCGCTGAATCTGGACAGAGGCAAAAAGATACTGGTCAAAATATCTATTGAAAAATAAAATAAAAAATATCAACAAGAAGCCAAATCGTAAGTCAAGCTGGTGGTCGTGGATCATGGCAAGGTTGGAGCCAGAATGGGTAGTCACACAAGCGGAAGTCAGGAGTCAAGAAATCCACGTAGTGCTAAATCAGGCATGAGTTTAGAACCAGAATGGGAGTCAGGCAGGCCAGTGTGTGTGGCCTAACAAACAGAAAGCCATGAGGAGGAAAAAGCCCAGTACAGGTAGGCCAAAATCCTGACAGCCTGGCATATAGGGTCTCTCCTCTCCTTGTTTAGGACTATTATTCTGGCTATGTTAGTGTTAGTTAAAAGCATTTGTAAGGTGGTCCATGATTTGATCTTGTAAAATCTTACAGAATTCAATAGGTAGCCTATCCGATGATGAAAGTGCTGCCTTTTTACAAGAGAAGGGGGAGATTGGACACTTTTAGAAGCTTTTAAAAATTTAAGCTGTTTAATTCGGAAATTATATGTCATCTAAGTAGCACCTTTTTTCAAATCTGGTCATACTGCGCTCATGTCCTATTTGGGACACCTTTAAAGCTGTCAGTTTAATTTACCCTCATCTTACCAAATACCCAGGGTTTTTCAAAGGCTAGTATTTTTAACTCTTTCCATGCACTAATTCTACAACCTAAAGGGTTGATGGGTTGTTCGGGGAATAGAAGACTACATTTGGGAGGTGTGCAAGTTTCAGTTTGGAATTTTGATGTATGGCCATCTTGACCCACGTCCCATGTGGGACACCTTAGAAGCCGTCCATTTCAATTTACTCAATCAAACCAGATATTTTTTTAAAACAAGACACCCCAGGGTATTTCAAAGGGTAGTATTTAAACTCTATCCATGCACCAATTATACCATTATCCTTTGTCTAAGTTTGTGGTAGTAATTGTGTGTGTGTGTTTTTCACATTCTGTTTTAAGTATGAATTCACAGCTCCTGGTAAGTATTACTGCCAAAAAACACTCTGTTCAGATATGTTGAATATCTGTTCAGCAACATCTCATCAGTACAGTGATACTACCCATGCATAGGTTTGTTAGGTTGTTTGGGGGCTAATATCCTTGATCTGGCATGTTGTCTCATATCCTATTCGGGACAACTTTGAAGCTGCCCAATACCCCTTCAAATCGTATACATCTGAAACAAGATGCCCCAGGGAATTTAAAAATGCTAGAATTTTAACTTTTCATGCCATGATTTTTGGGGAAATACAGGGCCAATTTTATGATTTGCTCATAAAAATATTAATATATATATATATATATATATATTTTATATTTTAGTACATTTATATTTATATGTTTAATATTTTATTTTTCTAACCACATAGTAGTTTTTGAGCGGGGCTCCACTGACCTGAGTGGTTGGCTGCAGTCTAGACAGACCCTCTGGGAAGTCTTTATTTTGAATGGGAGTTTAGGAGGCAATTGTTGATCCTATGAGCTCCCATGTGCTGCTGGGCACTCCCATATTTGAAAGGCATACAGCCTTTCAATATGGTGAATATGATAGCTCCTAGGAGCAGTCGGACGGTGTTGCTAAATGCCTCGATGGCATGTCAATTGTTGTCAAGGTGTTAAAATTGGGTTATGTCATGCTAAACTATATAGGTGCATCTTCTTATTATGCTCTAACAAGTAAGTTGGTATGTGATAAAAGTTCTCTGCTCATTAAAACAGAGTTAAGGGGTCTGATTTGGGGTATATACATTACTAAGGCTATGTGTTTGCCAAAGATTGAGCAAACTTCCACTAGGTATCTGCCGTCTGGGTAGTAATATGTATCACATAGTCACGACACATCTGCAAAAAGGCAGATGTTCACCAGGAGGCCAGAATAAGGAAGCCAGGTTCAAGGAAAATCTACTTTTATTATTCTGGCCTCTCTGTGCACTTCTGCAAAAGGGCGGACCCCTGTTCCACCAATCGTAGGAGAGGCTGAAGTTCCCCGGGAGGCCATGTCCACTGAAAAGCTGGCGACGCAAAAAAGATACAAGGAGCAGCAAATTAAGGAAGAAGACAGATGAAAGAACACAGAAGAACAAGAAGATTCAAGAGAAGAAGCAGAAGCGCGAGGCAAAGAGATAGGGACACTGAAGTGATCGGTGGAGAAGGTAGGGAGACATTGAAAGAGAGAGTGAATGAGAGAACATGAATGAGAGTCGGTGAGAGTGTGAAACAGGGTGAGAGAGTGAAAAAAAACTGCGAAATTCAAATCAAAATTCAGTGCTGTTTGCTTTGTTTGTTTTGTTTCAGATCCCTCCTAATTTTCAGAGATTCGTAACAATTGATGAAATTGGAAAATTTTGTTAAAATTTAAATTCGTACAAATCCGAATGCACAAGTCTAGTCGATACACAAAAAAGGTAGGAATCATATTTTAACAGACATGATAAAAGTTCAATAAAAATAACCCTCCAGGTTTTAGGGTTCAATATACTCTTTTGTGTACTTTTGTGTGGATTCCTATACATCACTACACTTGAGTTTTGTATCTTGTGACATAAACTATGTTACACTAAGAGTTGATGTTTTTTATAATCCACACACGTTTTTTTATTGCTTTAATGCATTTGCTTTTTTATATTTCTTGGGTAAATATGACAGAAAATCGCTTTAAGTTTAGACCTGTTATATTTGACCTCTAAACCTCTGTTGCCAAATTTATTTAGCAAAGTACTTTTGACATTGCAGACCACTTCAACTAGCGTCTTCAGGCTGACAATGATCAATCTCTTGACAATCACTCACTGCAACTGCACTTGCAAACTTCATACTTTCCCATATTAAGGCAACTTATAACAAAATCCTTTCTACTGATTTGGATATTTTTTCACTAAATGAAATCAGAATAACATCACGTAAAAAAAAATCCCAGGGATATTTGAATCACTTTCACTTACTGTAAAGTAAAAATGAGTGCACGGTTTTATTGGAAGTGAGTGAGAAGCACTTGTTGTAATCACCGCTGTCTTGTAAACATGCTTTTGATTTGCTTTGTTGACATAATAATAACACAATTTAATACCATGATATGCCAACACACCAATGTGTTTCCATAACACCGGTGAACATGTTAATTTTAAACTTAGAATATATTGCTTTATCAAGCTGAAGTGTTGACATCAGTCATCAAAGGTTTTTTGCAATCCATACCACCATTTGTCTAAGAGGATTTATACCCGATATATAGCTTATTTCTATATCCCCAACAATCACATTTCTCTCTCTCTCTCTCTCTCTCTCTCTCTCTCTCTCTCTCTATCTATCTATCTATATATATATATATATATATATATATATATATATATATATATATATATATACAGATTTTCTTTGAAAGTAAAAAACTTGTTTTAATATTTCATCAACGTTTCAGGTCACCTCCAGACACTTTGTCAAGATAATCACTTCATTTCACAGCTGGTTTATATAACACCCATTTACTCAAATAAATTCACTTGTTAAATTCCCACACCCCTTAACTTCCGGGCGCCTCAAGCTCAATTTGCATTGACCCATGACTCACTGTTACCTGTTTCTGCTTCTATGCACATAATTCTATACATGCCAGCACCCCCACAATCTAACAATACCAAAACAATTATGAGAAGAATGAACACAATAAAAAGATATAAAATATATTTCATATAAAATGACTGACCTAAAGAAATATAAAGAACATCAAAAACATAATATTGTATAAATTAAATTCTCAAACATGCATGCATTCTACAATGAATCCCCTCTTCTATACTAAACAACAATACAGCTAATCACAATATTTCCGAAGCTCAGCAGGGGGGGTTAAAAAGCTGCATAGGAGACATGTTCGTTCAAGGCTTTAGGTGCTACCGTGTCCAAGGTATTCATCCAATAACTCTTGTTGTAATTACATACAAGACCTATCCCCACCCCTCTCTAATGGTATATGATCGATCCCTACAAGTCTTAATTGCGATAACTGGTGTCTGGTCTGTAAAAATGTTTCACCATAAGCTTGCTATTGTGATAAGCTGTCCTGTTCAATGTTCTATACATACATTAATATTGACAGTAATGTTGACATTTCAAACTCTAAACACATATTTAGACAATATAAAACATAATGTTTTTTTTTTCTTACCTAAATACAATAATTGAGTAACTAACTGAAGGCCTGATGTGGCCGGATTTCATGCCACTGTTTGGAGATAAAGAAAAGGAATCCCAGCACTCCAAACAGCTTCCAATCTTTAGGATACTTTATTTAAGAGAAAGCAAAAAAAAAGCAACGTTTCGGCCAAACAAGCTTAATAAAGTATCCTAAAGATTGGAAGCTGTTTGGAGTGCTGGGATTCCTTTTCTTTGTGTGCTTCAAGAGGGTTTATGCTGTCCCTTTTTTTCCTGCTAGCACCCAGCTTCCTGGGAGTTGAGTGCAAAACCATCTTTTCTTTTGTACGGTACTGTTTGGACATAAGCAATATTCTGTTTTTTCCCCCAAGGTGATTGTGTCACCATCACTGGGGGCATAATTATACTAATTAAGTGCTTCTTCGATGCTCAGCTACACAGTAATTATCTTGGATTGCTAAGAAGCACACTACAAGGGCTCTCAGGGGCTACAGCAGACATTATAGAATTAGCATGGTTGACTGTGGCCTCCACATAGCAAACTGAGTCAAAGTTGCTTGCATGGCAGGCAGTAAGTTGGTGGCCAAACTAGGACTTGATGGTATTTAAATCCAGCTCTGTTGAATTGGGAAGCTACTTAAAATGGTTGTAGTGACAGCATAAATATATGTGGAATTGCTAGATACATTTACTACTCTTAACTAGTTAACAATTTACCATTAAGTACAGTAAAATGTACTGAGTTAAAACCTCACCGAAAAATAAAATATACACTCTGATCTTAAGTTTAATGAATTAATCTCTCTCTCTCTCTACAGCTATATACATACTGTCACGTTACAACGGAGTTCGAGACACTGGAGACAGGTAGGACCCAAGGGTACTTGTAAAGTTCAACAAGCCGAGGTCAGGATTCCGGAAGACAGGATAAATGGGTAAACACGCCAAGGTCAGGATGCCAGAGAACAACGTAGTCAAGGAACAAGCCGACGTCAAACACGAAGGAAAGCAACATATAAACGCACTCTGAGGACTAGCACAAGGCATAGATGACCATAGCATGCTTAGCCCACCAAAGTACTCCAATATACCTGTGGATCCTAATGCTAAACCCTGCCTACTGAATTACTTATAAACAAACAACATTGAATCTAAACACATATCAGAGAAAGACATACCTATAGACTGCAGACAGACAAACATAACAGGTGGGGCACAAACTATAAAGGAAACAGAAGCTGTTTTCCTTTATATCCATTACTTTTCCTATGTGTCCAAATTTATTTAGACATTTATAGAATATCATCAGATTTCCCCAAGCTAAATCAAGCTGCTGTCTGAAACCACGCAAATATGTACACAATCACCAGAAATGCATTTATCTACATCCAGCAGATAGCGTCCTTAAAGTTCACAAACATCTGAGTAATTTTACTGACACCTTTCTACTAACACCTGAGAATAAAGGTTCAGTGGGGTGTGATACAGCCTATGGACCTTATATTTAAAGCACCTGAAATTAACATTATCTACCCTGTTTCAATACTGATATAAACAGCTTGGTCAGAAGAAATATTTTCTTGAAAACTCATGAGAACCATTCAGCCCATATAACCTATAATACTTCTGCTTTCAATACGCAAACATTATCGGTCCATGCACATTTGAGCTCTCCCAAAATCTTCCACTTCTCCTCTCATCAACCACCCTCTCAGAAATGTAATACTTCCTAACATTATTATATCTAAGCCTATTACTCATCTCATCTTGTCTAATGCCTTATTGTATGATCTCTGGCCACGACACTGACATTCTCAATTATATTATTTTATTGTAGTTTGTATATGTATTTTTTGTTTGGTAGCACATTAATTACTTACAATTTTTTTTGCTTAGGAAAAATACCATGCTAGTTCTAATCCACCCCTCACTGGATTGAAATGGTCAGGAGACACTGTAAATAAACTATGATGAAATCGTCAAATCATTAACTTGTGAATGTCGATGAGCTTGAGTGTTTTCAGTGAACTGGGGCTGCTGATAATCTCGAAGGGCCAGTGGTGCCCTGTCACTGAATACCACTCCTCTGAGAAAAGATCATTAGGACAGACTTTGGGACCTATATTAGATTGCAAACGTTAACTTGTATTACGTTGGTATAAACAAAAGAAAATGTAGCAGTATTTTGCTTCATCTACCCGTAAAAAATAGGCAATTAAAGAGTAAACAATGGGCTCTGGCCATCTGCCCCTTTTGCACTAATAAAAATATAACACTGAGACTACTTGCAGGACCCTCAACATTTTTCATTACATATCAGATGGTTCCTTTTTGTTAGCTTTAAAATATAAACAAAAGGCTCATTGATTTTAATTATATGAAACCTTATATTTATCAGTGTCCTAATTATAGCCTTTTGTCTTTTAAAGTCATTTGTCTTTCTGAGAAATTATCATAGCAACAAAAACCCCAAAACATTCTGAATGTATTATGATCCATAGGTATATCATCCCCTGGTCACACAATCCATTGTCATGATGAACTGCTCATGGCATGGCTCATGCAGAAATATGCTTTTGTATTTTGAAATTGGGCACTTGCTGACAGGGCCGGCCTTAGGGGTGTGCGGCCGCACAGGGCGCCATGGCAACAGGGGCGTCTGCCCGGGACTTAAATTAAAGCATCGTTTTTTTTGTTTTGTTTTAACTTTATTTAACATCCTCCATATTAAATAAAGTTTTTTTAACATAGAGGATGTTAAATAAAGTTAAAACAAAAAAAACAAAAAACGATGCTTTAATTTAAGTCACGGGCAGGGGCGGCGAGCGGTCGCTCGTGAAGTTTTGCAGCAACCGCTCAGCGCCCCTCACTCTCTGTGACTCCGTCGCGGTGCCGGCGTTTGATGCTGAGCGCCGGAAAAATTCAGCTGTGAAGCGCGCACCGCGGCAGATTGGGAGGACGGACGCCTCCCGCCCCCACCGCAGGACTCCGGCAACGAGGTAAGTAAGGAGAGGGAGAAAGGGCAGAGGAGGGGGGCAGTGAGAAAGGGCAGAGGAGGGGGCAGTGAGAAGGGGCAGAGGACGGGGGGCAGTGAGAAGGGGCAGAGTGGGGGAGGCAGTGAGAAGGGGCAGAGTGGGGGGGCAGAGAGAAGGGGATGTGGGGAGCGCCAGAGGAGTAGTCCGCACAGGGCGCCAGAACACGTAAGGCCAGCTCTGCTTGCTGATATTTATCTGGCATATTGAAATTACTACGTGTATGTTTTCTGTTTAATGTGATTGTAAATATGTTGTTTCTACGATGTTTCTACGCTGATTTAGTCTGGTATGAGGTACTTCCTTTAATGACCCGGAGGAAAAGCAACAATATAATGTCTGTATCACAGCCATTTGAATTCTGTCTACAATGAGTCTTGGTCGTATGTATTTATGTAAATTGCATAAATACACTAACATATCTAGTACAACATTTAAAGTGAATAGACAATATAAGACTATCCGGAAATGTTACAAACATCTACTGTAATGTAGCCACTAGAATTTGATGTTAATGTCTTTAGTTCCTAGTGACCCAGATTTTATGTATGCTTCTCATAATACTTAAAAGTCCAGGAAGTAATAATGTGTAAACAAACAAATTTACGAGAATGTTCACAGTCCACGTTGTCTGCTTCTCGTTTTATAAAGGATTCTTCAGATTGACTTTTAGATAACAGCATTTTCTTAGTTGTAAGTTGCCAAGTTGTATTAAACCAGATAATTAATCTACTCGTAGGTTGAATTTCTGGGAACACAACATGAGACTTCCTTTCTGCTCCAATGTGGTTTGGATAAATAAATAGATAGAAACATCTGATTCTTTTAGAATTGTTTTTAACATGTAAAAACTAACTAACTGCTAACTAAAAACTAATAATTAGTATGTGTTACTAAGAGATATAAATCTCTGCATTTATATATGCTTAAATTTATGGTGTGTGTCTAAATAAAAAGAACATGTATGATATGTTAAATCTGAACTTGCAATCACATTTGCATGGTACTAAAATCCCTAAGTGCTTAATTTTGGAATATTATTAATCAAAGCATATTTAATGATTAAACCACAAACAATAAAATGAATTTTAAGGGATAACCGAAAGAAAATATTTTAAAAAAAATTTCTGAAGGATGATGCTTTGTCAACCTGTTTAGAATGTATTACCCAGTGATATTATTGTTTATTTATTTTAATCTACAAAGATCATGGGAAGATGGGAAACTTGTCAAACTAAGGGGTGCTATGTAGCAAGCCAAAACAGCTGTGGATATATTAAACAGCACAACATATTTTAGTATTAATACATTTAAATCAAGGAAATAATTACAAGATATTCCCTATATTGTATCCATATTATTTTGGTTTATAAATTTAATGCAAATTAGCAATTACTAATTTAACTACAGACAGGAGGCTCATATTTGCTTTACTTTTTTTACTGTGTCACCATAGCAGCAAAGAATATCGCAGAGGTGGCGAGATCCAGCCAGGCACCTAAGGCCGACGAAGTGGTCTTAGACGCACTGGGAGAACCCTTCTTAGACCCAGAGAACATCAAGCACCCGAGGTCATTAGAGTGGTCGTCCCCCAAGCATATCTAAAATTTTCTCCTTAAGTGGATGAGGCGCCCTTTGGACAAGGGGGGCCCGCAATAAGTTTAGGGCGGAGTGCCCTAGACCATCAGTGCCTCACAAGGTGATGCAGATTTCGGAGCTCGACCCCACGATGGTGACCTTTCTGGGTGGTCACAGGAAGGACCCTCAGAAGGGAATTGAGAAGGGTTTACGCAGTGCGCAAGACAAGTTGCTGGACGTGGCGGGTCCAGCCTCCCAGATCTTTTTTGCCCACCAGGCAGTAGTGGAAGAAAGTTAGCTGGACCTCCTGGTAAATGCCAACGCAGCGTTGGTCACTATGGTGACCTTTCTGGGTGGTCACAGGAAGGACCCTCAGAAGGGAATTGAGAAGGGTTTACGCAGTGCGCGAGACAAGTTGCTGGACGTGGCGGGTCCAGCCTCCCAGAGCTTTTTTGCCCATCAGGCAGTAGTGGAAGAAAGTTAGCTGGACCTCCTGGGAAATGCCAACGCAGCGCTGTCTGCAGAATGCAGGAAGGCGGCATTATTAAGGATCCTGAGTCATCTCTTAGAGCTGGGGAAAAAAGAGCTGGGCCCATCTGCTGATGGTCTCCTGTTCGGTGAAACTTTCATCAAGGAGAGTAATCGTCACGTACAGATTTACTCCTCCTTGGGAAAAATCAAGCTATCCATGAAAAAGTTGTTTACACCCTAGGGGCGTTTTTCCTCCAGGGCTACATTCCAGAGAGGCCGAGGATCCAGCCAAGCTTTATATGGCTCCAGAGGTTACCAGAATTTCAACCAGCGAGGGTCCTTCAGGACGCAGTACGTCATCCTTTCTCAGCCCAGAGAGGAAACTTCTGTGGCAGGGGCTCATCGGGATCCTGGGGATCCTACATCACTGGGTTCAGATATGCTCAGATCTCTGGGTCATTCAAACTGTCTCACCTGCCACAACAACCCCTAGCATCCCGTCCCATTTCTATGTCTCCGGCAGATGACTGTTCACGAGGAGTTGACATCATTGGGAGAAAGGGGGCTGTAGAGGTTTCTCATCACCCTTCCACCTTTATCCGCAACATTTTCTTAGTAAAGAAAAAGTTGGGCGAGCTTCATCTAGTGATTCGTCTGGTAAGATTTTTGGCCTCTCTTTTTGAGAAAGGCTAGTCCTACAGGACTATAAATGTATTTTGTTCAGCCTTGTCGGCATCGCATGTCCATCTACAAGGGGTTCCTCTGGGTAGGGATCCTTTGGTAGGCATCCATTCCTTGATACTCTGGTTTCTGGGATGTACAAACTGTTCTGGAGGTTTAAAAAAAGCTGGCCAGATAATTAATCGCTTTTGCTCAAACAACTTTCAGCTAAATTAGCTGTTCTCCTTACCTTTGTGTCTTTTAGACGAGTTTCCGATATTCGAGCTTTTAAAGTAGAATCTCTTTCGTTTCCCCAGATTGTGTCCTCGTGTCTGTTTCGCCTAGATCGAAATTGTTCTCTACTTCCGTTACTTAGCCCTATTTTCCTTCTGAGCCGAGGTTGTGCGTGGCCCTCTGTTTGCTTCGCTACTTTGAGGTTACTCAGTCGTTGAGATCGTCGTCCCGGGGTCAATTATTCATCTCCTATGTGAAACCCTTTTGTCCGGTCTCATGCCCTTCCATTAAGCGGGTATCATGTTTGGCGGGGGTCGACACCTCTTTTGGGACTCATTCCGTCAAGGGAGCAGCAGCTTCTGCGGCTTTTTGGGCAGAGCTGCTGATTGGTCTAGAGTATCTACCTTCAGGAACTTTCACTTTTGTTCATCTTCACATGCAGCTTTTACTCTTTTAGATAAGCTTTAAAAAAAGCAAAAATGAGCCTCCTGTCTGTAGTGTAATTGGGGATTGTTCTAGTAGATTATACTTGACCAAACTCCCTGGCCTTGTTTGGTTTTTAGCATATATTGTGGAGTGGGTTAATTGATTTGTTGAGATATTTTTAGTAGTATTGTCTCTTTATTGTTTCGACATTTCTGTGAAGACATGGTACTGTTAATTTTTTTCTATGAATCAAATTGTTTCAAGAAGGAATATTCCTGTTATAGTCGGCTTTGTTTCATGCTGTTGATTTTGACTTGAGTTTGAGTTGTCTTCAAGTCCCCTGAACAGCAAAGAAAGAGAAGGATTCTGGGATGTTGATCATACTTATCGGACATTCTGTGTTTTGATTGGTTCTTTTAATATGATAATATATTTTCCCTGCTATGGTGACACAGTAAAGAAGGTAAAGCAAATACTAACCGCCTCTCTTCATTAAATGTAGATTATTCAAACACCAAGGCTAGAATAATCCCCAATTAAACACATATTAGCAAAAATATGTTAATATCTTTTATTTGTGAACTTACCATGCAATTGAGTGGTGGTAAATAATTTTAACTAAAAAATATTTATAATGAATGGCATAGTGTTCTGTATGCATGAATATGTTTTTCTCAGGAAACTGGTTAATGGGAACAAATAAATGTCATCTACACTTTTAAGAAGTAATAAACTAATTTTTAATAATTATTTAAAAAACCAAGTACAGCTTCAACTTTATTTGCAATTCTACATAGTAAGTCATGATGACACAACATGATAATCTAAGTTAAAAGAAAACAGGAAATTATAACATGCCTATTAGATAACGGTAGAGGTTGCATAGTTGATAGGCTTTTAATGAAGTTATCTGTGTAATAAAATAAGGAAAGTCACATCACAAGTCTTGATAACAAATGTCTTGATAAAGGTTGTGATATGCATCACAACAAAATTAACCATTAGATCTACTATATAAATATATTAGATCTACTATATATATATATATATATATATATATATATACACACTCCCATTCTCATTTTCATCGTTCAGTCGTTTAAAAAGAAAGATGGATGTTTTTCACAGTGAAGTAGCAGGGATAGGTAACAACCTCTATTTCGTGAATATGACGATCTTCCATGAATTATATCCAACAATTAATTAGCATGATGGCAGTTCCAATTTAAATTAATATATTTAGTGAATAAAAGTCAATCTTCAACACTTGTGGAATCTGGCATCACAGGCTGAGCTGACCATACTGGCTTATGGTATTTCTAATGTATCAATTCATTTATTACCGTATTTTCTTTCACGTCATTAAATGCTTGATAACCTTTTTCGTATGAGACCTCTGTCATCTGCTAAAGGTATATCAGCTGCTACAAGTGTCTCATGAAAAGAGAAGCTGTTACTTACACATCTCACTGAGGAAGATCTGCCATATGTATCTGAATTAGGAACATTAGACAAGCTTGGTATAGAATTGGAAGATATATGGCTACTAACAGTCAGACTGCTAGCACTTTTTGAAGAATATTTATAAATTATTTTAAGAAAGGCAGATTTTGTATTGGTATCTTGTTTATATAAGATAACATAGCATTTTGGGAAAAAAGTGCATGACAGTATCCCATAGCTTGATATTAATATAACAATCATTTCAACAGCAGGTAAATATATGCCAAAAGTTGTGGCATAAACAGGGATAAATGTTATCCATGCTATGAAGTATATCAACATGCCGAATGTGATAAATTTGCCTTCATTGTAGTTTTCTGGAAGTTTCCTTCCCTTAAATGCAAATATGAAACACACGAAAGCCAGAATGGCTATATAGCTTAACATGACACTAAAAGCCACGGTGGAACCTTCATCGCATTCTAGTATAATAGTCTTTGGAAGAGAGAAATTCTCCTTAGTGCGTGGTGACCAGAATATAAGCCATACAGTGCAAATGCTAATCTGGACCCCTGTACATACAAATACTAAAGTGAAAGGTTTGTATAGACATTTCAGAATATCTTGCACCTTTGGCTCAAAGCTAAATGCTAACAGTATTTTTATGGACTTTAGCAGGATACAAGACACCACCACCGTGAAACTAATGCCAAACAGAGTTTGACGGACTTTGCACTTAAAGTCTCCTGGTTTGCCAATAAACAATACAGCACTTACAAAACTAAAAAAGATGGAGAGGAGAATAACATAGCAAAGAGTGCCTCCGGATGCCTTGACCACAGGTGTATCAAAATTCTTAGCAAAGAGTATTGCTACTGCTATTATTAGAGAAACTCCCAAAAAGGAAATGATAAGGAGCACAATAGCATAGCCATCATTCCAGCGCAAATATTCAATCCTTTTCTTGTGGCACTTAGAACTGCTTACAGGAGCCCAGTGAGTCTTGTTGTCACACTGAAGACAATAGCCCATATCTAAAAAGGAATAAATGGACTGTTAAGTATAAACATAAGGATAAAAATAGAGTAAAATGAGGTGGTAAAATGAGTCAAAATTAAGAATACCACTGCCCACTCCAAAAGGAATACATCTTTTAGTATGATGATACTCTGAAATAATGTTTCTTAATGTTTAAATCAAGGTTTATTATACTCTTATAACATGGCCGTAGTAAGTATTGCACTGGCTGCTTAATGCCACCCATTTCTCTTGTGTACACCTAGACAGACCAGGACCCGTGACCCAAAGGATTCAAGTGTAGAAACGCTTCTCCCAGTGTTCTCTGGGCCAAACCTGGAGCGTTCCCAGGTATGGGTATATGCACTACTGCCATACTAGAAATGGGCTGTGCCAGTTGCTCGAGAACTACCTCTTGTTATTGTGCTACCTATTTTAGACTCAATTACAGAACTCAACAGGTTTTATCTACAATGTTTCCTAGTGCAGCCAACAAAGACATTCTGGCAAATTATTTAGTTTCTATTAAAATGAAAGGCAAAGGAACAACTGGTTTATTCTGAGGGTCAACCTTTTTTACAAATTTAACCTTTTCCTTTAAGGACAATTTATCAGGAACTAAAGAATGCTTTATATAGATTCCGTAAAGGAGCTGTTCATCAGTTTCTCTTCAGGATAATTTAATCTTCTCAATATATAATGCCTGTGAGGATGCTATACTGTATATCCATCAAACAAGTCGAGCCCACCCCATCTCGATGTCTGTCTATCTATTTAGAGATGAATGCATTTTATATTTTTCATGTCCACAGATATATTTTTATGATATCATATTTATTCCTGATTTACTGACAGCTGATAGTTATACCTATAAAACTTTATATTTATTTTTGGTTCTGCGTGAAGTCAGCATGACTAATTGTCAAGTCAGCATGACTACTTGTCAAGTCACCACAATTAAAGGAACAACCCATCCTATGCACTTTGATGCATATGGCAGCTCCATGGCAGCCTCTTCTGTATCAGGTAAGAGTTTGTTTTTCATTGGAAGAATGTTCTTCATAAATTACCCTGTTTTTGAATTCATTAACATGTGCCTATACTATCAGAGACCAGGAACTCTGAATGTAGAACCTCCAAAATGTTTGCACTTGAGACCGGTTTTCTATAGTTTACATTAAATACATTTGTGCAAAAATATTTTCATCTAATTTCTACATACCTGCTTTATTGGTATAATGATTTTCTGGACAACTAACACACTCATAGCAGCATGTATGTAGGCTTGCTGATGTCTTTTTCATTTGTCCAGGTTTGCATTCTTCTGAACATTTGGACTCAATTTTCTGCATTGTCAAGCACATAACACTATTAATGTGTATGGTAAAATCATCAATCATAAACATTCCTATGAACTCTACATGTTTTACCTGGAGTGTCCAGTGTCTTTTTTCTCCAGGCAGAGAAGCAGTGTTTGGTCTCACTCTCTGCCCAATTACCTCCCACCCTTAAGCATTAAGTCTATCCTTCACAGGTCTAAAGTTCACAGGGATGACCATCAAAGGCCATAATTGTTTCGCAGTTTTGTGATTTAATTAAGTGGCATGAGATAATTTACCATTGCAACTTAAAATATCTCAAAATGTATATACACAGCTTGACACTTCCTTTCTGAATGCCCTTGTTAGTCTGAACTTGCTGTGATCTCTACAAGTTTATAACTATTTTTTAGTGTAGAACTAAATATACAATATACATAATAAATGGCTTCAGAAGAGTGCTAAGGAATCCTATATGCCCATATCGGACAGAATATTGTGAAAGTCTACACGTGTATATAGCCACCAGGACAGGGATATAGCATTGAAAACAATTATGAGAATCATTAATCTAAATTGTGACATACATTTTCACCTCCCTATACATCAGTTCTGTACGTCATCTTCTTTAGTATGAAGCAAATAATTCAAATAGTCTGTTTCTCAGAAATCCTAAAATTGAAAAGGCTTAGTAACCCCTTTACCTTCAAACGCTTGAACTCATTTTCCTTTTCTTTATTTTTAAATATGAAAACATCCTTAAGAATATCATACTCGGCAATTGTGGTGATATTTATAATTCCGTTTGGACCTTCCTTCCAGAGTAAAACATCATATCCCGTGTTTGCATCTCCTCTAGAATCAAAGTAAACATGTCTGCCTTCATAGGAGAAATTTGATGTCTGAAGAACCTGTAACAACTATAACAAATTGAGAGAGGTTTGAAACCATTTAAAAACATGCCCCAACGTCTATTTTCTGTGCAACAGTAGGGAATGACTGTATATGTCTTATGTCTGAATATTTTTTCCCCTGTCTCATTCCCTTCCTCTTGTTTTTCCTCCCTTGGCTTTTTTAAAGATCCACTACTCCATGTCCCCATTTTACTCCTTTCTCCTCTTTCCCTAATTTCACACACTGCTCTCAAAATGTCCTACCCCTTCTCCCCTTACAGCTCTCCATCAAAGTTTTTAATCTCTGCCATTTACTATTTCCTTTAACTCCTTCCCTCCTTTCACTCACATTTTTATGCTGCCATTTTTTTATTTTCTTGAATTCCTCAGGTTTTTATTGTTTCCACCTCCTCCACATATTTAAATGTCATATATGAAGTTTGTGGCACTGGATAACAAAATATTGCATTTCCCTATAGTGGCGTCATGCATTATTAATTAAAAAAACTACAGCAATCCTACTATGCACCATATTAACTACCCTACTAACTACATTTATAACTGCTTTTGGGCTGTATTTTTTAAATGCATTATTTTATAAAGCTCAACTAACAACAATAAATGTCGTTCTTCAGCTACCAGCTAAATACATCACATATTCTACTAACTAATCTTCTATTGCATACCTCCCAGCCTATAACGTACAGAAAATGTCTACCCTTGCTACCCTTTTAACTGCCATTTTATTGACTCCAGTGTCATTTCCACTCCTATCTTTCCTGTGTCTATGAACGCAAAACCCTTAGCAAATATAACTACTTATACTGAGTGTTTATATCCATTTGCTATATCGTAAAAGTCTACATCATCCTAGCAACCAATGAAATGATTCAGTCAGTTGTAATGTTCCTTTCGATGCTGTGGCAATAAGATAAATAATCGGTGTGTCTTTACAGAAAGCGGTGTTTTCGTCACCTCTTGGGTAGTGTCATATTCTAGTCTAGGCACAGGGAAGGCAGTTCAAGGGGTGACATTAGCCCCTCTCCTGCATAAAAGGCTCCTCAATATGCCACTGCTCTGTTGGCCATTTAGTAAGATGAAATATCTCCCTTGTAAGCAGTGTTGCCGTCATCCTGAATGTATTAAAGTGCTCTGCGCAACTTTTAGACATGGTGTGCTGTCATGTCATATCCCCGTGCACCATGTCTTAAAGACACTCAGTGCCTTTTATTGTAGTTTATGGAGACTATGCTGTGTCTCAGCACAGCCTCCATAGCATAAGTTGGCTACTTGGGGAGATCTCCCATTTAACTGGCCCATTGTGCAGCTGGACACTGGAGGCTTTATTGCCCAAGAGGGCAAGTAGGGGGGACTGCTACCCATCACTGCTTGTAAATGGCCCATATACACCAAAAGTTGTGTCTAGCCAAAGTACCCTTCTCTTCTGTATGTCTCTTGTCTTTTAAGCACATCTGTAGAAAGTATAAAATGCAAAAATTATACCTCCCAGGGTGCAAACGCAGTTGGATCCTTGCAGTCTCTGTCCATGCAGAGTTGACGAATGGCATATGCAATAGCTGTTACTGCTAATTGTGTGCTGTAGACAAATCCTGGCTGTACTGCTGCAGAAAGAAAATCCCCTCTAAGCGATCTGTTTTTGTTTCTCTGTACGTTATAGGAGGCCTCCTTAGAATAATTGGTAATGCATCTATATAACTCATCATGTTTTGCTTTTGGGCAGTGAGAGAGTAGCACAGCATATTGGTCTAAAAGTTGGTTAACCTCAAAATGTTGATAGTTTAAATCTTTCAGATATGCATGGAACGATGAAACGTCACCACTTTTAAACATGAAACCAATTACTTGTCCAATTTTGTTGATACTTGGAATAGAACTGATTATAGAGGCTGCAGACCAGCTGTCACTTGCAATCCAAGTTTTTTGAATTTTCATTTCCATGATTTTCTTGAAAAGTTTGATTAAAAGTGAAGGTTTCACAAAGACAACAATGATATTGACTCTCGTTTCTCTCAGTATTGTTTTAATGGTTTCATTTAACCTTGCTTGGACTGAGCTGTCAGATAAATGTGCTGGTATGAGTTCTTTAAATGCAATGCATACATTAATTGTCATGGTCTGTGTTCCAAAGCTCTCTAAAGCTGAACGTCCATAGTCGTCATCCATAACAATCATTCCAATCCAATTCCAGCCAGAGTTATGTATAAGTTTTGCCATCGCTCTTGTTTGATGGGCATCATTAGGAATTGTCCTCAGGAATGCCGGGAAGCGAAATTTGTCACTTAGTTCTTCAGCAGATGAAGAGTGACTGACCTAAAAAAATATTTTTGTTATTATATTTTGCTCAGAGATTTCAGAGATTTACCAGCTGCAGCTATTGTGTAAGACTTACAGATCTGGTTATAAAACTTATCTGAACATCTGAAAGTAGGTAGAAGTTAATGTAATCATCACATGTACCCATAACAAACTGAGCCTATCGTGTTTTATACAATCCCAAAATTCTTGTGTTTCTCAGCATACATTTCTACACATGAACGTTAATTCCTACAGATCAAACAGAGTAAAGTGGCAAGCCTTTGTCACACAAATCATCTGCTAGCTTGGTGTTTGGCCTTATTACAGTTTGCCTTGTGTATATTTGCCAGATGTCTTTGGTTTCACTTGATTGAGACTTCTGTTGGGAAAAACGGGACCTTTGGGTCTATTTAATATGTGCACTGCTGGCATGACAATGGACCTGAGATGTACTTTGGAGAATTAACTATTATTTTTACTACCTTTTTAAATGATGTCATTGTTTAAATTAAAATGTTTCTATATTTCATTTTAAAAATCTTAATATATTAAGCATTGTGTTAAGTATATGAAAACTTATTATTAAGAAATAATTCACCACACAAAAATATTTATGGATAGGTTTACTATATCATCATTATTAAAATCAGAGATTATTTTGAGATATTGTACGGCTTTCATAACCCACAGCCAAGTTACGTCAAGAAAGATGCTCACTCTCCTTTACAACATGATATGAACTTCAACAATAGTTTAGGAGTTAACTGCTAAAGAATGCTGGAGATATATCATCCGGATAGTCAGAATATGAAATATAAAACACATCACAAAATAATATACATTATTTAACGTACCTGTGGTATGAGCTGTGTGTTGAGCATCTTTGCAATGGTTATGGAAATTTCAGAGTAACTGGCTCCAATGACAGCCTTTATTTTTGGTGTATAGTTTGTGAAATTACATTGGAATTTCAACGTGTCCTCTGTTGAGTTATATGTAGACAGGAATCTCATTGCCGCTAATACACTCAGTGTATTTTCAGAACAAGAGTCGTAAATCTCATACCCAAGTTTTATGCCAGGTATGAGTGGCGAATTGTTTATCATCTCGATAGCATGGCTCATGGCAAGCACCTGCAGGAAGCCTTGTATTTCAAAACTGCAGTTTAATAAACAAGCACAAGTCAAATTAGTTTATCATCAAATTTAGTCCACTAGTCAACAAACAACACAAAAAGCAGCAGGTGTTGGGTATCTTTTTGGACTAAAAGTTATGTCCTAATAGACAAGGGTTATTTTGAGTCAGACAAATCCAATATTGGGTGGAAAAGAATCCAAGAAAAATAAAGGAACCTACCTAAAATGAATTAAAATCAAAGACATGTGAAAATGGGCCATGCACGCTTCTATGTGTTCCACAAGTATAAAATATTATATTGTTTGATTTATATATCTATCATGATGCCAGGATACACTCTTTAGATCTGTGTCTTTGATTTATGTATTAGTTGTAAAACATGTCCTAAAGATGCTGCAAAAAAGATGCAGCATTAGGAGCCAAACATCTGACGGTGCATAGTGGTAGAAACAATTCTCAAAAGATACATAATGTAACTGCCAACCTAATATTGAAAAGTATCTTTAACAAAGTGTGGACCCATATAATATTTATTGATAACCTTATTTTTAGATACTGGGCCAGAGTTAAAAACATCTGTGTCCTATAATTATCTTCTGAAAAGAAAAAAAACACTGTTGTGTATAATGCAAAAATAAGGAGCGTGCGTACATACACAAACAGTATTATTAAAATGGCTTGCATTATGGTTTCCATATGTTATCTTTTGACAGTAAGCAAGGCTCTGCAGCATAAAGCTAAAAACTGATATACTCACCCTGCGCAGCTCTGGATTATTGGTCGCTTTGGGTATCCCTTAGTCGAACGCATCATTCTACCATGTACAGCAAACAAGCCTCCAATCATAATGTCCCCGTGATGTCTAGCTCCAACAAAATCTTCAGGGGTCATGCAACAATATATGCCACTAAGCAGTATTCCAGTGGTGATCAACAGTCCACACAGGGCCATGTCTTTGTAGCATGCTCTTTCCTCTGGACAGATACAGGAAGGTATACAAATAGCCAGCCGTGGTGTACTTACTGTGCTGCCTGCAAGCAAGCAGAATGAGCTGGATATACTTTGCTAAAGTTTATTCCCTTTGTTATGGGGACAGCTGTTTCTGTATAGCTGTCATAGCTCCAAATGTTCAGATAATGATTTTAGATTAAGACAGTACGCATAAACGACTCTATTTACATATCACACATAGTACCGTAGTGAACGTCATAAATCCTATTGAATATTTTGGCAGCTGTTCCATTACCTCTTGCCAATGTCAGAGTCACTAAAACAAACCTGGTGGTTTTTTCCTGTGATATCTTTTGCATTGATTCATTTTTTTGGTACTTGTCATAAACAAAAGTACTTGTTAGATCAAAAGTAAACCTTGTGCTATTAACCAACATCTCCGTAAATCCCAGAGGGAATATATGTGTTCAAAGACGTCAGTTCAATAGCTTTTTATTAGAGAAGCAGCTGATAAGGCTATCTACGAACTAGACAAAGTAGACAGATATGACCATTAACAACACGTTGCTCCAAATCTATATGTTTTTCTTCATCATAATAGTTCTTAAGCTTATATAAATAAATTATACAGCTGAAATGTATTTCTTTTAGCTAAATGGGTTTCATGGTCACTGTTTAGATTTCTTAGTCAGTACATAGCATGCCTGTTTGAAAAATAAACCATGTAAACCATCAAGGTGATCCCCTTATGAGACACGTAAAAATTTTGTAATTTCACAGGTTAAGACCTTTTTACTTTCTCTCTCATTGTTTTTTCCTTTTCAGCTATATAATGTATAAAGTGTTTTAGTGTGTATTTGTCATTGGTGGGCTGTATGGGTCATACATGTGCCCCATTACACCTCTGAATGCTTATGGCCAGGGCATATTTTCCCACATGGGACAAAATTTTGTTAATTTGTGCAAATATTTGAAAAGAAGGGACCCTCAACGAAGTAAAAGAAAACAAAAGAGAGAACGCTGACTTTTTGTTTGTATTTTGTTACTTTATTTTGTCTCTCATACATGATGCTGTCTGACCCAGTGCGGCACACATCCGTCAAGTGGTGTCCTGCTCCTTCTTTCCATCTCTCAGGCACAATTAACACTAGGCTCATCCCTGACACTCCAACACATATGCTGACACCCACTCACATAATCATGCTAACACTATACACTAACATACACTTACACATTGACACATCCATATGCTAACATCATATGCTCACTAACACTAATACCTTACCCATATCTTAGAAGCATACCCTAGACGGTGTGGTTATAGATGTGACTAGAGAGTACGGCTTTACCTAGTCTTCTTATGTTACCTATTGAGTTAGTTATTCAACTCAGTATGTAATAGAATAGTATATTTTTTTTACACAACTAAATTTATAAATCCATTTCCTGAAATTTCTATACACAATTTTGTGGACTATTTATATATCTGAGAGGCATGTTGTAAACTGAATTAAATACTGTAGATGCTATAATATCACCTACATATATATCGCCAGTCTTTCTCAAAAGTCTTTGGGGCATCATAAAATAAACTCAAAAGAAGCCATTGTATTTTTTTGTAAGTGAATGGTACGTTTAAGATCTTGCTTTGTGCAGGAATACACAAGAGGTGATTCTTAGAGGCAAAATGTCAACTAACATAACACATTTAACGGAGTTATGTGCTTAAGCTATGAGCATTATTTGCATGAAAGAGAAACTAATAATAATAATGAACAGAATTGACTGTACTTACTAGTGGCTACTATCTATTTTAACCATACACGTCCTTAACACCACCTATAAAGCTATACTGTATATGTGCTTAATGTCCTTGCTTCTCCTTGAGTGAAGTATTTAACAAATATCCACCTGAATGGTTTGTTTAATTTTGATATGTATTGCAGTTTAATTTGTTTTGACTAGCTGTAGTTCGAAGTCAGTCAAAACAGGTGGGATCATGCAAAACGGTGTTCAGTGTTAGACATAACTGGTTTTACACAACATTGTTTATTTTGTATTACTGTACTTTAACCCCTTCATGACAACGCCTGTACATGTACTCACAATGCATTGTTTTTAATGGGTTTAAGGACAACCCATTGTCCTTAAGGGGTTAAAGGTATACAGCACAGTTCATCCAATTATCCTATTTCTAAGAGTTCCTTTCAGTATATGAATTACAGCAAGAATTCTTATTTGCTTTTTATATGTCACCAATTCAATATGGATAAATAACCTGTCTCGTGTGTGTCATTTATAAGTGTACTAGTTTATGTGTTGTCATTAAAATGACATGCAGGAAATTCACTCTTTCTTCAATTCACAAGTCTCCCAACCCACACCACAAATCTCATCCAAACATGTCTACCCCCCCATACTGCATCTTTCTATCTTTCCTCTACAAGAGTCTTTCCCAACCCATACCATATTACATCTCCACTGGACATTCATTGAGCGGTTGTACATAAAATAGACTGCAATAGACAATAAATCTGATAAAAATGCAATAACAGAAATAGCATTGATAACTCATGGGCTTTAAACCGATAGATACTTGTATGTGGACCACTGCCAAAACCGCTGGCATAGGTATAAACATAGGACCAGTACTAACCCATTGTCACAATTATCCTAGCAAACATGCAAGCTTTAAACACCTCTCTTTGGACCCAGCTGGATTAGTACCCTTTGGCCTCTTCACTTTTACAGGCCAACTCCTAAACTATTGCTATTCCTATGAGGTCCTCTAGGGAAATGCTTCTTTGTACATATGAAAGTAAAGATACACTACCAAGGGTCCTTATTTACATAAGCCACCAAACCCATACCCCTAGCAAAAATCACACCTTCAATGCATCTTCAGTGCTGCTTGTGGAACAGATCCTGTCCTTTAATGTGCAGCCACTTGCTGAATACATGCTGCCTTGTGTATCCAGCAGGTGGTCACCTGTATATAATTTATCAGCCTGCTGGCAGTAAAGTGCTGCGACCTCTACAAATATCACCCAAAGTCTCTGGAAACGATAGTGGATAACAAAGCTTCCAGGTCAGTTTGGTTAATTTGAGTTAATGGCCACATCCCCTCCTCATATGTATTCCACCAACACTCTCCATCTACAGCACTGTGAAATCTGCCGGCGCTTTATAAATAACTGTAATGTAATGTACATTCCACAAACATTTTTGTCTATTTGGGGCTACCCCTGCTCTTTATATCGGCTATGTACCTTCTGTCTTTCTATAAGGGGCAGAAGAGGGACAACATTGCGGTGCCAGCACTAGGAAGTTCTCAGGTATGTTTATGAGCCATATTCTACCTCAGCAACGCACAATAAACTAGCTTAGAAATAATCATAATGTGCAGGGGAGTAACTAGAAGCCTCAAGGCCCCGGTGCAAAAATCTGTTAAGGGCAAAATGGCTGCTTCCTTTCTCCAGATTACACAGTGCGTAATTTATGTGACATTTTCCTACAACTTTGTGTAGTGACAAGTAAATTGTTTTAAGTGATTTTGTTTGTTGTTTTCCTTTAAATTACACATTCCTTAATTTCTTAAACCAGTCTAGAAATGTGCAAATATAAGAATTGTTGCTAATATCTTAACCTGTGGGAATGCAAGATAAGAGGTCAAAATAAGAAGTTTTCAAAGCTATAAACCTTGACAGTTCACACAAAATTGAACACATGTTAAGACATATTGGTACAGAGGGAGAAGAGGGCTCAGTCCTTGCAAGTTTACAATCTATAATAATAGCAGTTTTACACCATAATACATACACCACAACTCAGAGCACACACAATAGCAACATATTGTCATTTTATTGTTACATTTATGTGTTAATCATTCTGTTGACCTTAGTACTTAACCACAAATATGAAATGTCAGAAAATGCAGAGGTTGTATTGTCAGGCGTTACTGCTTTAATTCTTGTATATCCCATTGAAGAAACCTTGTTCTCTAATACTGCCTAATGCTAATAAAGTCTGCCTGCTCATTTAAAATAAACATACCTCCACTAATCTATCCTATTACAATCGTATTCACTAATTTATTAGCTTTCTTTATGCCACCTGCAGCAGAAGCAACAGAGTAGTTTGCCAGAAATTTCACGTGAAACAGTATATATATTATTTTGTTTATCATGACCAATTTTAGTCATAACTGAGTGGTTTCATTATCACTGTACTTTCCTCCCCTGACTGGATAAACAAGTCGACTGTTTCTGTTAAACTTGAGCACACCTTGAGTCATAACATTAAAAACAAAAATATTACGTGGAAGACAGGATCTTTCAGTATCAGTTGACATGGACATCAAATGTTGTTCAGCTCTTGCTCAAAGAAACTAAGGGTTATCTTGGAGGTGTTCTAACAATATTATGATTCCTATCACACCATGGTTATACTTTCTCTTTGGCTTTACCCTGGGATTAGAAGCCACAATGTGCAACAGGCCAAATGGCATTGTTGCCAAACTAAATGGTGACATCATGATTGGAGGACTTTTTCCAATTCATAAAGAAATTCCAAACTTGGGAAACTACACTCAACCTTATGATCTTCTTTGTGCCGGGTAAGCTACCATTTATTTTAATCACCTATAAATGTTGTATTGAGTACAGCCAGTGTTAACTGAGACCTCTTATGAATATTGTCATGTATTTTAGGTGTGGTTTAGATTCATAGAGGATTTTACGTTGGTTGAAATTTTAGCTAATAAAAAAGCTAGATCAGTATGTATTAGTCATTGCCAATCACATCTAGTTAACATTTTCAAACTATCCCTAATGGCATTGTTATAGATGAAGGCAAAAAAATCATAATTTTACACGTGTAGGTTTTTCTGTGAATGGTGTAACTATTATTGTTTATTTTATTTATATAGCACCAGCACTTTGGAATAGATATATTGAAAGGGTATGACAAAACTAGAATTGACAGACTAAGACAAATTGATACATTGATATATGTAAGCTTAGAATCTAAGGGAGCTAAATTGATTACAAACATTTTTGGGTTCTGTTTTTGCAGACAAATTTTGTTTCCTGACCTTTTGGTTCAGATCAAATTCTATGTTTTTTTTGTGTGTTTCAAAGCAAAATTCAGAGAAGTATTTTCAATAGGTAAGACCCTGCCACATGGCAGCTTTCACTCTTTTGCAAATCCAGTGAAGGCTGACAAATGTGACATTTTAGAAAATGTGTCAGTGTTGGCTTTTAGCGCTGACATTCATGTGCATCAGTGCTTTCTTGAAAGTAGGTAGAACAATCTTGTTTTTGACCTCATATTTTTTCCCAAGCTGTGCTGGTACCTGCAGGTATGAAGGAATTTTTCCATTTTGGGAAAAGTTGGGATATATACGTAATAGTCCTTATTTTGCCATTATCTTGATTAATATAAACAAGGATATTTCAGAAGGTTAAACAATCTAGCCGTAAATCTTTTCTCTAAATTACAATGTCAGTGTGTAATTATATATTTCCCAAGGTTTGACTGTGATGTACACACTGTTGCTGATCTTACTGGACGTGCAAACTGGTATACACTAGTTCTTAAGAGCAAGTAAATGTTTATAGATAAGATCACACTTCTTTTTTTACTCAGTAAGTCACAGTGGCTCGCTGATATAACTATGCATGACCTGTGCATTGTTGTTTAAATTTTATTTAAACTCTACAACAAAAATGTAAAATAAATCACTAAACAATATCCAAAAATAAATGTTACTTGTATATTGGAGGGGCTTAATAAGGAACATATGCCTTACATGTACACACAGCAGCACTTGAAAGCACCCTGCTGAACATAACCAGTCTCAAATTTGCCCAAAGTGGGACTATTACAAGGCTACCCTGGGCAGGGGGAAAAGCGATTAAGCAGATATAAGGAGACAGCAAGGTGAGTAACTAGCACAATCAAGTTGTCCAGGCTGGAGGAATCCCACATCAGGCTAAAAGCTGGAGTCCTAGCACGAGGAAGTAGCGTGCAAAGAGTCAACAGGTTAACTTAATACTTGGATCCAACAGAATTTTGTCAGCTACGCTAGTAGTGTCATAGATTGAACTCTCAAATGTTTAATAAAGAGGAGAGTGGCGGTATCAATTCCTAATAAAAGGGAGAAGATGAGCAAATTTGTCTACTGGCATAGGTTCTAAAAGAGACAGAACCACGTTATCTCACGGGATTGTTCCCACCACAAGCATTACTAAACCATAATAAATTATAGGTGGGTAGAATGTTCTACAGTGAACTGCAAAAAGTTTTCCTTTACTATACATTATGCAGACCTAACTGAGCCTTTTTTTCCAGGGGAAGTTTCACATAAGCTGACCCTTGATAATGCATAGTGGCTGGAAATGTTTAAAATATTTGACTCTCCTAAAAGTCCTGGTTCAGTGAATATACCATACAATCTTGAGGTCACAATCACGTGTGAAAGCAGGAACAACTAAACTGCTTTCTTCACTTTCACAGGCCTCTAGTGACTAACGAATACGAAGTATAACTGAAGATATATCACAAAACAATGTGGGTTATTAGGGCCTGTAAATTAGTTGATGTGTGAGGAGGCAGCACAATGGATTCAATTAGACACGAAGAGATTAAAACCTTGAGATGAAGACAAAAACATAACAGCCAAACATATGTTTTTCACGCTTAAAAGGATTTTCATCAATTTTGCAATCTCTTTCTCTCATAAAGTGCTACAAAACTATATATATAGGAACATTATTAAACACTCATCTACAGACACCAGACAAGCCAGAAGGCTTGTTTTTCCCTCAGAAATCTCATGGTACTGCCACAACCACAGGGGATTCTGGGTAGGCGCATGCAAATAAAGTCAACGATAATCAGCTTTTGCCTCTATATCCACTTTATACATGGATCCCTTGAAAGTAATCGCCTGCTGTACAAGACTTTAGACGAAAGTGCAGTAGCCAAATGCAAAAGCCTTTTTTTTAAAATGGCTCTTTAACAAAAGCCTTAAAGCTCCCAGTAACATACACCAGGTTGTTTACTTTCCAAAAATATGTACTACGTGGAATATTTGTTTTATTTATTCATTATTACAAACCCATATACTGACTGTGAATATAATTGGAAAAAACAACTTTTGGTGGGGATTGTGGGGTATTTTAAAGGGAAAACGTCCTTGCACTTTGTCTTTGTATATGATTTCTGCACTATTTGTGTTCAAAATGTATAAAATCAAATCAAGCTGCTATTTTAAAAATGAACATTTTGTCATTTTAAAGCGAGAGCAGGAATTGTGCATTGCCGGCTGCATTAAGTAAATTGTCATTTTTATACCAGGCCTTGCACTTGCACATAATTGAATATGGCTTCAGGTGATTTGCATGCACACGCACTGGCACCGTTGACGTATTGTGTAGCCTATTCTTGTCAACAGACAGACATGTTTCCTGTCACAAAATTGTAGTGCCAAAACCCCTGTTGGTGAAGTGCTCTTCATTGACCCCTTCTGCCAATGTTTTTGGGAACCCTTTTCTACTTATTGTTGTTCAGGCTACTGGGTCTTAACAATATAACATTTTAAATAGTAAATGTATACATAGCTGGGAACTCTCAGGGTTTGACCCACTGATTTTGGCAGGAACAGCTCTGGGGTAGCCAGAGCCCACAAGTTCCCAGGTATGATAATAAGGAGAAGAATTTAAACTAATTTGAACAAAAATTTGAGTAATGTGCCCAATTTTGTATTATCATTAAAATAAAAAAATCTAGGCAGAGTTAAATATAAATCCCTGTTTATTACCTTAGTAAAAGATTGGTTGGGAAATACTAGGTTTTCTATCCGGTAATACTTTATAATGGACTTTTTACCATGCCCATAAGCATAGCTACTGACCAGAACTCCGTGGCAGTTGGGAGGTGTATTATAGTGATAAGTGAAAGTAGCAGAGGATGTAATATTACAATTTTGCAGGGACACAATATTATGCCCTCTGTCCTCTGTGTTTTTGCTATGTGGCTCTTCAACTGTTTTTTTCCCTTTTTTCATTTTGTGGACTCACACAAAGTAGAATTCTTTCAGGACAAGTAGGGCTTATTAAAAAGATATTGATATATGTAAGACATTATTTTTAAAAAATGGGAGGAAAAACACATTTATTCAGTTTTACATGTACATAAATTATACACAGCTAGTATAAATAGGAAAAAAAACATACCAAATGATATTTGTTATTCTGTTATAGGTTGGAAGCCATCCTAATTCATATATAATTTTTGTTTATTTTATTTTTTCCCCAGATGTTTATTTTTTTAACCCCTACCTAACCCTAATCATATTTAACTAATTTTTCACTAACTCTCACCACAGTAAATACAAAATGGGACCCAGGGAAAGACTTTTACATGCTGCTCTCTCTCTCTCTCTCTCTCTCTCTCTCGGGATCACAATTGAGAAGGAGAAAGGTGAGGAACAGACAAGCACTCTTTTAAAGCACTGTCATTTAACAGTATCCTTGCATGTTATTGTCTGTATAAGCGATCACATACACGCAAGTGCAGGGAATCTGATTTAGACTGCCCGCTTCAGTCACTGAGTGGTCAGCAACAGCGGTGACCCTGCAATCACAGCAAAGTGGGACTGTTTATAATCCACGTTGTTCCAGGTACACCATTGGTCCTCTAGGGACATAGTTTCTTGGTGCACTTGGTACATCATTGGTCACAAAGGGGTTAATTGTCCCACTTACTCTGTCAGTTGCGGACCCTATTGACATTGATTATCCTATGTATCTGCTCAAAACTACTTAAATGCAGTGCAGTACTTATTTTTTTTTTTATTTTTTTTTATACTTTATTATATCACAAATGTAAACAAACAAACATAAGTAATATACAGAAATGTGACACCGTGACTCATTTCTTTAGCAGCACACTGTACGTATATGGACACTATTCAGCATATAGATATATATATATATATATATATATATATGTGTACTAAATCGTAACAAAGCCGAACAAAAAACAAATTTTAACTCGTATTGAGCTAAAGAAGTCACAGCAACACTTAATAGCTAAAAATGGCCTAAATAGTTAAATGGTCTTTAGGCCTCCCAATCACATCAGCATGCACACCAATCATACCCAAAAGGAGCTCAAAATTCATAATATTTCAATCTAATACACTTCTGTTACTAATATTCTTTTTTATTCTTAACAATTCTGTTTTTATAAATTTATGTAGTAGGATATTTATTTAACCAGGGTTTCCAAATCTTCTTAAACTTATGCATTCTCTGTTGTGTTTGAAAAAAGCCTTTTTCCATTAAGTACTGATACTTTATTTGATTAATAACAGAATCAATAGATATTGTAGTTGTTTGTTGCCACTGCCTCGCTATACTTATCTTCATTGCCATAAGGCACTGTATTACTAAAGATCTTTGATTAATTGTTAGTCATACCTAAATGCAGTAATGCTTTATCTGGTGTCAAATTAATATCATTTCCAATAATTGTAGATATTAATACAGATAGATCCTTCCATGATTCTACAATCTGTTTACAATCCCACCATATATGTCTAAAAGTTCCTTGTTCCTTATTACATCTCCAACATATTGGAGACTATTTTTGGTAATACTTAGCTAATTTAATCGGAACCAACTACCATCGAAACATAATTTTATAATGTGTTTCAATAATATTTAGACAATGGAAAATTGAATTTATTTCTAATAGACTGTTTATCCATTGAGTTTTGTCTGGTTGAATATTGAGATCCTGGTACCATGTATACATTGCATTAATACGAATTGGAGACTCCATTTCCTCGATTAGTAAATAACACCTCTTTAAGCACCTGGGAATTAATTCAAGGGAGAATAATTCATTAAACTGAGAGCATATTTTAGATATATTACCAGAGTATTGATTTGACCTTATGTAATATCTAATTCTTATTACGTTATAAAATTCGGTATCATCAATGTTAAACTCGTCAGAGAGTTGTTGGGGCGGTTTTAGATCCTTTAAGAGTAATATATCTTTTATACGTTTATTTCTAAATCCACTCCTATTTCTAAGACTCAACTGAGGAATATTAACTTGAAGTATTTCTAATGGAGCTAAGGGTGTGATTTTATTTTTTATGCCTATACCACGTTTAAATGCGTTCCAGAATTCCATTGTACTCTTGATTGTGATAGGGAGATCTTTAGTCACTTTAATTGATCTATCGTGGCGTTGCCATAAAAGGCATTCTAAGTTAGTCATTCCAGTTATTTCTTGTTCTATTTGGAACCATGTTTCATTGTGACTATATTTATATTGTAATTTTAAAGTGTGGGTTAGCATACTGGCTTGTACATATCTCCCCAGATTTGGGACATTAAAACCGCCATTTCTTTTACTCGCATATAGAATTTTTTTTGAAATTCTAGGGTTTTTCCCCACCCATATAAATCCAAGGCATCGGAAGCCTAACTGGTATCATCTTAAGTATGTACAGCCATTTAGGGATTATATACGATCTAACAATATTCATTCTCCCTAACCAAGATACAAATAGTCCCTTCCAGTCCGAAATATGCATCAGTAATTCATCTCGTAGTTTATTATAATTATTCTCAATAATATTACAAATTTTAATTGGAATTATAATTCCTAGATATTCTATTTTATCAACTCCCCAGACAAAGTCATATTCTTCCTCCAATTGAATTCTAATAGGTTCTGAAATATCTACCATCGTAGCTTGAGTCTTGGTTGTGTTAAGTTTATAATTAGATAGTCTACCAAAGGTTAGGATTTCTCCCATTAGTATTTTTAGGGTTTTCACTGGATCATATAAGGAAATCAAGACATCATCTGCATAAAGACTAATTTTGTTTTCCATATCTCCTATTTTAATTCCCTGTATATCTCTATGATTCCTAATTCTGGTTGCAAGAGATTCAATTGTAAGTATGTATAATAGGGGTACTAGGGGGCAGCCTTGCCTAGTACCATTATAGATACCAAACCATTGCGAAGTAAATCCCTGGCCTATCACTCTTGCAGTAGGTTTTGTATAAAGAGACATAACTGAGTCTATAAACCCTTCTCCAAAGCCAAATTTCCACAGAGATTCTTCCATAAAGCACCAATTGACCCTATCGAATGCCTTTTCGGCGTCGAGGGCAAGGAAAACAGCTGGAACTTTATTTGATGTTACATATTCTACTATATCTATAATTTTACGAGTATTATCATTTGATTGTCTTCCTTTTACAAACCCGGTCTGGTCTCTATGTATTAACTGTGGAATTACAGTCTTCAAGCGTTCAGCAAGAATAGCTGAATATATTTTCGTATCTGTGTTAATAAGAGATATCGGTCTGTAGTTGGATATTAATGTACTATCTTTTCCGGGTTTTAAAATCGGGATAATAGATGCCTCTAGCATACCATTTTGAAAACATTTGTTAAACTTTATTTCATTGAAAGTATTAGTTAATTGAGGTACTATTTGTTTTATAAGTTTTTTATAAAATAAGGCTGTAAATCCGTCCGGTCCGGGCGCTTTATTGTTCTTTAATGCCTTTATTGCTCTATACACCTCATATTCTTTAAATTGCGCATCTAAGAATTCCATTTGATTCTCAAGTATTTTTGGTAGTCTAATGGTTGAAAGATATTCCCTTATAATGTCTTTATCCTGGATCTGATTAGATATATTATATAAAGATGAATAAAAGGAAGCAAAAGCCCGGGCAATCTCCTCAGGACTATATACATAATTATTTCCATCTTTAATTTTTAATATTCTAGCTCTTAAGTTACGTTTTTTTAATTGATTTGAGAGCATTTTATCTGCTCTATTCCCTGCATAGTAGAATTTTTGCTTCATTTTAGTTATATTATAGTTAGCTTTAGAAATAAGCTCTTCTTTAATTTCCTTTTCAATTTTCTTCATATTCATTATAGATACGTTATCAGGAGATTCCTTACATTTTCTTTTTAGGTTGCTTAGAGAAATATACAGGTCTGATAATTTATTCTTATTTTTAGTTCTTAATTGTGCAGTCTTTTGGATTATTAACCCTCTCATCACACATTTATATGCTCCCCAGACATTTCCTAGGCTCACTTCATCAGTCAGATTTTCTAGAAAATATTGTTCGGACTTCTGTAACAAATATTCACATGACTCTTTAGATGTAAAAAATGTATCTGCTAGTCTCCATGGTCGGGGACTCGGTCTATATTTCTTATTAATTTCTAGACAAACAGAATCATGGTCCGACCAAACAATATTATTTATAGTGATGTTTTTACAATCTTTCAATGTTTCAGCATTGGCCAATATTATATCTATCCTTGAGAAGCATTTGTGTCTATAAGAGAAAAAGGAAAAATCTATATCGTTTGGTCTAATAGTCCTCCATACATCATATAATTGAAATTTTCCTAATATATCTCTTAGCGCTCTTGAGAGGGTATCTTGTTTATAGTTATTCGTATAATTTTTACCTCTCCTATCTATTTCAGGCAGTAGCGTACCTAGCGGGGGGCGGTCCGCACCGGGTGCCGCTCATCAGGGGGGTGCCAACTTGCCGGCACCCCTCCAGAGACGGACAGTAATGTCCGCCGCTGGAGGAGCAGGCTCGCAAGGGAGCGTTATCGGAGGTCTTTAACAGACCACCGGCTCCCTTGAGTGATTTTAAGCCGGTTGAAGGATTTCCCTTGAACCCAGCTTAAAATCACTCAAGGGAGCCGGAGGTCTGTTAAAGACCTCCGATACCGCTCCCTTGCGATCCGCGCGGCAACAGCTGTTGTGTTGTCAGATCCCGGCGCACAACACTGAAGCCGCGCCCACCGCTGTCCGCGCCCTCTGAACCCCGTGCCCTCGGAAGAAGACAGAAGAACTGAAGAAGAAGAGGAGCGAAGAGCAAGAAAAGGAGCTGTAAGGAGAAAAGAGGAAAGGTAGGAAAGCATACAGTGAGAGTGGATTGGTGTATGTGTGTGGATTGGTATGTGTGTGGATTGGTGTATGTGTGTGGATTGGTGTATGTGTGTGGATTGGTGTATGTGTGTAGATTGGTGTATGTGTGGATTGGTATGTGTGTGGATTGGTATATGTGTGGATTGGTATGTGTGTGTGGATTGGTATGTGTGTGGATTGGTATGCGTGTGGATTGGTGTATGTGTGTGGATTGGTGTATGTGTGTGGATTGGTATGTGTGTGGATTAGTATATGTGTGGATTGGTATGTGTGTGTGGATTAGTATATGTGTGTGGATTGGTATGTGTGTGGATTGGTATGTGTGTGGATTGGTGTATGTGTGTGGATTGGTGTATGTGTGTGGATTGGTATATGTGTGTGGATTGGTATATGTGTGTGGATTGGTATATGTGTGTGGATTGGTGTATGTGTGTGGATTGGTATGTGTGTGGATTGGTATGTGTGTGGATTGGTATGTGTGTGGATTGGTATATGTGTGGATTGGTATGTGTGTGTGGATTAGTATATGTGTGTGGATTAGTATATGTGTGGATTGGTATGTGTGTGGATTGGTGTATATGTGTGGATTGGTGTATGTGTGTGAATTAGTATATGTGTGGATTGGTATGTGTGTGTGGATTGGTATGTGTGTGGATTAGTATATGTGTGTGGATTAGTATATGTGTGTGGATTAGTATATGTGTGTGGATTAGTATGTGTGTGGATTGGTGTGTTTGTGGATTGGTATGCGTGTGGATTGGTATGCGTGTGGATTGGTATGTGTGGATTGGTAAGTGTGGATTGGTAAGTGTGTGAGAGTGATGGGTGTTATGCTGTACCATTTCCAATGTATTTTTCATTATATAATTATGCTCTAAAGTACATCATAACTCCCATCACTCTATACTGTTCCATACAGTGGCAGAGCTGGGAGACAGAGGCCTTGCACCCCCACCGCAGGACTCCTGAAAGGTAAGTGAACTTCAAAGAGGGAGAGGGTAGATAGTTAGGAGGGGTAGATAGGGAGAAGGGAGTGAGAAGGGGTAGATAGGGCAGAAGGGAGCGAGAAGGGGTAGATAGGGCAATCATACTCCTATCATGCCAAGTCTGCGAGTGCCTCCTGGAATCTGGGTATGCCTGGGCATGATAGGAATGTGATTGCTGTTAACAATTATATATATATATATATATATATATATATATATATATATATATATTGTTATTTAATTGTTTTGTCCTATTTTGGTGTGTTACTTACTTTAAATAAAAGTGTTAGATTTTTTTATGGTGTGTGTGGGGGGTCATATTCAGTTTCGGCCAGGTAGTTTTAAAGTGTGGGGGGGTGCCACATACAGGATCCGCCCCGGGTGCCAAATAGTCTAGGTACTCCCCTGATTTCAGGGTCTATTACACAGTTAAAATCACCCAAGCATAAAAAAGTACCTTGTATATACACTCTCTCTCTCTCTCTCTCTCGGGATCACAATTGAGAAGGAGAAAGGTGAGGAACAGACAAGCACTCTTTTAAAGCACTGTCATTTAACAGTATCCTTGCATGTTATTGTCTGTATAAGCGATCACATACACGCAAGTGCAGGGAATCTGATTTAGACTGCCCGCTTCAGTCACTGAGTGGTCAGCAACAGCGGTGACCCTGCAATCACAGCAAAGTGGGACTGTTTATAATCCACGTTGTTCCAGGTACACCATTGGTCCTCTAGGGACATAGTTTCTTGGTGCACTTGGTACATCATTGGTCACAAAGGGGTTAATTGTCCCACTTACTCTGTCAGTTGCGGACCCTATTGACATTGATTATCCTATGTATCTGCTCAAAACTACTTAAATGCAGTGCACTACTTATGAGTTTAATCGCAAGATGGTAATTAAACGATGAAAAACTGTAATGTGGTATTGATTTTAATAACAAAACTATTTGTGTTTGTCATATAAAGAAGTTTAACAGCAATGGTCTTCATCAGCTTATTAAAAACATATTTTTTCTGTTCTTTTGTTTTAGATTTGAAATGAGAGGATTTATAAGGTCCCTAGGCATGGTTCATGCAATTGAAAGAATAAACAAATTGAATCTGTTGCCCGGTATTACTTTGGGGTATGAAATATATGATACATGCGGAGATGCATCCAAAGGCCTTCATCAAGCAATGAGATTTATTAGCCAAAGAAATGAAGGAAGCAGTGCAATAAATGTAACATGCAACTACAGAAGTTATACCTCACTTGTGAAAGCCGTCATAGGAGCGGGGTACTCTGAGGTGTCCATAGCAGTGTCCAGACTTTTCAGTTTCCAACTCATACCACAAGTAAGTCAACACATTATGTATAGTTTAGATACATGTTATGCTTTTTTTTTGCCCTTTCAGTGCCAACCACATACATGGTACATGGTCAGCAAGCATGCTAGAGCGCCAACCACATACCATGATCATACATATGATCATGGAAATTCCTTTTGTGCAGTACAATGGAGTGTACAATTAGTTATTGAGCCAACCAATTGATCACTTTAGGAAGAGATCAGTCCATGCAACCGACAGCCTAATATTGCAAGATCAAATGGCTAGCATGTTAGAAAGAAACTCTGATTCCCTCACTTGTCAGGGATTGTAACATCACAGGTGCCCCACCTAACCCCCTCATTAATTTGAATAGGAGCCCAACACCATTGACTAAAACGGGAGTATAGTGAGCTTTTGGTAGAGACAGCTAATGGATGATTTAAATGGCTAAATTATACAGTATATGTATATTTTTTCTCATCCCAGTAACTAAAGAATGTGTGCCTTGATTTGCATGCTGTAAAATGCACTGGAGTCCATGCAAACTTCCAATATGTATTTAACAGGCATATTTGTCTAAAACATTTTTCACATCCATTCCATCCAACCAGTTGAAGATCCGAGAAGCCACAGTCACTGCCGACACAATACCACAACTGGTATATATATGGTGATTACAAATGGGGGCTATAGGGTTAACCAACCTCCCTTTGCAGGAGATGTTCACTGTTAATAGCCCATCATTATACATAGTAAAGTCAGTGAGTTAAAATCATACTTTTTGCAAATTCCCTTTAATAATTAAACTCTACTGCTTTTGACATCCCTAATGTATGCAATACTGTGCAAAACACATACTTAGTAAAACGTAAGGCCTTAAGTGTCACAACCAGCAATTGTGTATATGTAACCACATCTGGATATTACTTAACCCAGTCACTATTCTGCTCCATTGTTACCTCTTATTCTGATATTGTACCAGGAAAATCCTGCATCTCCACTCTTCTGAGACATCAGTGGACTGATATACTTCACTACAGATACTGTGCTGTTAAATGTAGAATTAATCAGAAGAAGCTGTACCTCCTGACAAAAGTTTCTAACTTCCTACTTACAAATTTATGTTTCTTAATAAATTCCTTATAGCTAATGCACACATGCACATACACACATTTATATGTAAATATAACATAAACTGACCTGTGAATGTAGATTTAATGCATCACTTTTTTAAACATTTAGGAGCCACACATTTAGGAGATGGTACCATACTTTTTTAGAGGAATGTTTGAGCACACAGTCAATTTCCTTGTTCTTACCAAAATTGTCAATTCATATTATCATCACAGCATTTAATTGAACTTTTGTATTTCACTAATAGCAAGTTCCATATATATTTTCCATCAATAACATGTATTTCTTCTATTAACCCACAGATAAGCTACAGTTCATCTGCTGATATTTTAAGTGACAAACGGAGATATCCTTCATTTCTGAGGACTGTTGCAAGTGATGTTCATTTGACTAATGCCCTTGCTAAGCTCATTAAGATGTTTGATTGGAGTTATGTGGGAATCATTTCCAGTGATGATGACTATGGTCGTTCAGTGTTGGAAAGTCTAATGGCTCATTTTGACACCCAACTTGTGTGCACTGCATTCAAGGAAAAGATACCCGCAGATTTTGGGAATCCTGGAGTGAACACATCTATAAAAGAAGTGATTGATAAAATAAAAAAATCTCCTGCACGAGCAGTGATCTTAGCTTTAAAAGTATCAATTGTGTTAGAGTTTTTCAATGAAATTATAAAAGAAAAAATAACCAGGACATGGATTGCAGGAGACAACTGGTCTACCTCACGAGAGGTTGCCTCAATGGAAGGTATTCATACTGTGGGAGACATACTAGGCTTGTCCTTTAAAAACGGAGAAATTCCAGGTTTTAGGCCGTACCTTCAACATCTACATACAGGGCAGAATGCAACAAACAGTTTTATTGAGGAATATAAGCATCTACGCTTTGGATGTACAGATGAATATGAGGCATATAAACAGTGTTTAAGTATTTCACCAGAGAACTGTACCAAATCAGATGCTATAAACTTTAAGTCGCCCATGGCTTGCAGGATAGAAGACATTTCTCAAGCAAGTGATGACTATCTAGAAAGGAACATTGAGTTGGATGGATCTTACAGTGCATATTTAGCAGTCACAGCAATAGCTCATGCATTGAAAAACATGTTATGCTATAAAGGAATATGTGCCAAAAATATATCTTTTGCTCCTTGGGAGGTAAGTGTATTTCTTCCAGCTCCGAATATCCTCAAGACAAATTATAGATATGTCAAATGTATCTTGATATAAATACATAATGTAAAGCGCAATCAGGCTCAAATGGCCATCGGGCACAGTGGGCAAATGCCTAGTGGGCCGCTGGTCAACCGCTCTACACACTCACCTGTTCTGCTGCTCCAACAGGAGATCAGGTGCTGCAGTGGTTGGCTGGATATGCCCGGCTCCAATAAAAACATAGCACACGGCCGTGCGTTTCCTGGTTTAAGGCCAGCGGCCACCCAGCATTGCATATCTGGCCTTGAGCACAATATTTTGCATTGCTTCATGTAAATGATGAAAAGAAGAAAAAAGGTACCCACTGGTACAGCTGTGTTTCTATGTGTCAGTTCTCAAATTTTCACATTTACAGTGTCTTTCAATAAAGGAATACTAAACGTTTACTACTCTGCTAAAACTTTTTGAAAATCTTTACTACTATTTTACAGAAAGGATGGTTTTCCTAATCATATTTATAGAGGGAGATATAAAGTTTAAACATTTTACTTTTGAAAGTAAAGGAGCTGTAGATTGCTCCTTTTGCGCCGGAGGCAAGAATGGAAAATTGTGCCCACCAGCTATTTTTTTAACAGAGGTTATTTTATTTACTCTGCCCTTACAGATTGCCTTTACACACACCTGCCCATTAACGTGCATATACATATCTAGTACACTGCCCCTACACACGACTGCCCATACACACTACCCTTATACACCCCTGCCTGTACACACACATATGCACATACTGTACACACATGAGCTTACAAACACACAGATACCTACACTGCTCTTATACACACACGAGCTTACATGCATCTCTTATCTTTCCCTTCCTCCATCCTCCATTCTGTCATGAGAGCGTGAAGTCTGTGATTTCTGACCTCTGCTTTAGTGCTCCTAATCACTATGCGCCGGCTACTGATGCAGAGCATGGGGGTCCAACACCGTATCCTGGCACTCTGCATCATTTGCTGGCGCATAGTGATTAGGGACCACGGAAGCCGAGGTCTGACAGACCTCATGCCTCTAATGTTGGGCCGGTAAGAGGGGGATTGTGATCTCCCAAACCAGCCGTGCTCATCGGACACCTCCTACACAGAACAGCACTCAAGTGTGTGGGTGCGCACTGCCAATGGGGGCGCCTGAAGAGTAGGGCTAGATGGGAGATCACAATCTTGCAGTTTCCTCGGCACTCCCTTGAAGACTGACCTGGGGCACCCACTTGCCCGCTCCCCTAAAGATAAGCTACTGTTTTTTTAGGGGCTTTGTGGTGAATCACATTACTGGCAGCAATTTGATTCACCACGGGGGGCACCAGAAACTGTCCAGTGTGCTTGTGTGTTTAGATGCCAATGTGCCAGTCGTTCCTGCAACCGCCCCCCCCCTTGCCCCCCTGTTGCAGTGCCTATGGTTACAGGGAGTACAATCACACATGCTGCCTTAATGTTGGGCTGTTTAGGGAGATCCGTGGTCTCCCCAACCAGTCCTGCAACTGCAACTGCTGATCGAGTGGCTATGTGTCCCCATCTCGGCTGCGCCCACGGCTTGCGCCTCTCTCGCCTCACCCTTCCTACGGCCCTGCTTCCATCTTTGAATCAGACTGCCACCATTCTAAGAAATATAGTAAATCTAGAAGTTTAGGGTTGCTAATTTTATTTTAGAGTAGCTTTTTAAGAAAATTGGGTAATATAGCCTTTTCATTTGGGAGAATAGCAGAATGTTATATCTCTGCACCAATAAAGTAAATGCACTTGCTAGGATATAAGATCTTGCTTTATTTTGATAGTAAATAAAACAATATGTGAATGTATATGTATATCAACCTTTTCCATGGGCCTCACTACCATTATTGTTGTATTGTTAATCCTAATGTTCTCCTAAGAGGTATGGGGGATAACCGAGACGAATAAAAATGTTTCTGTGCTTCGCCATCCTGGACAATGTAGAGGTAGTGGTCATCCAGTTTTCATCTGTCTATCAGAAAGAGAAATCATAGAAATGCACAGCCATCTTATGTGTGGTATTATAAAATGCTAAGCGTTGTCCACCAGAGACAGAAAGTCCTCAAGCTATTTATTATCAATTGGTATAATTGACCAACAAAATGTTTATGTGACAAAAATGTGGTAAACCCAGTGTAAATAAAGTTCTAGAATACCTTGCTGCTTCTCAATAGCCCAGATTAGCCTACTGGGAACTTTTCAAGAGGGCTCCAAGCCCTTGGGCCTGTTACCTTCATTCCAGCTCCCTGGTGTGGTAGATGAGACAGTACCAGCCACAAAAAACAATCATTGTGTGCTTCAAGCCTGGATGATTCATGGGCATACAAGGAAAATGTCTATTTCTCAAACTTTCATCTTTTCACGGCTTCCTACTTATGTTCCCCCACCTTGATCTTAACTTTACACCTTCCTCTCCCTCATAACCTCAACCTCACTCCAATCCACATCTTTCCTTTACTTATGACCTCAGCTTACCTTAGGGGCCCCACACTAAGACAGATCCAGACACACATCCTGACATGCATGCTAACACACACAGATGCTCAGCACTAACACACCCAGACACTCATACCAACACTACTAGACATTCAACACTAACACACAACTAGACACTCACACTCAGGCACTCAAATGCACACACACTAACATATGCAAGACACTCACACAAACATACCTGTACACACAACCAGACCCACACACTAAAATACCCAGACAAAGACAAATTCACCAACATACCCAGGCACTCACACCAACACACCTGGTGAAAGACACATGTTCACACACTAACATACCCAGCCACACCCTAACATACCCAAAGACACATGTTCACCCACACTAAAATACCACACATAGGCCTACATACACATGCTAATACACACTTTCACTAACACCTAGACCCAGACACACACACTAACAAAAGACACAGGTTAACACACTAACATACCCAGACATACACACACTAACATACCCAAGCACTCGCACTAACATACCCACACAAAAACACCCTGCCTTTAAATACTTGCTTTGCCCTCTCTGCTTCCTGACCCTGTGCTGTTCCTAGCATTGTTCTGTTGAATTCTACCCGTTTTGACCCGGCTCATCTTGACCGTACTTTCGGCTGCTGATTTTGTTCCTGTGATCTTTTGGTGTTGACCCAGCATGCCTGATTCAAGTGACTTAAAGCTGTGTTCCAGCCCTGGCCGAGGAATTTCAGCCTTATGCCCTGCCAGAGGGCTTCAGCTGAGTTCCAGTCAGTGTGGGCTGTTCAGCTGCAGTGCCCCGTCCATGGACTTTCCTAGCTCTGTGTACTCCAAATACTCTTGTAACTGCACACTTCTCTTTTCCCATGACTTGTCCCTTTCTTCAACTGGTATCACGTCTTTTTAGTTGCATAATAATCATTTTTGACCTAATTTCTGGAACCCCCTACCCCATTCTGTGGACCAATAGCTTCGGCCCCTTTATGCTGCATCCTGCAGGATGTGAGTATTATGCTGTGGGTCCAAAAACATGATATAGTGAAATAAACCCAAAAATGAAAAAAGTATTGGACATCATTCACATTTCCCTGTTATCATGAAAAGAGGATGTAAGGATTTCAGCTTTGCTGAACTTCAATCCTTATAATTTGAAACATTGCCTAGCTTGTCTTTTAGTAACATGAAGCGTTCACAAAGACCCTTGTTGAGTGTTTATTACTTATTTTGACTCAGGTAACTATGAAACTTCAGTCCCCTCTAGAGATACAATTTCTCTAGATACAATTTGACTTATGTAGACTCGCCCACCTGCATCCAAAAAAAAGAAGGCTCCAGTTAGCTGGAGCCTGCATGTTCCCAGGTATGCAGGGAGGTCATAAGTTATGTAAAATTTAGTATTCAGTCATGGGAGTGAATAGACCACTGAATTGAATGTATATTGCATATTAGTCAATTAGGGCTCTGTGGGCTGTTGGCTGACTTTATGTTTATATTTTTTCCTCTCTCACCAGCTGCTCCATGAATTAAAGAAAGTACAGTTTTATGACAATGATGAAATAATTTTTTTTGATGAGAAAGGAAATTCCAACCTTGGTTATGATTTGCTGTCCTGGCAAACAGTGAATGGTTCCGTGGAGTTTATTGATGTTGGAGAGTACGAGCAGCACAGATCCTCCATCCAGCTTAACAGTTCTGAAATTGTATGGACCAATCCATATAACAAAGTAGGAAATACCTTGTTACTATTGTTTATATTCTAATATTAAAAAATAATGATATTCATTGTATTCTTGTCAATGGATTATACAAACAATAATATATTTTAGTGAAATACACTCACCACTTTATTAGGTACACCTCGCTAGTACCAGGTTGGACCCCCTTTGCATTCAGAACTGCCTTCATTCTTCGTGGCATACTTTCTTCAAGGTGCTGGAAACATTCCCCAGAGATTTTGGTCCATATGGACATGATGGCATCCCGTAGTTGCTGCAGATTTGTCGGCTGCACATTCATGATGCAAATCGCCCGTTCCACCACATCCCAAAGGTTCTTTTTTGAATTGAGATCTGGTGACTGTGGAGGCCATTGGAGTACAGTGAACTAATTGTCATGTTCAAGAAACCAGTTTGAGATGATGTGAGCTTTGTGACATGGCACATTTTCCTGATGGTAGTAGCTATCAGAAGATGGGTACACTGTGGTCATAAAGGGATGGACATGGTCAGCAACAATACTCAGGTAGGCTGTTGTGTTTAAACAATGCTCAGTTGGTACTAATGGGCCCAAAATGTGCCAAGAAAATGTCCCATGGTTTCATGATGTTTACGCCAAAGTTTGACCCTGCCATCAGAATGTCATAGCTGGAATTGAGACTGATCAGACCAGGAAACGTTCTTCCAGTCTTTCATTGTCCAATTTTGTTGAACCTGTGCGAATTGTAGCCCTAGTTTCTTGTTCTTAGCTGACAGAAGTGGCACCCGGTGTGGTCTTCTGCTGCTGTAGCCCACCTGCTTCAAGGTTCAACATGTTGTGCGTTCATAGGTGGTATAGAGTGGTTATTTGAGTTACTGTTGCCTTTCTGTCATCTCAAGCCAGTCTTCCCATGATCTCCTCTGACCTCTGACATCAACAACCCATTTTTGTCCACACAACTGCCGCTCACTGGATATTTTTTTCTTTTTCGGACCCTTCTCTGTAAACCCTAGAGATGGTTGTGCGAGAAAATCCCAGTAGATCAGCAGTTTCTGAACTACTTAGACCAGCCCATCTGGCGCCAACAGCCATGCCACATTCAAAGTCACTTAAATCCCCTTTCTTCCCCATTCTAACGCTCGGTTTGAACTTCAGCAAGTCTTGGCCACGTCTACACGCATAAATGCATTGAGTTGCTGCCATGTGATTGGCTGATTAGCTATTTGTGTTAACAAGCAATTGAACAGGTGTACCTAATAAAGTGGCCAGTGGGTGTATATGTACAAGCAAAATAGAAAAATGATAGACAAGGGTGACCTAAATTGTTAGTTATTTAAGGCACAATTAATTCCCTAATTCATTATTTAATTACTAGAGAGAAGATGACACGAGTCCACACTGGTTAAGGTAGATACTTTACTTTCTTAGTTTTATAATGGTTACTACCCCCTGCCACCAAACATTGTAACACACAATCGATGGCATACACATATAAAAATAGAGACTATGAATATAACAATGCAATAGAATCAGGGTTGTGGATACTTTTGAAAGAACAGAGGAAAAACAACACAGTATCATTTATGCTTTTTTATGCTGTAGCCGATAGAGCTATAAGGGTGAATAGGAGCCCAGGTGCAATAATTACAGTTTATGCAGCTACCACATAGAATGATGAACCCATCACTACACTACAAAGACAAGACAATTTTCTATGTCAACAATTCTAGGTCATAGACTGGTTTGACAACAATGTGAAGGTCTTGGTCTTGTTGACCTGCACAAGTCTGGCTATTCTACAAGATTTAGGTTTTCAGCTATACACATTGTATTTTTTACACATTGGCACTCACAATTATTATTTTTTGAATGCATCTATGGTTTCACATGAAACCCTATTTATTCTGAAAAAGGATGTGCGATTTCTGTGGGTACATCAAACATGGAAAAGAGGAATCTTAATTAAATCCACTTATGGTAAAAGTGGCAAAAAAAAACTCTGCTACATAAGATACAAAAAAACCTGGGAGTAAAAAGGGAAAATGTATACCCACTGATAATTTCTGCATGGACATCATGAATTAAAAGTACAGTAAAGACAACTCATAAAGTAGACAAAGCCAACTATAAGAGGAGATGATCTGCATCAGAAACAAAAAGCCTTTTGGGTTTTTATTTTAGGAAGTAGGTGTCCTCAGGGTTTGAACCCTGAATGGGATGTGGGGTTTTTTCCCCCAATAGTTAGATTTATACTAATATATGTATTTGACCATGAAGACCCAATGTGCGTTCCTGGGAACGTGTGGGCTCCGGCTACCCGGAGCCTACTCTTGTGGAACGCGTCCAGGGCTGCCCACTGACATCAGTGGGAGGTCCTGCTGATGTCAGAGTCGTTCCCGCTTATGTTAGTGGGCAGTCCTAGATATCAGACTCTTGTCTCCAATTTGTACCAGCTCCCAAACTTTATTAACTTTTTAACTTTACTGGCTTATGATTTGTTTCAATGTTTCTTTTATATTTATCATAATTATTTGCCTGTTGTAGTTAAGCAGTACCTTCATTAAACTTGTGGTTGCTTCATTTTTTGATTTCTTGTGATGGGTTGGGCTTGTCTTCATAAGTTTTACTCCTATTGCAGTAGTTGCAATATTTTACATACAGAAAAATGGCCACTCACTGAAGTTTATTTGTGTTATTTAATAGAGACCAGAGTCCAGGTGCTCGGATCCATGTCTTCCAGGGCAGTATAAAATCCACTCAGACATTAGATGTTGTTATAACTGTGGTCTGTGTGCAGAAGGCTACTACTCTTCAAATTATGGTAAGTGTCTATACATTTTCAAACAATTTTCATGCACACACATACACACACAAGTACACATCCATGCCCACAAGTACACATCCATGCCCACAAGTACGCATCCATGCTCACACAGACAAGTACGCATCCATGCTCACACAGACAAGTACACATCCATGCTCACACACACAAGTACACATGCATGCTCACACACACAAGTACACATCCGTGCTCAAACACAATTACACATCCATGCTCACACACACATAATTACACATCCATGCTCACATGCACACAATTACACATCCAAGCTGACACACACAATTCCTGCAGATTTCTGTGTTACGCTGCGTAACATGACCCTGAAACGCTCCTGTCTTCCTGTGCCAGTTCAGAATAGTTTAGAAAGGGCCCTTCTGGTCTGGATTGGTGCGGTCCAGGTCAGAATGGCCCTTTCTCAAAAAGTTGTAATCAGTATGAGCGGACAGCTGCAAGGGGTTGCAGGGGTCATGTCGTAGGTAACCACTACGACCCCTGTAGTTACGCCAGTGATAAAAATCATGTGGCTCAAATAGCTTTATGCATATCCCATGAATGTGTAAATTTCCTCACTGTTTTAGCTCTACAATTTCTGATGGGAATCTCTTCCATTCATTTACCACATACTCTGTTTATATTTTATTTCTTTTGCAACTTTTTGTTATTATCTATTTAGAAGTATCTAGAACATTATACAATCCATGGACCAATTTGAACCTTATTGTAGATAGATTTGAGTTGCTCTGTCATCAAATCAAATTTGACATTACTTAATACATAGCATAGAAATGCGAAGAGGGAGGTTAACTTCACGCCCCTTTTCAGAAGAAGAGATAGAAAATGTAAGCAATATTATTTAATAGCAGATCTTCTTTTATTGATTAATGTTTGCGTACATCACCTATTCTCCTCTACCTACTTCAGCATTGTAGTAGTTATTTTTGTTCTACCATACTGTATATCTATAAAATGTTTTTTATTTTTTATTTGATTTTTATATTACACAATAATAGTTGATTTTGCATTTATTAGATTTCATTATTAGTCTTTCAAAAACATTTTGTAAATGTTTTTTTTTTTTTTTTTGCTTTCTTGTTTCTTAGATGTGAACCAGTGCACAAAATGCCCAGATGATCAGTGGTCTCTTAAAGGAAGTTCTCACTGTCAAAACAGAACTGTTATATATTTTAGCTGGAGTGACCCATTTGCAATTATCCTAACTAGTGCTGCTGGAATAGGTGTTGTACTGGTGTTAGTTATAGGAATTGTGTTTTTAAAAAACATAAATACTCCAGCTGTTAAAGCAGCAGGGGGTATTTATACCTGTGTTATGAATTTGTCTCTAATGGCCAGCTTTGCCACCACCGTATTTTTCATCGGTGAACCGTTTAACTTATCCTGTAAGATCCGGCAGCCCCTATATGGAATCAGTTTCACTCTCTGTGTATCATGCATACTAATGAAGTCCTTTCGAATTGTGTTGGCCTTTGAGTTAGGTACAAGGTTTCGCTACAATTTTAAGTTCACTTACCAACCAGTTTTAGTCATTGCTATACTGACAGGTGTACAAATTGGTATTTGTATACTATGGCTTGCTTTCAATGGGCCATCAGTAAAGAAAGATGGCAAAATGCCTCAAACATTTCTTCTTCTGTGTGATGAAGGATCGTCTTTAGGCTATGGGACAACGTTGGGGTATACTGGCTTCCTGGCCTTTGTTTGTTTTGTTTTAGCCTATAAAGGAAGGAAGTTACCTGACAAATACAATGAGGGAAAATTCATAACATTTAGCATGCTTGTATATCTCTTTGTATGGTTTGCTTTCATACCAATTTATGTGACCACTACTGGAAAGTATCTTCCAGCAGTAGAATTGGTGGCCATATTGGCATCCAACTATGGGGTAATATGCTGCCACCTGATACCCACATCGTATATAATATTTTTCAAGAAAAAAGAGAACAACAGAGAAGAATACTTACAGAGTGTACGATCATTTTCCAAAAGCAAAATCTCAGTTTCTTACCTTGATCTTCAGATGCCAAACCTAGAAACTAAAGCCTGCCAGACATGTCCGTTAATAGAAAGCACACTTTATGGCTTGAGTAATGGTTTAAGAAAATGGAGAAATAGTTTTTAGAAGCATTATGAAAGAAGTTACTCATTACAAGCAATTATAACAGTGAGACAAGTTTGGGCTCAATTCTGTGAGCTGTGATTCTGTGAGCTGCCTAAACATTAATTGGATCTAATAAAGGGACAAAATGGATTATTAATTAAAGTTTTTATAATCAAAGCTAATGGAAACATCTGCACTTAAAGAATTCATTAGGATCACTAAAAAATTAGCGCATGTTAAATTTATTTTAGTCAGGTTTTCTGCAAGGACAATGAGCAGATCTAGAAACTTGTAGACAAACACGCAGCACATGCGCAGTGGAATCTATAGATAGTTTAGCACCGACAAATTAACCTTTTTGTCCCAGGTGAAACTTAAAGTGTTAGCATTCTAATTTAAAACTGATTACTATAGCGTATGGAGTGCAGGGGTTATTTTAAACATTAAAAAGGTACCAGCATTGCAAGGTTTATTGCATATTTTTGTTTAAGTAAATCTTGATGCACTGAAGCCACATGCTAGCAAATATCTTAAAAATTAATTGAAGGGAAAAGGAAATAATTTTTTTTTTAAAACAATAATAAAAAAAAAACCTTGCCATGCTTGAAGACTAAAATTAATTTTAAACATATTCCTTATAATGCTGGAACCTACTTTTTGCAGTTATGATTAATATTTATTACATTACATTACATTCATATTATTATATAACATTTTATGTATATTGCATATGCCCATACTTAAATTACTGTTTGCAAACATATATGTTTTATTTGTCTTGTATTAGTTTTAGTTCATATCAAGAGGATCTAGACACAATTTTAGTGCTAGTTATGATTAATAGAACCAAATTGTTAATTTAGCATGATCTAAATTGGCTACCCTGCTTTCATCTGCTTAGAGAACCAGCAAATTGACCATAGCATAAGGAATAAGGAATTTGAGAGTTACATGTGCCAAGTGTACACCTGTGGTTGAGCATTTAGTGCTCGCTACTCTGAATTATTTACCACTAATGGGTATGGCTTTAGTATTTCACTAGTGGCCATGACGATTGAACCATTTCATTGGTTGTCATGGTGATAAGACCAGTTAATTATTTAAAAAATAATTTAGTACCTAACTACATTTTGTTGTAATATATAGCAAATATGTTTTACTATACAAACCAAAGGATATGTTGTGAATTACTAAGCACCTATACCTTTCACCAGCAGCAAAAAATATCTGTGTCAGTGACACAACCAATACATACATAATAAAATTAACAAAAAAGTGATATTGTGTTTTATTATGCTTCATGGTTAAGTATTGTCAAAATTGTTACTAAAACTAGGACAACATGCTTTGTTCTGCTACACACTGAATTAAATGTAATATGTGTTTTTTTACATCCTATTAAAATCAAATGGTTTTATTTAAAAATCAATGTGGGAAGATGCCTTTACATTTTCATATTCAATGTATAACGTTTTGTTCTTTGTACAGTTCTATTACGATAAAAAATATGAGAAAATGGTTTGCAATTTCCAGTAAGTATGTATATAATGTTATGCTACCTTCTCTAAAATTATACATTTTTCTAGTGTAATAAAATGTGTTTTGAGTCTTTCTTTATAATTACTATTAAAATAATAATTATATCTAGGTATGTAACAAAAAGTAATTCCACTTTACAATACTGTCTCTTTGAAAAACTGGAAGGAATCTTATGCTAAAACATACAAACGAATCATGTTACTATAATATTCATTTTATTATATATGTGATGACTCAATGTAATTGGGAAAGTACACAGGTATAATCCAGGCCAATCATTTTGGTTTCTTAGATAACTGAGTTACAAGGTATTTGAGGTACAACAGACTCATACATCTCATCTCTTCATGATCCTAAACAAAGCAAATTCAAACTCCTTCATTTAAGTTTTCATTCCACATGCACAAATAAGACCATTGTTGCACCTAAGGAAGTGGATGCTGATGTAGGCTATTTAGACAATTATAAAATACAAATGGTGATATGTTTTAAAACATTTAAAGGTGTATTTACTAGACTTGTGCATAAATTTGGTTTCCCGAACGTTCACTTTCTATGAACTTCAGAGACCTTTTTGGATTAGGAAATGACAAAAGGGGGAAACCTCTGGATACACCTTTCACTTACAGAAATACCATGTCAAAGTTTAGGAACAGATCCAAACTAAATTTTACATTCCAGGACCACCAGCAACAGCAGCAATACACCAACGGAAACACACATTCAACAGCATGCCATGGGTCTGAATCTAACCAAAAGCTGGACCATTTTGATTTCTCAAAGTAAGGAATGTGATAAAGCAGCATCAATAGTAAGATACTGGGAGCACACTGGCAGGTAGACACATCCATTTCCACAGTATTGGACACTAGATTTTTCCTCTAAATAGAAAAATATTTAAAGTTCCCTTGAGGAGCCACAGGCTTGATTCTCTCCCACCATATTAGAAAAAATAATTAATGCCCCTCTGTGTACATGTGTGTGAGAGAGAGACTGCCTGAGTCTCTGTGTGCGTGTGTGAGAGAGAGAGACTGCCTGAGTCTGTGTGCATGTGTGAGAAACAGCCCGAGTCTGTGTGCGTGTGTGAGAGACTGCCTGAGTCTGTATGCGTGTGTGAGACTGCCTGAGTCTGTGTGTATGTGTGAGAGAGAGACTGCCTGTGTGAGTGTAAGAGAGACTGCCTGTGTCTCTGTGTGAGAGAGACTGCCTGAGTCTGTGTGTGAGAGAAACTGCCTGAGTGTGTGTGTGAGAGAGACTGCCTGAGTCTGTGTGTGTGTGAGTGAGAGAGAGAGACTGCCTGAGTCTGTGTGTGTGTGTGTGAGAGAGAGAGAGAGACTGCCTGAGTCTCTGTGTGTGAGAGAGACTGCCTGAGTCTCTGTGTGCGAGAGAGACTGTCTGAGTCTCTCTGTGTGAGAGAGACTGCCTGAGTCCCTGTGTGCGAGAGACTGCCTGAGTCTCTGTGTGCGTGTGTGTGTGAGAGAGAGAGACCGCCTGAGTCTCTGTGTGCATGTGTGAGAGAGAGAGACTGTCTGAGTCTGTGTGCGTGTGAGAGAGACTGCCCGAGTCTGTGTGCGTGTGTGAGAGACTGCCCGAGTCTGTGTGCGTGTGTGAGAGACTGCCTGAGTCTGTGTGCGTGTGTGAGAGACTGCCTGAGTCTGTATGTGTGTGTGAGACTGCCTGAGCCTGTGTGTATGTGAGAGAGAGACTGCCTGTGTGAGTGTACCAGAGACTGCCTGTGTCTCTGTGTGAGAGAGACTGCCTGAGTCTGTGTGTGAGAGAAACTGCCTGAGTCTGTGTGTGTGTGTGTGTGAGAGAGAGAGAGACTGTCTGAGTCTGTGTGTGTGTGTGAGAGAGAGACTGCCTGAGTCTGTGTGTGTGAGAGAGAGAGACTGCCTGAGTCTGTGTGAGTCTGCCTGAGTCTGTGTGTGTGAGAGAGAGAGACTGCCTTAGTCTCTGTGTGTGTGTGTGTGAGACAGCCTGTGTGTATGTGAGGTTTTTATTTTTTAGTACGAAATCTCGTAAGTGGTTACTAAAAAAATTTAATCCCACCACTGAATTTATACCTTGCAGTGTGGCCATCTCCCACATGGAATACGCACATTGCACAGTCCCCTGCCTTGCCTAATTTATCACTAATATTAATTATTTGTTGTTTTGTGTTGTCCACAACCTAGACATGGCCGGCCTGACAATGGAGCCGAGTGGGGCAACTGCTCCAGGCGGCACTTTTGAAGGGGCGGCACTTTGCCGCTCCAAGCCCTTTTTTTTTTTTAAGCGGAAGAGAGAGAGGGGCGCTGAGTGGTTTTCGCTTACCACGTTGCCCTCTCGGTGCCCCTCTCCTCTGCGAGCCCTCTAGCTCGGTCTCGGTGCCGGCTTGTAATGCTGAGCGCCGGAAGATGACGTAATTTCCGGCGCTCAGCATTACAAGCCGGCACCGAGACCGAGCAGGGAGACTCGCCGCAGGGAGACTCGCCGCAGGGAGACTCGCCGCAGTACAAGGGGGGGGAGGGTAGATAATAGGGAGGGATGGAGAGGAAGGGTAGATAATGGGGGGGCAGCAGGGACGGAGGGAGAGGAAGGGTAGATAATGGGGGGGCGTTTTAAACTTCGCCCCAGGTGGCATTTTGTCTTGGGCCGGCCCTGAACCTAGAGGTTTTGCTGGATGCATAACTATGCAATTCAGGAACATTGTTTAAGAACTTTATACACACAGTGTGCATGCACAGTCTGGTGCCAATTAAATATTGTTTTGTGTCGTCCAAAGGTTTTGCTTGTAGCATAAATGTGCAACTGTCTAAGAACTAGCACACTGCATGGATGGAGATTCCCATGCCTTGCCTAAACTGTCACCAAACTATATCAAGGACTATGTGTTGTTTTGCGTTGTCCAAAAACTAGAGGTTTTGCTGGTAGAGTAAATGTGCAACTGCCTTAAACCCAATTCAGGAACATTATTTCAAGAAAAAAGTTGTTACATGCCTACATGTGCTGAGAGTTGAATTACTGACCAGTGAGTATGGTTTTACCAGTCATCCTTTTTTTCTTAGTTTAAATCTTAGGGTCACAATAACTGTAGTTTGCCTAAAGGTTCTTTTGAGCGAAAATGCTGTTCCTGTGCTTATAGCTTCACTGCTGCATAGTCTGATACTCTTAATATGTTTAATTAGGAAAACAATGGAAACTTTCCAAACAGGTTCATCTAGCTTTGGCAATTATAGTGAATTTGCATGCCAGTGGCAATTATTGTTATTTACATGTCATAGTTAATATAGTGCAACTATTTCAAAATGAGGAAACAGACAACACTCAATTCACATCAAATGTTTTTATCGCATACATAAGTTGTGTACCTGCACAAAAATGGAGCTGCAAGCCTATTGTGTAAAAAAGCTAGTATATAGGCTTAAAGTTTGTATATAAACTGTATGTGTATGGTGAAAATTAACAGACTAGTAGAAATAAAATATAAATCTATCTTATATATTTACAAAGATCCATTTTTTTACTATATAAACTAAAGCATGCGTGGTGTTTTTATTCATAAGTTACTTGTGTTAATTTTGTGCACAATAATAAGCGAAGTAGGCTGAAACATGCAATATTTCTTTCATGCCAAGTTTTATCCAGTGTACAAATGTTTTTTCTTGTTCAGACTGGTAATATCCTTTTTTTTTTCTTTGCGTGTTTATTGTGGTTCTATATGCTTTTAATATGAAAATATTATCAGGAATATTGACAGACAGAAGATTCAGCAAGTATATGCTTGTTATACAGAATTAAAATTATGTAACATAACTCTCAGTTAGACATGATGAGTACTCTATGCAATGGAGTGTGTAGAAAAATACCCATTAATGTTGGGTCCACCATCATTGGTTGTCCCAGTACAGAGCAGGCCTTCCACTGTTTCTTATATTGGAAGACCTTTAATTTATGAATACGATGACCAGTAGTTTCCAAAAAAATCCACATGAACAATAATAAAATGATAGAATAAAATGAGAGAGATATGCTCAATATGTATTGAGCAGAGTTTTCACTATATTGTCTTTAGCCCCCTCAATCCATTTGGTATGTGAGTCAAGGATGTCCCAAAGGACAGTTAGTCTGTTTTAATCCCCATCCCAGTGAGTATGGGATGGATGGGTGACTAGGACCCATATATCCAATGCATATTTAAATACCCTCACTGTATTAGCCTCTAACACTCATGGGAAGCTGTTTCATTTGTCTGCTATGCTCTTGGTAAAGTATAAACAGTGGCTAGGGTGAGTAGGGGTTTTATGGAGCTCTATAATCTCTCCAGATTCATTTAATTGCCCCCATCCCACCACAAAATGTATAGGAGTAGAGGAGATTGAGTGCCACCCCCTCCATGTTCAATAGGGATTCCTTTTTAACATTTTCTTTAAAGTAATAATTGCACAGGAAAAATGGGGTGGGCTCGCAAGTGACTTTACCACCACCTGTGAATCCTGCAAGTTGAAACTTCCAACTCACGCGTGCAACTTTCAGGTCAATCTGCGAGTTGCTTGTTTTTTTAAATCCACATAACCTTGTCTATGCTGTAGGCAAGTGTATGAGAGTTGTGAGTACATTTTTTGCGAGTGCTATTGCAAGTTGGATTCAGTGGACTTGTCTGATTTGTGTGAGTTTTCTATTGTGATCCCTTGCAGTTTAGTAAATAGATACAATTGACTCCCCCCCCAAAAAAAAAAAAAAAAAAAAATTGTAAATTCCATATAATAATGCTGGTTAAATCCTCTTCTATACTTCATCTCAATTCACTAATGATGCATTAGACAAGTCGCTAATCCTTCAATGAGGTAACTTTTTTGTATGCAAAACAGTATTAAAATTGTTTGCTAATACTGCATATTTGTTTTTGTTTTGGCTGGCTACACACATCTGTCTAGCTTACAGTTCATTTGTTTGCATAATTCCTGCAAGCATATATTATAATTGACCTACAAAGAAAATATCAGGTTACATGTAATATGATACTGAAACACCTTCACGTTATAATCAGTATATAGTCTGATAGGAGCTTTTGAAACATGTATGGGAATCTGATTATTCAAACTCTTTCCTTCTGTTTGCTCTGGAAACGTTTGTTGTGTTGTATTACCCCTGAATATGCAGCCGCTCAACAACCAGGTGACATAATAATAGGAGGAATCTTTCCCATTCATGAATGGGTTTCAAAGCCATTAGATCAACCATATTCAAAAGAGTTTATTTGTACCGGGTAAGTTTCATACTATATTTTTTTTAACATATTAATATTACTATTTATTACAGTTTTTGTAACATCAGCATTTATATTGTTATATCATCTATGGATGTCCAGTTCTAATAGAATATTTTGTTAATATTATTATTGTTGTTAGAATGGTTATTATTAAACATTCATAGGACATGTAGCTTACAAAAGCTCTACTGTATGTTTTATATGTTTTGCTTATATTACAATTTCAATACAATATGACTGATGAAGTCATTCGATTTCTATTTTTCATACCCCAAAACATCTTGATGTTAAGATATAATAGTGCTCTTTCTTTCCAGGTTGCAGCTACGGAGCATGGTTGCTGCCTTTTCATTCATACATGTGATTGAAAAGATAAATAATTCTACCCTCTTACCAGGCATTACTCTAGGCTATGAAATTTATGATTCATGCTCTGATTCTTTGAAAGCCACTCAGGCAATAATGAGACTAATCCCAGAGGCTATTTCAGTGAACAACTCTGTTGGCTGCCACAATACAGAAATTAAGCCATCTGTTAAAGTTGTGGTTGGAGAAATGTTTTCAGAAATTTCTGTTGCAGTTTCCAGAATTCTGAACACCCATTTTATCCCACAGGTACAGCATTTATTTTCTTTTAACATACATTGTACATGATATGTGTTTCTTACATTATATTATCAGTTGTAAAGTAAGAGAGTTGGGTCAGAAGCAAAACTATATTTCTTCTCAGTGGCTGTATTTCTATTCCGGGTATCCCAATGCATGAATATGTCCGCTGCGCTTTAAACCTGTGGAGTAAGTTGAGGCTACAATAAAGCTTCACCCTTTTTTCAGCCTTCTTCCTTCTGGAGTAAATTTGGCCCTGCTTATTGGCATTCTTTGCCGATTAAGTGCATGACGTTTAACCACTAATGTACACAAGCTAGAGAAAATATTGATAAATGTTATACCACCAAAACAATCTATCCATAAAAAATTGTGTCAGGCCCCATCTGGGTTGCGGAGCTGCATGTCTTTAGTTTCCCTTGCCTTGCTACAGTTTCCCTAGTCCTTGCCCCACCCGTGTGTTCTGTTTGTCTCAGTCAGCAGTCTAAAGGTATGTCTCATTGCTATGTGTTTAGATTTCATGTTTGGTTTGTTTAGTACCTCTGTAAGCAGGGTTTTAGCGTTAGGACCCACCGTCATTGGAGTACTTTGTCGTAGTGGTGGGCTAAGCATACTATGGCCATAAGATGTGACGGAATCTCCAATTGTTATCTCATAGTCCTAGGCTAGCCCTGTGTTTATGTGTGTCAGTCTTTTATGTGCCTTTGCCTCTCTTCCCGGTATCATCTGAGGGTTTTGGCTCCTCTACCCATGTCCCAGTTAAGCTGTCCTATCCTTGCTTAAAGGAAAAGCATCTGAGGATTTCGGCTCCTTACTCCATCACCTGTATTCCTTTCTCCTGTACTCTGCTTAGCTTCCCTACTCCCAACCTGCAGCATCCTGCCCATTTCTATGTTCTGTTATGTCTAATACCTGCTCCAGGGTGCCTGCAGGTTATTACTTTGTTTTGAACTGGATAACCGCAGATATGTCAGGTGCTCAACACCCTGGAGAGTGCGGTCGCCCTGCATCAGGCCCTGTCCTACTCCGCTACTGCGCAATAACTCCTGAACTCCATCTTTGGGCACTCTGGGTCCTGGTAGCCGTCTGACCACGGACCCGGGACCTTACATATTGTTTGTTTTTTGTATGCATCTCGCACTTCAGAAAGCAGAAGGCCTGTTAAATGCCCACAGAAATCATAATACTCGGGGCCGGCCTTAGGTGTTCAGGCGCCCTGTGCGGACTATTTCTCTGGTGCCCTCCTCAACAAAAAATAAAGGGAAAAAATCTAGTTCTAATTAGAGATTATTTATGTGCAAGTGCAAACAAGCACAATAATATATAACTGGAAACACTGGTAACAATAATGTACCTTAAATATATTAAATATAGGAAAAAATACAGCTAACAGTGCAATCTTTGTAACAAAAACATTTTCAAAACAACATTGTAACAAAAAAAATTGGACCCTAGGCAATTATTTCCTTTGCATGCACCATAGAATGCAATCACTCCCTCCGCTCCCACATGGAAAAAAATATATTTTCCACACTGACTGCAGATTAGGGGAAGACTGTGAGAGTCAGTGCAGTCTTCCCTCCCACTGCTGTGACTTTGAAAGGTCCTCTCTCCTGTACTACCTTTTGTCCCCTCATTCACTAAGCCACACCTCTCTTTTCCTTCCTCCCTGTAGTTTAGGTATAGATCAAATAAACAACACATGTAAACAACACTTGCGTGTATAACATTGCAGGTATAGTCCAACAGATTAACACACAAATCCGGCTTTGCAGGTATAGATCAACTGGAAATCACATTTAAACTCAGCATTAAAGGTATAGATAAAAAAACTAAATTACAGGCATAGATCACAGGTTGCACCACCCAAAGCCAGCCCTGGTGTCCACATTGAACTTGACCAGCACCCATATCACACACACACAAATTACAGCCCAGCCTGAGTCATATTTGTCCCCAAACAGCCCATCATGAGCCATCTTTGTCCCATAAACACCCTGCCTGTGTCATTGTTGTCCCATAAACACCCTGCCTGTGCCATCTTTGCCCCATAAACACCCTGCCTGTGCCATCTATGTCCCATAAACACCCTGCCTATGCCATCTTGGTCCCCAAAGCTCAAACACCCTGCTTGTGCCATCTTTGTCCCATAAACACACTGCTTGTGCCATCTTTATCCCATAAACACCCTGCCTGTCCCATCTTTGTCCCATAAACACCCTGCCTGTGCCATCTTGGTCACCAAAGCTCAAACACCCTGCTTGTGCCATCTTTGCCTTTCCCCAAATCACTTATACATCTATCATACACACAAAACACTTATACAGTCACTCCTTCAATCTGTAATTTACAAAATTCATTCACACAATTATTCATTCTCTCACTCATTCATACAAATCATTTACACATATTCATTAATGCATTCTCACTATTCATCCACACATTAATTTATTCTCTCTCATTCACACAATTTATCCACACATTAATTCATTCATTATCTTCCTCGTTCACACTTTTTTCAAGATTCTTACAATCTCCTCCCCTTCTTACTATCTACCCCCTCTCTCCCCTTCTTACTATCTACCCCCTCTCCCCTTCTTACTATCTATCCCCCTTCTATCAATCCCCTCTCACCCCCTTCTTACTATCTATCCCCTCTCCCCTTCTTACTATCTACCCCCTTTCCCCTCTTCTTACTATCTACCCCCTCTCCCCCCTTATTACTACCTACCCCTCTCCCCCCCTTATTACTATCTACCCCCCCTCCCCTTGCAGCTCACTTACCCTGTTGAAGTCCTGTGGTGGGATAGGGAGGCCTCAGTCTCTCTGTCCTGCCGCAGCACGCACAGCTTCACTGCTGAGCATTGGAATATCACGTCATATTTCAGCACTCATCATGAAGCACCGCACCGTGACAAAGGCCTCAAGCTCCCACCACCGCAGTCAGAGCAGCGGTAGGGAGCTGAGGACTCAAAGGGGGCCGAGCGGTTGCTAAAAACTTTCAAGTGCTACCACTCGGCGCCCCTTTCTCTCCTCCTCTTCTCCTTGCCCCTGCCACCTCCGCCCTGGCGTTGGTGATGGGACGGCTGCATGGAGCCCCTGCTGCACAGCTCGCACACCCCTAAGGCCGGCCCTGATGATACTACATGCACTCATATTAGCAAAACGTGCTGCATTCATAAAATACCATGACTGAAGTACCCTCGATATCCGGGCCAGGCCCCCACCCAATTTCCCATTACCCAATAACGACAGACACCAGATAGAAAATGGGTTGAAAAGGCCACAGCAAATTTATTTATTAACCAAGTCATTGCTACGCAACCTTAGGCTCAACATCTTGTTGCGTTAACGGGGTAAAGACAACCAAACTGAACACATAAATATAATAAATAACATCAATAAACATAAATAATTAACAAAACCCATAAAGTCACTGAGGAAACTAGGAACTGCTACACAGGGAAGGACATACCAAGATGCCCAAACCCAAACTTGAGGCTCCCAGCACCACCTACCAGTAACCTGCCACCAAATGCCCCCCCTAGAACATTCACACCCTCTAGATGCCTTGTAAGCTACCAACCTGGCTGTGACAGCATGACACCACCACCCAAACACAATAAACAAAGGCAGAGGGATAAACAACACAGGGTAAGGTGACAAGCAAATGGCCCTAAAATAACTATCCAATTTAACCCTACCCCTAGCTCACCAAATTTGGGGCCAAGGCCTAGCCTTACTCGGGATCCCAGTCAAGGCCCACTCTGGCCCATGCTGGCCCCCTAGGGCATCATTAGTGTTAAAATGAATAATAATATTTCTGTCCATTGCATCAGTTCAAACATGCTTATGAAAACCTTCTCTAATTGTGTATCAACATGAAGGTTAAATAATTATTTCAGTTTATATGACCCAAGATTACATAATCACACACATAATTACATAGGTTGCTATGGACAAATATTAAGTAATAGTTGCTGTGAATAAAATGAATTCTCTCATGTTTATTCCACTTATCACGTGAATGAATTTATACTCCATACCTATTGTTGTTGATACTATACTTATGTATACTCAGGCATACATGTCTTGTACTGAAATTGTGCAGGTAAAGAGTGTGTGTGCAGGTAAAAAATGTGGGCATTTTGTATGCCATTCTCCATACTTCCATACACACCTCCATAAAACACACTTGGACATTAACTCACTTATAATAATAATCTTTATTTTGCCTTTATGCAGATAAGCCCTGCATCGTCTGCTGCTGTTCTTAGCAATGTGGTGAAGTTCCCTTCATTTCTCCGCACTGTCCCAAATGATATATACCAAACCATTGCTATTGCAAAGCTGATCAAATCATTTGGCTGGAACTGGGTAGGAGTTATTGCAACCGATGATGATTATGGACGTTCTGCAATTCAATATTTGACTGAATACCTTGGACAAGAACAAATATGTAGTGCATTCTCTAAAGTTGTTCCATCAAATGTTAATCATTCTTCTTTGCCTGTTGAATTGGACAAAATAACACAGGAACTCACAAAGAGCTCTGCAAATGTTGTAGTTGTCGTAGTAAAAAGCTCTATTGTCATAAAACTTTTTGAAAGATGCATAAGAATGAACATATCAAAGGTATGGATTGCAACTGATGTGTGGTCAAGCTCAAAAGAAGTTTCTAGTATTGAAGGTATTGAAAAGGTTGGAACCATTCTTGGAGTGGACTTTACAGTAGGCAATGTTGAGGGCTTTGCAGAATTTCTACAAACTCTTCATCCTTCAAGACAAGGAGTATCAAACAGGTTCCTTGAAGAGTATAAAGAACTGAGATTTGGCTGTCCAGATAGCTACAGAAAATATCTAGAGTGTATAAACTCATCATCCAAGAACTGCATTCTTCCTGATTATGTTCAGAGGAAATCCCCTCTAGCATGTATAGTGGACAATGTAATGTCTTCAAATGATGACTATTTGTTGCAGAATACTGCGTGGAGCACAGTATACAGCACATCTCTGGCTGTGACAGCAATTGCTCAGTCTCTCAAAAATATAATATGCAAAAATGGCAAATGTGACAAGGATAAGGAATTTTCACCCCGGCAGGTAGGTTAAAAGCTACATTAAAAACAGTAACTAGCAGTACTCTTTGGTAACAAAACATGTTTATCCTAGTTATTACAATGTAACTTGTTTTTTTACAGTGGCTCAGGGAACTAAAGAATGGGAATTATTCCTTCAACGGAGAGATGTTTAGTTTTGATGTTATGGGTGATGTCCTGAATGGCTATGACATAATATATTGGCAACAAATGAAGAATTCTATAGAATTTCGGTTTGTTGGGAAATATGACATATCCAATGGCACTATCACCTTAAACAGAAGTTTGATTTTTTGGAATACAAGACACAATGAGGTACCAACCTAGCCATAAAAATATACTTTCCTGAATTATCCATGCAATAGCTGTGTTTATATAAGAAATGGCAAGTGGTATATAAATTATTAATGTGATGAGAAAAGTCCATCTCCAAGTACAAGCAGTTTATTTCTAATATGCACCAATTGTAAATGTTCAATCACTTAATAATTTGTGTCTATTTTTTTACAGGTTCCCTTTTCAAATTGCTCAGAAACATGCACTGCTGGCTATTACAAACAACACTCATACACAACGTGTTGTTATAAGTGTATCGAATGTACAGAAGGATATTACAGTCCTGCAGCTGGTATGTATGGCATGAAAAATACCAAAGGACACACTTAACATATAGTTAAATGTTTTTGAATTTTTTCTAGACACACCCCATCTGACATGGTTTATCTTTGTCTCATTCTTTAAAATCACAAGAATCTGGCATTTTAACAGGGGTGTGTAGACTTTTTTTATATCCAATGTAAATATGGACTTCATGACATAACCTATTTTATAACATATAAAGCTATGCAAAAGTTTTAGGCAGATATGAAATAATACTGTAATGTAAGGACACTTTTAAAAATAGACATGATAATGGTTTATTTTTATAATTTAACAAAATGCAAAGTGAGTGATGTGAAGAAGAGTCTAAATCAGATTAATATTTGGTGTGACCACCCCTTGCCTTCAAAACAGCATCAATTCTTCTAGACTCACTTGTACAAAGTCAGTAAAGTCACTAAAAAAAATTACTTGGTTTCTTTTTCTTCCTTGTAGATATGGACGAATGCTTGAAGTGTCCTCTTTCACAGTGGTCAAAAGGTGGAAGCTCTCAATGTGAAAACAGGACAACTCAATTTTTACACTGGAAGAACCCGTTTGCTATCACGTTGGCAGCTTTTGCATCCTTTGGTTTTCTGTTAGTTTTAATAATAGGCTTCTTGTTTCTAAAACATTCAGATACTCCAGTAGTTAAAGCAGCAGGGGGCAGTTATACGTACCCACTGATATTATCTTTATTAGTAAGCTTGACAAGCATTGTGTTTTTCATTGGTCACCCAAGTGATATTATGTGTCAGATCAGACAACCTCTCTATGGTGTGAGCTTCACCCTTTGTGTTTGTTGTATATTGATTAAATCTTTACTCATCATACTAGCATTTGAATCGGCAAAAAGAGCCAAAAGGTTAAGCAAGTTAACTTACCAACCAGTTGTTATAATTGGTGTATTAACAGGAGTTCAGATGTGCATTTGCATATTTTGGCTCCTACTGAATGGGCCATTTGTTGCAGAGATCTACACAATACCATATCTTCTAATTCTGCAATGTGATGAAGGATCTTATGTTCCCTTTGGGATCATGTTGGGATACATTGGGTTTCTTGCATTGACTTGCTTCCTTTTAGCTTACAAGGGCAGGAAATTTCCTGAGAAATATAACGAAGCCAGGAGTATCACATTCAGCATGCTCATCTACATGTTTGTATGGATTATCTTCATCCCAGTCTACATGCATACCAGTGGCATGTATCTATCAGCTGTGCAGATTGTTGCCATATTAGCTTCAGTATATGGGGTTATAGCCTGCCATCTTTTAGCACCATGTTACATTATATTGTTCAAAAGAAAAAGTAACAATAGAGAGAGATATCTGCATAGTATCAGGGCTTTCTGCAGGGTAAGGAGAACAGCATTGCCCACTTTACCAAGTAATTTGGATTTACATATCCCAACAGCTAGTGTTCCAGGAGGTGAAACTACTGTTAGGAAAAGACATAAAAGCATATAGTACTGGGGGTTCGGTGATCTGCACCTTTTTGTCCGCAGGCGGTCTTAAGCCCTTAACTGACTTGTCTGCCCACTCGCCTCCTTCCCTGATGGATAGGTTCCGCTACGCCCAGCTGTGCAGCTTTTTCCGGTCCCAGCCTCGGAAGCATGCTATGCTGAGGGACTGCACACGATTTGAGGACCTCTGTCTGGCTTCTACGCTCCCGCCATGTCATATTTCCAGGCTGTATGGCCTCCTTCTTGAGGCCTTTCATACGCTTCCGCCTTCGTACATGGGGGGGCTGGGAGTCCGAGCTCCAGACTACCTTCTCAGTTGACCAATTGGAGAAAATCTGCCTCCTCACGCATGGCTGTTCCAGGAGTAATGGGGACCAGGAAATGCCCTATAAACTGTTATCCCGTTGGTACAGGCCCCCGAGCATAACTTCCACTTACCGCCCCGATGTCCGCAACAGGTGCTGGAGATGCGATGCCACCCAGGCTCCCTCCTTCACCTGTGGTGGCACTGTCCACGCATTATCCTGTACTGGACTTCTGTACACTCGCAGATACAGCACTTTACGCACAGGGCCATCCCGTTCACCCCGGACTTCCTTCTCCATATACCTTACTCTGAGCGTTGGAAGTCTGTGGTCCGCCACCTCCTGACTGCGGCAAAGGCACTTGTCCCCCTGCACTGGGGTAGCCCTACACCACCTTCTTTCCGGGAATGGGTCCTCCGCGTAGAGCGGATACGAATCTTTGAGGAACTGCACCTATTGGCAACCGGAGTGACTGAGAGATACAGGTCCACCTGGTTCTATTGGCTGGAGTTCGTGTCTGGCCCTCTTGGATTAGACCCCCCCCCCGGAGCGCTCCTATCTCTTCTCTTCTTCTCTGTCTTTCTTCGCCCACCCCTCACAAGTGAAGTTGTTGATGATTGAAAGTTAAAAATGTTACAGGTCAAGTCTAATATTAAATGGCTAGCAAAAAAATATTTTAAGGGAGATTTCAAGGCTGTGTGGATGATAATAAAGTCACTTTTGCTAATAATGACCCTATTTTTCATGCATCGGATACTTAAGTAGAGTTGTTATGACAACTGCTCTGTTTGATAAGATCTTGGCAAGCAGATTTATCAATTTGTAAAATACATAACCTATATTTATGCATATATTATATCCTCTTTGCTTTTTATACAAGTAAATTGCTTCGGAAGCTTTGAAAAAAGTCTTGTTTTCTGTAAGTAGATATGTTTATTTTATTTTTTATATCTAGAGGAATACAGAGGGATACAGGTATTCTTTATAGAAACAGAGAGACATAAATATATAATGGAATGGCCTGGAATGGTAAAGATTAAACGTGAGAAGATCTAAGAATAACATAAGGCTACCCTGAAGTTAAAAAAAAACTTGAAAATGTGCAAACTAATCAAATGCTGCGAATTAGGGGCCATAGATCACCAATTAGGAATGCCTATCGAGATCATAAAACTGAAAAACCTGTAGCTAGACACTTTTTGCCATTTCAACATCAATTAGCCCAATTTTGTTTTGTTGCCATAGCTCATGTCCTAGAAGGGGGGGGTAATTGGTCCAGGGCTCTCCTGCAACGAGTGTAACTGGATCCATACTTTCAATACGGTGGCACTGAAGAGTAAAAATGAACAATTACATTACATTATATTATATAATTCCTAAGTTGTTTATTAAGTACAGGTATGAAATTTGATGAAATCTCTCGTGCCTGTTGATAAACTCCAACTGTGAACACTTTGATTTAATTGTGTATACTTTTGTGGGGCTAAAGTTACAATGATGTCCACTTACTTAAATATAAGAGTGCTGTTTCTAATCACTTGAGTGATTAATACATGCACTTATATTCTGAGTTAGTTGACTATAGACGTGAGATATTGCATTTTGCAGGGGGGGGGCAGGAACATACAGGTGATTATGGTTAATTATGTTTTATCTTGATAAAGGACCCTGATAAGGTCCGAAACGTTGATGACTTGAGACCGAATATTAAAAATGTATTAATATGATTTCTTACTAAAGTCCTGTGAGTGTGTTTTTTCTTTATCAACTGATACATATTGGTGGAACAGTGCCCCGGCAGTTGTACCGGTTGAAATAGGGTAAAGGCTGAGTATAGGCGTATTGGATTTATATATATATGAGATCTGCCATAAGAACAGCCTAAAACACTCTTTGCTGGAGAAACACCCATTGATCATGTACTACCTTCTCTGTGAGGCAGGGACATATCTAAACTACTACTATGCAAAGCAGCATTTTGGATTATGACACTGGACACTGTTGTACTGAAGGGACTTAATGAAAATCTTCCACACTCATGTTTTTTAGATACAAGATAAAAACATGTGAAGTTGATATATTTTGTTTAGATTTTTAATTTGTTTTTAATGTTTATTTTGCACATGTTATGTCAAGTCCTGCTGGACCCTCTATGCAGAGTCTGGTCAGTGCCCAGATGGGGGTTTTCACTGATAACAGCCCCTTTTCCTTTACGATTGAGCCCTAGGGGACTCCATGGCTCCAGGACTTTGGTCATCTGCAGGGGCCTCCTCTGGCATCAACCAATTGGTTGATGCCACAGGAGGCCCCTGCAGGCGACCAATAGACTCACTCACACAGCCCCTTAACTTCTGACGGCGAACCTACGGATTTCCGCTCCTGTTGACATCTCCGATGCTACGTAGATAATGGGAGCGGAAATCTGTAGGTTCATCGTCAGGAGTTAAAGACCTTTAACTCTTGGAGCGGCGAGACAGGCCAAGTTCCCCCGTCAATTGGTTGACGGGGGAATTGCATATTTACCTCACACTGTTTGTAACCAATCGTCAGACACTTTAGCACAAAGTGTTAGTCAAAGATGTTCTGTGGATGGGATAATTCGCACACAAACACGCACCCGGTCTCTTAGTTTTGATACAGAGTTAAAAGCTTGCCTGGATAAATCATACCTATTCCACCTTGTTATCCAACTAAATATATGGAATAATGATCAATGCAAGTTACTGAGCAATCTTATTTACTCTCACCTGTGAGATAGAGCAAACCTCGAATGTATGGACCATTGATAATTTAAAACCTATTAAAAAGAGAAAATACTGATACAGACGATGATGCATCTGAAGAACTTATACTTTACTTATTGATATTATGGCTACGGTAAAACTGAGTTTGGTGCATGCTATTGTTTTTATTTTTATGTTGACTACTAATTATAATAATTGTAGCTATGATGCAGCTTCAATGGGATCCAAGCTTACCACAAGGAATATATTCAGATTTCTATATTCAGAAAATGATTGTTGGAGAATTACTGATGTTTGACTCTTGCAAAAGCCATAAGTATCCATTCTTAAAGTGGACAGATATTGGTTAAAGCCATTCTGGATAAAGAAATTAAGCAGTTACATTTTAAGGATATGTTTTATATTCTGGAGCATGGAGGTTGTGGCGTTTCAGTCCAAAAATAGTAATAGCACAACCTAATTATACTGTATACTCCCTATACCAAAAATTTGCTTAATATATTCAACTGATGTTCTTATTCAAGAAATTGAATGTTCAATTTGCTAAAGAAGACCTTGTGACTATGTAAAGTGTAGTACTAAAAATAAAGCTGAACTTCCTTATGTTGAAACAATATGTCCTATTGATGATACTGCGTTGAATGTTTTATACACAGAAATTACTAAGCTGGAATTTTATAAATGGCCTGTGAAATCTTGTATACCAGGAAAAAGAAAATTGAATAATGCACAAGAATTGATAACTGTGGGAGATCTCTTAAATTGTTCTTGCCAAGCTAGTGGGAATCAGATTACATTTACAGAGTGGACATATAGGCATGACAAAACAAAAAGAAATGTAACACATTTCTATTACTATGATATATGATATTCATTGTCTGAAAATGAATGCCAGAGAAATGAAACAATATATTTTGTAGTATTGCACTTACGTTGTTGAGCTGACAATATAACTACATCTGACTGTCCAATTGAAATAGAACTGATTAATCCTAACTATTTGTATTTTGAGCAAACGGTTTATATATTGTAATGAGCACTATTGCTGATTGTGGAATACCTTCCTCTGGAGATTGTTTTCTTTGATACCTAGAAAGAAAAAAAATCTGAAAAAATTGTGATTTTACTTCAGCATTCTTTCTCATTGGGGAAAGTGTGTCACCGGGCGCGCTGCCATATAGTCACAATTCAAGTTAGGGCAAAATGGTGCCACTTTTGGTGACGTCTTCTCCTCCTATTACAGAGGAGTGAGAGTGTGAAAGAGTGTGAGTGTAGATCGGCCCACAAATTTTTGACGAAAAGTCTGAGCAAATTGCTAGGAGATCTGGCCTACTTTTCAGGGCTTCATACAAATCACCAAATTTGCAATTCATACTAATCCAAATGCACAAGTCTACTACCAACTCTCAATAGGAATTACCTGGCAACTCTAATCAGTGACATATCCTGGTCTAGGTCGACTAGGCCCAGGCCAAGAGTCGCAGGTCTGGGGGCGGGGCAGCAGTCTCCCTGGTACAAAACCTGGGGGTTCCTGACACCCAATGGACCAGTTACTTCAAGTGGCCTATTTACACTATGGATGCTGTACCTGCTCAGCACAGCCTGCATTGCCTTTTGTTAAAAGTACTGCATGTCTTAAGCCTACAGCATGCCTGGATATAACATTATATACCCAGTTGGAGGGTACTAGAGGGTGCTGCCATAAGTCAGACCTAAGGTGGCCACAAACGTAAGTAACCCACTGCCTCAGTCTCTCCAACCTCCATATGTGAAGGCTTTTGCTTATCAAAGTACTACAAGATCCTGCTTGGATATATTCAATAAACATTTGAGTTTGATTTATAATTCTCAAACCCCTTTATTTTATTTGACCCTTAATTATTTATTATGGTGAGGGGGGGATATAAGGCTCTATATTTCCTCAAGGTTGTTTAATTAACCCATACTACACTACACATAAAGGGGGTAATCATTATTTCCTTCTTCATTTGCCTAGTTGCATGGTGCGCAGTAGCAGACACAATGTTGCAGGGAAGGGACCGGGAAAGGGAGCCACTAAGGGAAGGTCAAGGCCAAGCATCCCAAGGAAGCAGCAAGGAAGAAGATAGGAAGCATAGTGTTATAACCTAGTACTGAAGGCAGTTTAAATACTTCCTGGTATCCAGGGCATGCCTCCGTTGCCAAGGGGATAGCAGAAGGAGCTGTGATCTAAAGGCTCCTATAGGATCTGGTGATACTGGAACACAGGTGTCGGTATTACAATCACTTACAAACACTTACTCATACTCACTAACACACACTCCATTTTAACAGATTACAAACACTTACTCATACTCACTAACACACACTCCATTTCAACCACTTTATCCCTTTTATCCCTTATCCCTTTAAATAGATTCCCTTATCCCTTTAAATAGATTAGGGAGCAATCAGGCGCAACAAGAAACCATAGGGCCCTGGTGAGAAAATTGCCCTGGGTCCCCCAACTTCACAACTTGTCTGTGCCTTCTTTGCCCCTTGCCCCTCTCTTCTTACATACACTCTGGTAAACATATGTAAACACACTTACACAAATTACAAACACTTACTCATACTCACTAACACACACTCCATTTCAACCACTTTATCCCTTTTATCCCTTATCCCTTTAAATAGATTCTGCGTCCACATGCATGAATCCGCTGGTGGAACGCATGCACCCGCCATCTTGGATGGTGAAACGCATGAATCCGCTGGTGGATGGATGGTAGAAATATGGGTTCACCATGAGGAGCCTGAAAGCAAACGGCAGAGTATGCAGTTGAAGCTTCCATCATCTTCTGTAACAAAGAAATTCAAGATGCAACCGTCGCCAGGAAAGTTGACCATCTTCTGTGAAAAAGTTGGTATGACGCTGGGAAAATTGCATCACAAAGGAAGGTGACTATGTAGAAAAGTAATGTAATTTGTTTTTTATGTCATTTGCTAACCATTTAATAACACACACACATGCTAACACCGCATAACACCACAAGGAAACACTATACTATAACACACATCCTCTTCCCCTCTCACAGCTCCCCTTTACATGGAGCCTGTTTATAATGCAGCTAGCACTCTCTGGGAGAGCTGTTGGGCTACCACTCTGTTAGGTGACCCTGCTGGGCATGATGTTTACTACCTGGCAAACTAGGATTAACAGAGGTGGAAGCATGGGGGCCCAGAAGTGAATTGCAGGAGCAATCAGCTGGAAGCTCCAGAGACTCGAGTCCCTCATTAGGGCTGACCACCAACATTGGCTGCAATTGATATTGATGGGATTGAGTCTAGCCAAACGTAATCTCTATAAATCCACAATATTACTTACTAAGTAATATTAGATCTAGAGTACATAAGTGACTTAATCATGGGTGTAACATAGTACAGAATGATTACTGGAATGCTTTCACTGGTTACTTAGAACTCCCAGCTTCACATATTACTGCATATTTATAATTATAAGTATGGGTTAGATAATTGGCCATAATAGCTTTCCAAATCCCATAGTCTTGGCAACTCAAGTAATAACTTAAACATGTACAATAACTTCATTTTGCAATTATAAAAATGAAAAAAAAAATGGCAAGTTCCGACCATATTGTCAATATCTAAATGTTTTATGTTACGAAGGTAAACTATATTCGTTAATATAATTTTATTATGGAACTTGGTAAATAGGACAGCTGCTCTGACTTCATGCATTCGTTTAGGACCTTAAAAGGGTCAATTGCCCAGTTCCACTCTAACAATTAAAAAAGTCCAGACAGTCTAAAAATCTTATAATAGTAATAGTAACGCAATTTAAAACAATACTAATGCTTACAAATCTGCAATTTCCTACTTGCACACCAAGGCTCTAATTGGTAAACAGCTTCCTTTCCTGCAACAAGAAAACCTTTTCGGTCTAACACTTGAGTATCTGTAATATTAGAAACTAGATATGTGTAATCTCCAAAAATAACCATACAAAATCACAAATTCCCTGCACAAAAACATATATACCCTGAAATAACTGAATAGAGGAATAGGAAGATCAAAATAAAAATACAAGTTTTAGTGTAATGTTATATCTGTATTGCTTTCTAACTCTATATGCAATCAGACTCCTCTCCCAAGGTATTTATGTGAGGACCTATGGTAGAGAATCACAAACTCTAAACTCACAAGTACTCTTCTTAATACACATTCCATTCATCAAAGCACAATTTAAAACAAGTGAAATGGGTAAGAATAGGATTAGGGTGCAATCGGGCGCAACTAGAAACCATAGGGCCCTAGTGAGAAAATTGCCCTGGGTCCCCCAACTTCACAACTTGTCTGTGCCTTTTTTGCCCCTTGCCCCTCTCTTCTAACATACACTCTGGTACACATATGTAAACACACTTACACAAATTACAAACACTTACTCATACTCACTAACATACACTCCATACATATACCCAACCCACAAAATCTGGAATCACTCTGTTTCCAAGATATTTCCAAATCGATATTCCATGACAGGGTACAATGGAAAAATACGTCTCGTAAGGGCAGTATTCCGGCCCCCCCCACACAAACTCACTATTTGGCTACCTTATATACCCATTATCTTAGGCAAAGTTGGCATTGCCACATGGTATGACCTTGACTATGTCAATCAAAGTTGTTTACAGTGAATGAACATCTGGAAGACCTTGAACAAAAAGTTTTTACAAAAACCACCTGTTAGATTGTGACACGTACTGTATCTTAAACAGTAATTTTTCTGTACTACACTATTAACACTTGTAGAATGGCAGAGAGATGAACTTCAATCTAACACTGTTGACAACTGTGCTTACTGCCATCAGTCTGTGGTCGCGACTGACAGGTTAACATTGCTTCAGCACACTTATTATGTCTATGCTTGTTACTTTCCTTTGTAAATGCTGATTGGTCAGCTTAAAAAACTAAGAAAAAATGTTGCTGCTTAAATGTAGTAACTTAGTTCCAACTCACAAAATATACCTTGTATCCCTTCATCCCATCCTGTTCTGATGGGATATGGACTTAACATTAATAACAATACTCTGTGGAAAACATGGATCCCATCCCATGCCTCCCTCTCACTTATGATCATATATTCATTATTCAAAGTGGTATGACAAGACGAGAATTGACAGACTAAGACAAGGGATATGTACCAACACATTGAACCTTCACATAAACCACAAACCTCAACAGGTGCTATTTATAGGGTGAATTCCCGCCCTTTGCACAGCACGAGGCACCAGCGAGTGTAAGGCGGGCAAAAAGGGGGCAGTAACTAAGCGGGGTGCGGCGTCCTCGGGCGCACCTCAGGTAAAAAAGGCGGCAAACTAAGCCGCGCGAGCGCAACTAGAAGCTTCTAACACTTTTTTTTTTTATTGTATAACACCTACCTAATCTATTACCACTAATCATGTCCTCTATGTGCCCCTTATCCCTACAACCACATGCCGCCTTGACTGCTAAATTGAGTCAGGGTTATCCAAACCGATACATTAGGTGGAGAGAGGGGTTACAAATAATTAAAAGAACCTCTGGGGGCATCTAGACCTTCCACCTTCTACTCATTGGGGTGAGAGGTGTTAAAGTAGCTAGAAATACCAGGGGGTTACTTTTCTTCATAATTGTCTAATTAATGAAGATTAAATATTTTATTTTATGCTGATCAACCTTATTCCTGTTGGCTAGGTGACCATGTATCGGAAAGCTTAGGACTGGAAATATCATGTAGTGGTAGGTGTTTTCAGTATGTAACATAAAAGTGTAGTAAACACTTTCAAATTGTATCATATGTTATTTGCTCGCAAGATGCTGGATATAAGCACTAGAATTCCTCAGTGATTTCAAAATACAAGGTCTGGTTCCTGACTTGCCTACAATACTAATTTATACATAATTATTCATTTGATACTGTGGAATTACATTGTTATGATAATAACTAGGTATTCACATGATGTTTATAGCACTTGACCTATATAGCATACTCAACATGCATTATCTCTAAGCGTGTACACTTCTACAAAGACCAGCAATGAAACAGAAAAGCATTCTAAACTGGTAATGGTTTCTTGATATTGGTAGATTGAGCGTAAACTCTTACACATCCTAAATGGCCGTACTTCTGGATATCTTCTTTTGCTCCGTTTCTATTTGTTTTCTGTGGAGATCCGTCCAATCCTGTGACATCCAAAATCAAACAGTGGCATATCTGGATGGGGACATCATCATAGGAGGGATCTTTCCAATACACGAAGGGGTTTCTAATTTATTAGAACGAACTAACGCTGATGACTTCATCTGTAATGGGTATGTTTTCATATTGTGTGACTGAAGCATTCATTTTTAGTGAACAAATTACAAAGCATATAATGTAAGTAAAACTTGTTGCAGGTCTTTATAAATGAATTATTTTGGAGTGTTTTGTGTAACTGGCATATTGTGCTTTCCTTCTGCTAAGATAGTTTGAACTAAGTTCCAATTAAAGGGGAAATCCTGCCATCATATTCCCTTTAATGAAGTGGTTCCCCCTTCAAATGCATGGGGGAATTTTTTTGAATGCCCCTAGGCACCGCCCTACATCGGGCAAAGCACATCTCCTAGTTGCCAGTGCACAGGCCGATTATACTTAGCTCCAACACAAGAGTTCCTGGGGTCTAATGAGACAACAGGGGCAGTGCCCTAGAGATGCTACCAAATTAGATTTTTTTCCAGCAAATGAATGCATATTAAAGTACTTATGAAGTATTTTAAGATGCCCTCTGCTTTGGTCGGCTGCATAAGGGTGCCAGAGCAAATGAAGGGGCAATTTACATTAAATCAAAGCGAACCTTTCGCAAGGGTTGAGATTAATAGAATGCAGATAAGAACCACTAGGCCCATAATTAAGATAACTTTATGTGTATCCAATGCATGTGTAGATATAGGATTGCATTTTACTAAGGGTTCTTCCAACAGAATACAGATACGGTTACATTTGTTATTCTTTTGGTTTTTTCCCCCCATCTATTTCTGCATTTCTTCTCTTCTAGGTTACAACTAAGGAATGTTGTTAAAGTATTTTCTATGATTTATACAATAGAAGAGATTAATAATTCCACCCTTTTACCTGGGATTAAATTGGGCTATGCAATTTTTGATTCATGCTCTGATGTTTCCAAAGCCATTCAATCAACAATTAAATTAATTCCCGAGTTGAATTTATTGAATAACCCTCTTGACTGCAACAGCACAAAAACAATACCTTCTGTGAAAGTCATTATTGGAGAAATCTATTCCGAAATTTCAGTTGCCATTTCCCGGATACTCAGTCTCCACTACATACCGCAGGTAAAAATATTTTTCATCATTCTGTGAATATTTGAAGTATATTTTAAGTGCGCACATATTAGGAGGTACAAATGGACATGCATCCCAGTTCAGGGACAGGCTTCCCAAATTAACCTGTGTAGCTGACATTAAAAAACTGCATGTAAATTGTGACTATTTAGAATGAAGTTTCCATTGAAAACTATGGTGTGACTTTTAATCATGAAAATATTATAAAACTCATGAACGTAATTACCCACAGACTTGGAAAGCTTTTGAAGAATGTGCAACCTACAGGGCAGCAATGACTTTAATAACACCCTAGATTATGCATTCCAGAGTTAAATATGCGGTCGGATTACTCAATGACATCATGTATCATTTATTGCTATTTCATCTCTCTTCTCTTATTGTGCTGTAAGATATGCATGCAGTTTGACATTTTGGGAGATACTCTATATGTGTCATACAAACATCCTGTTGCAACACAAAAATTATATTTACACTCCCTAAGAACCGTGAGAAGGCTATATTAATGGCTTGTTGATTTAAAACACTTGTGTGTTATATAATCCACACTATTTCTAGGGAAAAAAAAACAAGTAAAGTACATAAAAGCAAGCATTCTGTGGAAAAATGGACAGTCAAGTATATTTATTGTAGAAGTGATATTTCATCAATTAACCCCTTAAGGACACGTTGTCCTTAAACGCATTAAGGACAATGCATTGTGAGCCTGTGCATGTATGGGCTTTGTTGGAAGTTTGGGTGAAATTGGGTTGGAATAATATCAAGTGACTTTCATGAGGATACACTTTGATTGGCCCAGAGTGAATCTCTGTTTACAATATACGTAAATGTTTGTATGTTTAATGATTCTCACGAAATCATATTCAATGCAAGCTTTGTTTACATGAATATTGTGTTCCTTGCAACTTACAAATAAATTGACCATGCATTCGTTATATAGATAAGTCCGGCTTCATCTTCCCCATATCTAAGTGATAAGACGAGATTTCCTTCATTTCTTCGCACTGTCCCAAGTGATATGCACCAAACAAAAGCTATTTCTAAATTGATCCGGAAGTTTGGATGGAATTGGGTTGGAATAATATCAAGTGATGACGATTATGGACATTCTGGGGCTGACAATTTAAATCATTTTTTAAAGGAACAAGAAATATGCGCCGCATTCTCCAAAATGATTCCATCGTATGTGGAACATCCTTTAATGAACAAAGAAATAGGAAGTTTAATGGATGAACTTCAAAACTGTAATCTAATGGATGGACTTCAGAACTGCTCAGCAAAAGTGGTTGTTATATTTGCCAAAGGTCCTATAGTCATTAAAATTTTTAGAGAGTCCATCAGACTCAACATAAGCAGAGTATGGATAGCAAGTGACATCTGGTCTATCTCCAGGGAAGTGGCAGATATTAAAAATATTGATAAGGTTGGGGCAATACTTGGATTGAATTTCCACGCAAGTCCTATTCAAGGATTTACAGAGTATCTAGAAAACCTCCAACTTCCAGTAGATGGAGCAATAAATCATTTGCTTGAAGAGTATAAATATTTTCGATTTGGATGCACAGAGGAGTACAGACAATATCTGGACTGTAAATCATCATTGAAAAACTGCATTATTCCTGATTCTATAAATAAGAAATCACCTCTCACCTGTACAGTGGCTAATATCTCTCTTGCAAATGATGACTTTTTGGTGGAAAATATTGAATGGAGCACAACGTTCAGTACATCTCTGGCAGTAAAATCAATTGCCTATGCTCTAAAAAAACTTTTATGTGAAAAAGACAACTGTACAAAGGATCAAGATTTTTTCCCACATGAGGTAAGACAACCTTTATTAGACCTAAAATAATGGCTACAATAAACCCTGTTTGGCCACTTTATATTGAAAGAACAGTCCTACACAGTGGCGTCGCTACAGGGGGGCAAGGGGGGCAATTGCCCCCCCTAGGTTAATCCTTGCCCCCCCTGTTGCCCCCCTGCCGAATTTGGAATTCGCAATACGACTTTAAATCCCGTCCTTTTTCTTTTATTATTGTTTTTTATAGAGAGTGAGTGCGGCACGCGTAAGATCGGCAGCCAGGGCAACTGATCTTACGCGGGCCGCACCTCGAGCCCTGCTACTTACCTGTGGGAGGGTCTTCTGTACTGCATAGAGGAAGCGGAACCTAGAAGAGTTCACGTGACATCACATGACTCTGCTCCACTCCTACTTCCTCTGTGCAGTACCAGAAAACGCAGAGGGAGGCCGCGCCCTCTGCTGAAGTCTGTGAGCGGCATCGAGGAGCTGCAGTGCAGGTAAGGGGGTTGGGAGGGTGTTTGAATGAGTATGCGTGATTGAGGGAATGAATCTATGAATGAATGAGTATATGAATGAGTGTGTGTGTGATAGCATGGATGTGTAAGTGCTGGAACCTAGGCATGATGGGACTGTGATTGCGGTCACACTCCTATCATGCCATGTCAGCCAGTACATGCTGAAACCTAGCTAGCTGCCCCCCTTGTGTATTGATGGTGCCAGCAGTATGGGGTCTGCACATCACTTACAGCCACCCTGTACCAGCATGTATTGGCTGACTTGGCATGATAGGAGTGTGATTGCTAACAGCAATCACAGTCCCATCATGCCTAGGTTCCAGCATTTACTGGTTGGATGTGTAAGTGCTGGAACCTAGGCATGATGGGACTTTGATTCCTGTTAGAAATCACATTCCTATCATGCCAAGTCAGCCAGTACATGCTGAAACCTAGCTAGCTGCCCCTCTTGTGTATTGATGCTGCCAGCAGTATGGGGTCTACACATCACTTACAGCCACCCTGTACCAGCATGTACTGGCTGACCTGCATGATAGGAGTGTGATTGCTAACAGCAATCACAGCAAGCACAGTCCCATCATGCCTAGGTATCAGCATTTACTGGTTGCCTGGGTATGATAAGAGTGTGATTGCTTTGTGGGCAGTGTGGACGCCAGGGCTGGCTTTGGGGTGTGCAACCTGTGATCTATGCCTGTAATTTAGGGGGTTTTAAATATACCTTTTAATGACGTTTTTATGTGAATTCCAATTCATCTATACCTGCAAAGCTGGGTTTTTGTGTTATTCAGTAGATCCATATCTATATATTTCCATACATTATTTATGTATACCTGCAAATACAGTGTTGGTATGTCTTATTCAGTTGATTAATACCTGCAATGCTGTTTCCATGTATTTATTTGATCTATACCTGCAGTGCTACGTTTCATATACTATTGTATACCTGCAAATACAGGATTTGTATGTCTGATTCTGTTTATTTGATATATACCTTCAGTGCTGAGATCACAAGTGCATTTCAGTTGATCTATACATGCAAAGCTTGGTTTGTGTGTTAATGTGTTGCTCTATACCTGCTATCGGCAACTGGGGCTAATATTAATATATATGGGCAGCAGGGGCATCAATACACAAGGGGCAAAAACACTAATGGGGGTATAAACGAAAATGCAGTGTAAAAAACCATCCTGATGTAGACGTCTGTGACGTAGATTGTGTCCTGCTGTTTGTGTGTTTTTGGTTATCAGTGTAGCAGAGCCTGTCCTCGGGTGTGTGTGTATAGGTGTTGGTGTGGCAGAGCCTGTCCTGGTGTGTGTGTTCGGTTGTCAGTGTGGCAGAGCCTGTCATAGGGTGTGTGTTTGGGTGTCAGTGTGTCAGAGGCTGTCCTGGTGTGTGTGTGTGTTTGGATGTGGGTGTGGCAGAGCCTGTCCTGATGTGTGTGGGTGTCTGTGTGGCAGAGCCTGTCCTGGTGTGTGTGTGTGTGTGTTTGGTTGTCGGTGTGGCAGAGCCTGTCCTGGTGTGTGTGTCTGGGTGTCGGTGTGACAGAGCCTGTGTTGGTGTGTGTGTTTGGTCATTTGTTTCCTGGCACTTAACTTACAGTAGGAATTATTTAATTTATATTTATCCAGAGATAAAATGCCCTCCTGAAGTTGTAGTGACTTCAGGGGACAAAACATTCAAGGTCCTGAAATAATTTAGTGGAAAAGTTATTTATTGTGTTATAATATTTATTTCAAGGATTAGTCGCACTCAATTGTGGCTTCAGGCTTCCCATGTTGAATGATCAAGTATTATTTTAGCCCAATAACAAAAGTATAATTCCATAGCACATTACTTTTGGAAATTATGAATGCCCCCCCCAGTTTGACTGTGGTATCTTGTGTGCCCCCCCTATATATTGTTTCTAGAGTCGGCACTGGTCCTACATAACTGCTTTTTCCACCATTATTTATATAACCCAGATTTATATGACATATCATTTATACAGTATGACTGAAATTTTGTTTCCCTATGCCCTATATCAGAAACATCAGAAAATAGAATTTGCTGGTTTCATAGTAAATACACCAATATGCATCACAAACTATATACCGTATTTGCTCAATTATAAGACGACCCCGCCCCCCCAAAATCTGAATATTAATTTAGGAAAAAAAGAAAAAGCCTGAATATAAGATGACCCTATAGGAAAAAAGTTTTACTAGTAAATATTATTTCATGTAAACTATTTTTTCATATTTAATAAAAGCTATGGCATATAGGGGGTTAAAAGTCATATCATGGGACAGAGTGGCATATAAGGCGGTATAAGGCATTTCTGGAGGCAGAGTGGCATATAGGGGGTTAAAGGGCATAAAGACGCCTGGTGTAAGTGCCGGCAGCAGCTGAGGTTACCAGACAGGAGGATCCAATGTACAGAGCATCCGGTTACACCTTCTCCCCTGATTGCAGGAACAGGGGAGAGGATGTCCCTGTGGCCCATCTGCTTTGCGGAAGTACTCTGAGAGGCTAGAATAATGAAGAAAAGCATTTATGCACCTTTCTTTCTCCAAATTAGTCTTCATTATTCTGGCCTTTCTGAGCGATCCCCTCCGACCCTTTACCTTGCAAATTACTGTTGACATAACTGTCCCTAGCATATAACTGCCTACATTTATACCATCCCATTCTCACAAAAATAGTACATGTTTATACCTTATTCTGCTTTGTGTAGCGTTTCTTTAATTTCTTGATTTTTCTGCCATCATTGGGTTGCTTATTCTATACAACTGAAATGGTTAAAATATTTTAAACCAATCAACTATTCAGCAAATCATGATAAAATGTATTATTTTCTTATATTTCTTCAAGACATTTGTCAATTGACACTAACTTACATTGTCAATCATTGCCATGTAATCAGCTGTACTTCAATACTCTATTTTGCAGCTACTCAATGAAGTACGTCAGGTTCATTTCCCATACAACACAGAAATATTTTCTTTCAATATGAATGGAGATTTTATGAATGGATATGATATAATCAATTGGCATACAACTGAGAATCCTGTATTATTCAAAATTGTAGGGCAGTATGACATTGTGACAACTGATCTTACTCTAAATGAATCACTTTTCTTTTGGAACACAGAGAAAAACCAGGTATGTGTTGAAACAAATCTGCATAGTTTATAAATATACCTTAGAAATATGACATATTGTTGTATGCGCTCGTACAACATGCAACTGCATGTACTGTATGCAGCCCTCGACTGCATGTTAAAGCACCAGGACTCCTGGGAGGAATACAAATGGCCCAGCAGCCCCCTTTTTCCACAATGTTAACATTCTGATGCTGTTTGAATTGAACCTACAGAAGTCGAGATGACAAGCTGTGTAGAATTTTTATCTTAACCCCCACTTAAAGCTAACTAAACATGTACTAATTTGGATACCGAGTGAGTGTCCTGTACTAGTCACATTCTAATTCTACATACTCTTGGAGTAAGACAAAAATTAAAAGCTTTGAGAATTATTTTAATTATATATAAATCATTTTTCAGATTCCAGTATCCAAGTGCTCAGCACCCTGCTCCCCTGGTTATAATAAAAAGCATTCCTTTATAAGTTGTTGTTATGAATGCATTCCATGCCCAGAAGGTTACTTTTCACCAAATCCTGGTAAGTATTGAAGTAAAAGTGGAAAATACTGGATGTACTATAAATGAGAACAAAAAACCATAAATATGTATTATACTTTTAATCTTTTTTAAATCTTAGAAAGAAGTGTTTTAATTAAAATGCACACCAGATTTTTTTTGGGCTCTAATGAACATTATTTATTCCTAAATCCCATTATTTAACTATTTAATTCAAAAACAGATGAGTAGTGTGGTTAAATGCAGAATTAAAGCTTTTGTAAAAAAAATGATATGGTTATTTAAATGAAAATGTCAACTATGAAAGAATTCAGAAAGTGTTTCTTTTCTACATAACATAAAACATTGATTTAAATATGATAAAAAATGAAGATGAAATCATTTCCATGATCTAACATTCTGCAATACACTAACCGATGCTGTCAATGTATTCACTTAATCCTTTTTTGTTCTAGATATGGACAGCTGTCTCAAGTGCAGTATCGATCAGTGGTCAAGCAATGGAAGCTCTAGCTGTCAAAATAGAACCATAGAATATCTTTACTGGAATAATGCATTTGCTGTTTTACTCGTGACTTTTACTATCATTGGCTTTCTCTTACTTTTGATAATATGCGCCTTATTCAAGAAATATTCAGATTCAACAGCAGTTATAGCAGCAGGGGGCAAATATATCTACCCACTAATTGCATCTCTGTTATTTAGCTTGGCGAGTGTTTGTTTTTTTATTGGTCAGCCAAGTGATATTATCTGTATGATGAGACAACCTCTCTATGGTATCAGCTTCACTGTCTGCGTTTCTTGCATATTGGCCAAATCATTACAGATCCTCTTAGCATCTGAGTTGATCCAAAGATTCAGAATACTAACTACATTAACTTCCCAACCTGTAGTAGTTATTATCGGTGTATTAACAGGTGTCCAGACATTGATTTGCATATTGTGGCTCATAATGAAAAGACCTTTTTATAGAGAGATTTACACAATGCCTCGACTAATAATTCTCCAGTGTGATGAGGGATCTTATGTTGCCTTTGGCATCATGTTAGGATACATTGGATTTCTTGCATTTGCTTGTTTCCTTTTAGCTTACAAAGGTAGGAAATTACCAGAGAAATATAACGAGGCCAGAACTATCACCTTCAGCATGCTCATCTACATGTTTGTATGGATTATCTTCATCCCAATCTACATGAATACCAGTGGCATGTATCTCCCGGCTGTGCAAATTGTTGCCATAATAGCTTCAGTATATGGGGTGATATCCTGTCAACTTCTACCAGTATGTTATAGTATATTGTTTAAAAACAACAAAAGGCAAACGTGCTTGCAATGTATATATGACTTTTTTAAGGCTCAAAGACAAAAACTTTCTATTTCATCAAGTAATTTGAATTCATCCGCACTAGATATGAATTCCGGAAGTAACACAAGAATAAATAATTCCACTCACAAAAGAAAAAGATGTAATAGCTGTTAGTGATGCTGTTTCAGGATACTTTCTGCTATACACATATATATTTTTTCTAGCAAGCAATAATGGAATATAACTATAAATATTGGCAAAAAAATATTAAATACCCTCATGTCCGTGTGGCACTATCTAAAAATAATACTTTTAAACATGAGCCAGGCAGTTTTACCTATACACAGCTGATTTAGTCTTGGAGGGGCACTCCATCCATCATATGCACTTTAATGCATAAATTAGAAACATAGAATTTGCTAGCGGATAAGAACCATTTGACCCATCTAGTCATTTTTCATAATGTAAAGGCTCAGACTTTAATCAGTGCTTGGTCTTGGCTTTATTGCCTATATCATGCATGCATTCAGCTTCTGCCACTTCTGATGTTCCATTTATCTACCATCATCCCTGTAAAACAAAACTCCCTTACATTACATTGTAACCTTTCACTCATGGTAGATAAGAGGTCCAATTAAATGTTCATAGTGTCGCTTCTTCAAATGCATAGGGGAATTCTACAGAATCCCCATATGCATTTGACCCTTTCCCCAAGTAAGGACAATAAGGCTCAGGACAAGCCTCATTATTATGGTTAATTTGCAGTGTGTTTTTCTGCCACTGGTTTGCCACGCCAAATAATCAGTGGTGCTAAACGCTTATCTTTTTTCAGGGTTGAAAAATTTATATGAAAGTACTTCCATACAAAGTACAAAGTGCTTCCATATGTATTCATTGTCCAGGAGGAGCCCTGGAACACTGGAGTGTTCCTTTACATGTAGTATAGGAACATTATCTGAACCATGCAGGTAAATCTGAGAATGACAGCTAGCCACCAATTTGTTATCAGGTGGTGTATGTTTTTAAGAGATCTTGTGAATAAGTTATTTTGGAACCCTATGTTGTTTGTTCCTTATCATCCTGTTTTCATGGAAGTAGGAAGGAAATGTGGAGATTCTTAGTGATTATAGCACAGGCTACATAACTACTTTTTGTCTAACTGGTCACATCCATTCCACGGCCTATGCTTCCATTTGCCCATGAGCAGGGTCAAACCAGTAATCTGACGCAAGCAGGTCTTGAGCTCAAATTAGTCCGTCCAGTCATAGATGATAACAATATGATGTCACATTTTGCCATCACATCATGTTTCAGAACATTGTTTTTTGTTTATAAGTATGACCGTTGTACTGTTATTTTTCTAAATAACCCTTTACAGTTAAATGTGTTTTAGCTAACTAAACTAAATACATTTTCATGAGTTCTGCAGATTTGCAGTTTAGTGTATACTCCAAGAGTAGGTGTAGTAATTATCTCACTCAGGTCTAGCCCGAGACATTATGTTGCCTGGGTCAAAAGATGAAATGCCCCACCTCCCAAAACCACAGATGCATCCATTATGTTCAATGATTAATAAAATCACTCTTTCATGCTCTCTCACACTCTCACTCGTGTTCTCACACACTCTCTCTCTTGCTCTTTCTTTGTCCGCTTCTCCCTGAACCTGACCTCCTGGTACACTTCAGAAAAGGGCCTACGCCTTTTTGCGGAAGTGCACTGAGAGGCCAGAATAATGCAGTTAGATTTGCAGAGATAGAGAGGTGCCATCCCCATCAAAGTGTCTCCTAGGTACCATGAACCCATCAGGACCAATGTAAATGCTGGCTTTGTTCTCACTTATAGAGATGGATTTCCAGGTAATGTATTGATGTCTGTTACTTCTCAATGTTCTAGGATGCTGGTCCCAAGACGAAATATGTGATGTCCTTTAGCATGCAAACAGGAAAGATGAAGCAAAATATTAATCAAACCTGGAAATTATTGAAGTTACCCAGATACCTGCTTGTTCACACAGGCCTGGCATTAGCGTGGATAACTTCTATGTAGTTAAACATCCCATCTGTAGACATTAGCCTACTACTTTTTTTATGTATACATGGATTGCATATATATCAGTAAACATTATGACAACTGGTGTTCTGTATTTTTTTCATGTTACAGATAAAAATGAGGAGTTGGATTGAGGTGGCTTATCACACTTTGCAATTGTAAAGCTAGAAAACAGATAAAGATATTGTTTATTGCCAAAGAAATAGCCATTAACAAAACAATATGCCATTAACAATACAATACAATGACTCTTAATCAAACATTTCTTTAATCTCTACTACCTTTCTTCATGATCAGTTACCCCTGACCGGCAGTGGCCTTTGCCGGCCAAGTTGCACCAAGTTAACCCTTGACGGCGAACCTACGGCTTTCCACTCCCGTTATCTACGCAGCATCGCAGGGGTTAATGGAGCGGAAATCCGTAGGTTTGCCGTCATCAGGAGTTAAAAAGGCTGTGCGAATGAGCCTATTGGTCGTCTGCAGGGTCCTCCTCTGGCATCAACCAATTGCTCGCCGCAATAGAGTAGTTTGCATGGTCCCTTAACCCCTGACAGCGAACCTACGGATTTCTGCGTCCGTCAACCCCTGCGATGCTGCGTAGATAAGGTAGGCTAGATGGGGAATGGTTTGCTTTGTGCGTCTTCGTCTTTGTGTACGTTTTACCGCTGCTATCTTCGTTTCTTCGGGATGAACAACGAAAATTTGTTTTCATGTTCACCCGAATACGAATGCACAAGTCTAGTTTTTACAAATGAAAATGAGGGAAAGGGACCTCAGTTAGGAAAGAAGACTCAGGGGTTGGGCAGATTGGATGGGCCTAATGGTTCTTATCTGCCATCACTTTCTATGTTTCTATGGTTATGGGGTCTTCCAAATGCTCTTATGCCACACTAGAAGCCTAGGCCTGTCCATGTATTGTGCTGCCCTGCTTCTCGTGCCTTATCTTTTACCAGGTGCATGGGTATCAAGGCTTGAAAAATACTCGGGTTACAACTGAAGTGGAGCTACACAATGCCATTGCATCACAACCCTTGTTTCCCAGGATATACAGATCAAGCTCAATTCCTACAGTGGCATACAAAGTGTCACCTTTTCTTAGATAGTATCAATAACCATGTTCATACATTGCAACAATACAAAAATAAATATCCTAATGTAGTAATATCATGACTTGCATAACTACAATTACAAATGTATTAGAGCATTTACTTCAACAGGACTGGACACATCCCCTCATTCTTACTGATGTGACAAAAGACAATCAGCAAAATTGTGCTACTTATTTATTCATAGACAAGATAGCTCAGTTCAGGCCTCCTCGGGTCTACATTATTGAACAAAGCGCTATCATCGCCCATTCACACGGAAATGGCATATAAAACAATCCATAATTCATACAGGTATTTTGTAGCAGACTAGACATTAAAAATCATACTGGGCCACCTTGTGGACAAAATAGTTAAATCACGTCAAAAATAAATGTGTTTTGTACAGGGATTGGCACGGGCACGGACATGGTTCATGGTAGACATGTTTAAAATTGTTAGAGTAATGAGCACTATTATTTTTGCTGGACTCAGTGATGGGTACTATCTATTTTTTCAGTTTGAAACAAAATTAATTTGTTCCTCTGGGTTTAAAATGCATTACAGTGAATCATTCTACTCTGTTTGAGCCTAAAACAGAAATATCAATGGAGAAATTCACATATGCACCTACCTTTACAAGTGACTGCCCATACATGCACACATCTGCCCAAAACACACACATACACAAATGTATGCTTACCCATTCACTTACATTACATTTATTTATAAAGCGCCAGCAGATTCCGCAGCGCTGTTACAGTAAGAAGAACAATTTAGAAACACATACAATAACTCATACAATAACAAACTGGTGCAAAGGAGAAGAGGGCACTGCTCTTGCGAGCTTACAATCTAGTCGGTGGTTGAGGGGGAAGTGAGACAATAGGAGAGGACTGCTTGGATGGGGATGAGTTGATCTGGTTCCGATGATGTGTTGAAGCTGTTGATTGTTCAGATGGCTTGATTATGATGATGGTTGGGAGTAATGGGAAGGAATGTTGTACGCTTCCCTGAACAGGTGGGTTTTCAGAGAGGTTTTGAAAGTTGCGTACGAGGCAGAAAGTCTGAGGGAACGGGGAAGGGAATTCCACAGGAGGGGAGCGGCGCGGGTGAAATCCTGAATACGGGAGAGGGAAGAGGTAACAACAGTAGAAGATAGCCGTAGGTCGTGAGACGAGCGAAGGGGGCGGGTAGGGGTGTATTTGGATAGGAGGATAAAGATGTAAGGTGGAGCAGAGTTGTTGAGGGCTCTATAGGTCAGAGTCAGAAGTTTAAATATGATTCTGGAGGGTATGAGGAGCCAATGAAGTGATTGGCATAGTGGGGCAGCGGATGAGGAACGGCGGCAGAGAAATATTAATCTGGCTGCAGTGTTGAGGATGGATTGAAGCGCTGAAAGACGGGAGAAGGAAGACCGGTTAGTAGGGAGTTGCAATAATCCAGGCGGGATATCACAAGATATCCTCGCAGACACATGCATACTTGCCCTTAGACACACTTGCCCTAGCAAACACTTTCAAAACACAAGCACACTCTCTCCCTCATCCATTTCTCCCCACCACAGGGGTTACAGCAGTTCAGGGGGTGATAAGACTTCAAGTGGTGTCTAGAATTGTGTAATTGTGAGTTTCATTGTTCTTCAAAGTGTTCATCTCATCAAGCTTAGGAGTGTATGAGCCAAGCATGGTATCGCTCATAGGGTTCATTCATTTTAACCCATGGGAAGGAGAGGCATATAGATGTGAGCTATTACCCCCACCCAACTGCTTGTGGTAGAAAGGAGAGAACACTGTACTGTGATGGAGAAAAATAGGGGGAGCAATCATAGGCACTCCATTAGTTGAGCTACTTGTTTGCTTCACGCACAGTGGGAAGGGGTTTCCATTGGTGGAGCTACTTGTTGGATTTACGTGCGGATGGGTAAAGGGGTGTCCTTTGGTGGAGCTACTCCTTTGCTTCATGCGTGGAAGGGGGGAAGGAGGTTTTCATTTGATCTGCTCTTTTACATACTAGGGTAGGGAGGGAGGAAGGGTTTGTTTTCTCAGAGCTGCACACCAGCTCAACTTGTTTTATGTGTTGGAAGGGAATGGGGGGTGGGAGTTTCAGGACACTTGGTCTGTTTTCTCCCTACTGATAAACTTTGCCCTCTATTAACCCTTTACTTGCTTCTAGTGGGAAGGAGAGGGGGTTTGTTTGGTGTTCCTTCACTTGCTTCTTCTGCTAGGTGAGAGGGAGGGGGTTTCCTTTCCTCAGAGCTGCTCACCAGCTTAACTCCTTTATGTGTGGGGAGGGGGGTGGAAGTTTGTGCAGTTTCTCTCTCTGTTGATTTAACTTTGCCCTCTATTAATCCTTTTGGCCCCTGCTTGACTCTACAGTTGTTTACAGCCTTACCTACAAACCCTACTCTGCTCCTACACTCAGTGTTGGTTCTTTCTTTGGCCCCTTTCCAACCTACCTAAGAGGATGTTTTTGGGCTCTAGGCATCTATTCAGACTCAATGGGCGTTTTGCATATGTTTTACCCCTACCACAAATAATTGTGCATATCTATATTCACAAACAGTAAATTAGCAAGCCATTGATCGCTCAAAGGGATTACTGCATTTCCTTTCTACAAATGTGGTACTCATAGACAGCCACAGCATAATTCATCCTGGGATCTGAATGCTGCATCATGTGCATGAATCAAGCCTCTCTATGCATTTTGGAGGATGTAGACGTTTCCAGGAGCAAATTGGCAGATTTTGATTGCATCGTATTAATTATTTACATTCACTTTATGTATTTATGTATTACACTATGATTTGATTTTTTCCCCACGTATGATCCTGCGTTATTCATTGTCTTGAGAATAAGGAAGAGTGAACAGGAACAGAACAGAAACAAGTAATGAATCCAATCGATGCCACCAGCACTGCCAATGTCACTACCATTAATACAACGACAAGCCAAGTCCGCCTCTTGTGTTTGGGATAGAACTGGGAGCTGTCAGATGCTCACTCATTTTGAACATGTCCCTCTGTGGAGATCACACTTTCCTGTCCATTCCTTCTTTTAGTCTTCTTCAATACAATAGTTCCAGGTGCTGCTGGGGAGGCTACACCAGTTGCCTCCAAATGTATTTACCACTCCACACATGTCCTTCTCAGTCTGAAACTTGTAATAGTAACAGCACATCGGAGGAATACTCAGAATAAAAAGAAGAGGAGAAGAAATGTTATACCTGAATATATCTACCAATCCTAACATAATGTAAATGAAAAAATAATTTAAGATTGCACAAAATGTAATTTAGTGTTGGTCTCCTTTGTTGTCAGTTACACGACATGCTTCTATATAACCGCAGGATGCAATGCTGATGTAATAATATACTGTTTTGTCAATTAAAGAACAATTTGAAAATTTTCCTGAGCACCATTTTGGAGCTCTATCTCACAAGTTCTCCGTCTATTAAACTTACGTTAAAAATATTGACTTTAAGAAGTATCTTTGTTGTTACTCCCATTATATAGTTTCAGTCTTAGCTCCAGAATGTAAGTCATATGAACGAGTTTGAATTAGTTGGATGAATGCCCTCTAGTGGCTACTATTTGCAACAACTTAGTAGAATGTATGTCTCTCCCATGTATGTTTAAATTTCCTCACTGTATTAGTTCTACCAATTTGCCCCGTATTTTGTTCAATGTATCTAGCATCCTCTCTGTTAAATAAAACTTACTTAAATTATATCTAAGCCTCATCTAAATGACTGATCTTGCAAACCATTTACATCCAGATAGTAAACAATCCTTTCCTTATCTAGATTCACCATTACACTTCAGATGGAGATAAATTCTTTGTTTGCAGAAGTTGCATAATTTCTTATAAAAATCAGTAATTAATATTCTTATCGAACAATGGGGCCTGTATAATGGTGAGGGATATATATAATGTTTAAGGGTTTTCCCCTAGTTTCAATAGGCTGTCCCTCCCCATTTCTCCTCTTTACTGCAAGAATGTTCTTTTTTTTTGGTGGTATTCAGTGAATGCTATATAATGTTTTAAACATCTCTAGAGAGGTAATACCCTGTGAAATCCATGAACATCCAGTGGCTCAACAACAAGGGGACATCATGATTGGGGGAATTTTTCCCATTCATAAAGGGGTTACCAATTTGTCTGAACGAAATGAAAGCGCTGGCTTTATTTGTACAAAGTAAGTATGACTGTTTTTTTTTTAAGTAACAGAGAAGGCTTGTAATGTGTTTTCAGATGTGGAGAAAGCTATCCTCTAATGTAATGCACTTTATTTTTTAATTTTTTTGTGGGGTGATGCTGGTTATAATTTACAATACATACTTGGGATGATATGCTGTTTCTAATTCATAAGATTTACATGTTACCTTGCTACCCTTCAGCACCTACATCTTTGTATGAAATGTTTTCAGTGATTTTTTATTTCACTATTCCTGATGTTCACCTTGCTTCTAATCATGAAGTAAGACATATTTTAATAACACTACACATATTCTGTTCATGGTCTAATTACAGCAGCAATATATAGGGTCATGACCAGGACAGTACTAGACCCTTTACTATTGACAGGTATAAGCATATATAAAACACAGTTTATATAAAACAGATTGTAAAAAACAAAAACTAATAGACATATGTAATAGACTATACTAACTGTTGATAAAGGCTAAATGAATCAAGTGGATTATAACTGGTTACCTTTGCAGACAGACAGAGAAGCGAAGAAAGGAAAGTAAAATTATAAAGAAAAAATTGTCTTAAAAAAAAATTAGCAAAAATGTAATCCATTTATTACTGGATTCTGAAAGGGCCACTGGTTGCATGGGAGAGAATAAATATCAATATATATATATATATATATATATATATATATATATATATATAATCCTGTGCAGCAACTGCATAATACGGTATGTTCCCTAATCTGAATGTGCGTGTAAATTTAAAAGGAATAGGTTGGGGTCAGTGCCTCTCCTAAGAGTAAATATTTAAAGGAATTCATACCCTCACATGCACACCACTCAAACTACTAAATAATACTTGCTAAAAGATGCTACATTTACTATAATGAAAGTAATAGATTTATTCATAGACAAGATCACTCAGTTCAGGCCTCTTCAGGTCTCCAATATTGAACAAGGAACTATCATCAGCCACTTTTAAGAATCTATTTATTTACTTTGGTTAGAGCTATCTAGCTTTTCTGTAGCTCACAAAGCATTTTTTGTTGATTTTGAGTAAGATTTTTCCCTAGCATGACATGAGCTTCCGGTGCTCCACCATAGAAGCCCATGCAGAAGTACTGGCCAGCAGCAGAGGTTGTCTACGCCCATTGCGCAGACATCCGCTGGCTGCCAGAGAGGAGGATCCCCAGCAGCGCTGCAGGAGACCTGGATCCTTATCTCTGGCAGCCGGTGAACGTCTGTGCGATGCACGCAGACAACCAATGCTGCTACCCGACACTTCTGCCAGGGCTTCTATGATTGAGCACTGGCCTGACGTGACCTTCCAGTGCTCAGTCATAGAAGCCCTGGCAGAGGTCCCAGGTAGCAGTGGAGGTTGTGCGCATCGCGCAGACGTCCAACAGCTGCCCCCACTTGACACCAGGGAGTCTGGAGCACACGGGGCAAGTCTAGGGATGCATCTTCCCCCCCGCCCCCTGGGTTACACGTGGAAGCTGAATGACTCCTTACTGGCGGACCCGGCCATAGGTGCTTCTGTGGCGGACGCCCTAGAGGAGTACTTCACCTTAAATTCCTCCCCTGACCTGGCGGTGGGGACGTTATAGCAGGCGCACAAGGCGGTTATCCGTGGTACCCTCATTTGTCTGGCTTCCCAAAAGAAAAAAAAGAAGCTCCGCCAGGAGCGCCTCTTGAGGACCGAGATACGTGATCTCGAGCGCAGACATAAGTCGACTGGGGACCCCCAGACCCTTCGTTCCTTGATCACCAAAAAAGGGGAACTTAACCTAATCCTTTCGGCAGGCCATTAGCTGGACAAACCAAAATTTTTTTGAAAAAGGCAATAAGCCTAATACCATGCTGGCGCGGCGCCTCCGTCTGGCCATGCGGTCACATAATATTAGACAAATACACACATCCACTGGGGGTACGTCCTCCCACCTGGATGAAATCTGTAAACAATTTACGGACTACTACACTTCACTTTATGATGGTCATAAAACCTCCCACACACCACATATTGCCCAAAGAATGTAGGATTTCCTGCGAGATTCCCGGTTGCCAACCCTCTCCCCGGCCGAGGTGCTCCTTTTATCCGCGGAGATCACTCAGGAGGAGGTGGACCTAGCCATGAAAGGCGCTAAGGCCCCCGGCCTTGACGGTTTCACGGCTACCTATTACAAACACTTCAAACACATTTTGTCCCCACATTTGACTACGTTGTTCAATAAGTTCCTTTCGGGTTCCCCGATACCTCCTGAGATGCTATCTGCCAAAATTGTTGTGATCTCTAAGGAGGGGAAGGACGCTTCCTTTTGCTCCAATTATCATCCCATTTCCCTTATTAATGTGGACATCAAACTCTATGCCAAGATTTTGGCATTGCGTTTTGCTCCTCCCTCAGTGCTCCTCCCCGAGCGTCGCCCACATATAATCCCAATCGACCCAGTCAAATGCTTTTTCCGCATCAAGCGAAAGCAGTAAGGCTGGAGACCGGGCCAACCGGGACGCATGGATGACGCCCAGGGTGCGGCGAATGTTGTAAACGTAAATGTTGTAAATGTGGTAAACGCCTGATCCACCCTGACCAGGTGGGCTTCGTGTTGGGTAGGGAAGCCCCTGACAACATTCGCCGCACCCTGGGCATCATCCATGCGTCCCGGTTGGCCCGGTCTCCAGCCTTACTGCTTTCGCTTGATGCGGAAAAAGCATTTGACTGGGTCGATTGGGATTATATGTGGGCGACGCTCTGGGCTTTTGGTTTCACTGGGGGTATTCTAACTGCTCTGCGAGGTCTCTATTCCTCCCTCAGTGCGGTGGTGGACACCAGGGGGGCAGTGTCTTCCCCGTTCCCCATTCGGAATGGTACAAGGCAGGGCTGTCCCCTTTCTCCCCTCCTATTTGCTCTTTGCATCGAACCACTGGCTGCTTCTATCCGTCTGAACCCAGACATTAGTGGGGTACGAGTGGGGGGTTCCCACTACAAGGTCAGTCTCTTCGCGGAAGATGTGCTCCTCTCCATCACGTCCCCCCTGGTGTCCCTGCCTAATTTATATGCCCTCCTGTCCCGCTTTTCTGCTATATCGGGCTACAAGATCAACAGTTCAAAATGTGAGGCGCTGAACATCTCCTTACCTTCCCACACCATTAAACTTATAGCCCTTAATTTTGACTTTAAGTGGCAGCCTTATCGACTTTGCTGTGTGGGGGTCTGCCTGACTGCCCAACTCTCTGATCTCTACAAAGCTAATTACCTTCCGATGCTGCAACGCTTGAAAGGTGACCTCCATAGACGGATACCCTACAACATTTCTCTACTTGGTAGGGTTTATAGTGTCAAAATGACACTTTTGCCTAAAATACTTTACCTCTTTCGCTTGCTCCCAATTCCTCTGGTGTCTCGGGACCTGGACTTTCTTCAAGTGGAGATTTTTTCGCTTTGTCTGGAGGGGTACCAGGCCGAGGTGGCGACGCTCCCACCTTTATAGGCCGCGCGACGCGGGGGGCCTGGGGGTACCTCACCTGCTGTCCTATTTTCATGCTGCCCAATTGGCGCAGCTCGCTCTGGTCCATCCCGGTTCTCAGGCCCCTAGATGGGTCCTCCTTGAGGAGGCAATGTGCCACTTACCTGATGTCTCGGAGATCTGCTGGCTGGTTGTACACTAACTGTAACATTACCCTAACATCCAATCATACCTAACACTTTCACAATCTGCTGGACCCCAGCATTACCCCTTAACTCCTGTGACCAAAGAGCCTGTTGGTTAAACAGTCTGCCGTGCTCAAAGTCACTGGTTCAAGTCCTATGGTTCCTGACACAATGTCTCTCTACATTCTTGGAGAACGGATTCACTTTTTCCACTTCTTGGTCTACTTCTTGTTTATCTCCAGACTCTCTGCTGCATTATCCTGGATTCTTTGGAGTGATTTTGCAGCAAGGAGGCATACATTCAATTCTTGGTGCCTTTTCTTAAAAAAGATATTATGGAACTAGAGAAAGTTCAGAGGAGGGCCACAAAACTGATAAGGGGTATGGAAAGTTTTAGTTATCAAGGCTAGAAAAGTAAAATTTGTTCACATTAGACATGGCGTCTTAGAGGGATATGATAATGGTATATAAATATGTACAGGGCCGATACAAAGGGCTCTTTAAAGACCTGTTCATTAATAGAACATTACAAAGGACAAGAGGTCACCTGCTAAGACTTGAATAAAGGAGATTTAGTCTACAACAGCGGAGTAGATTTTTTACAGTAAGGGCAATAAAAGTATGGAATACACTGTCTGAAGAGGTGGTGCTAGAATTGCATTGCTAAAATACATTAGATGCCTTTAAAAGGGGCCTGGATACTTTTTTAATGAAGCAAACATAGAGGGCTATGCATGATAGTATAGGAATTAATATGTATTTAATGATTGTTGCCATTTGGAATCAAGAAGGATTTTTTTCCCCCATTGAAAGCACAATTCGAAATTGCTGGCATACGGGTTTTTTGCCTTCTTTTGGTTCAACAACAGTTAACAAAGAATAGGAAAAGGGTTGAGCTTGATAGACACAAGTCAATTCTCAACTGCTATAACTATAAATATAAATATAACTTATGCTCTCTGAGATGGAGGGTGCAATTACACAATTAACCATTTGGAGAGCTGCAGACCCCAGCTTGTGCCTCTCCCCTTCTCTCCATTCATGGCCTACCAGATGGAGAGGGTATTGATAAAAAAAAATAAGAAAAACGAATCACTTCCTACTCCACCACCTCTAAGTCCCCCAGGTATGGTGAAAATCATTGTCAATCCCCTTGGCATTCAAAGGATGCAACCTGTTTTTTAAACTTACCTTACGGTTAGGCGCCATTCAACTCACAACCAACATGCATGAATTTGACTCTCCTGCAAGTTTTTGCAAGAACACAAGAAGCCCTGCTGCTACTAATCTTTGTTGTTAATGTTTGTGCACTTTAGTGGATAAATAAAAGGATCACTGTTGGAGTACCTAGAATATGTATGTTCTAATGTTCAAGGTATCTAAGACCATAAGTGTCAGATATGTGGTATTCCAGTTTTCAAATGTTTGGAAGCTGCCTTGAATTAAAACCTTGTTTTTATAAAAGTGAAAAGTATTTATCTGTACTTGTGGAGTTGATAGCTTCTCAAAATGTATCACAAAACTTAACAAGAATTTCTATAATATTATACAAAACAATCTTCCATTTTTATTTTTATAGATGTGAATGAATGTTTGAAGTGTCCTCTGTCACAGTGGTCAAATAATGGAAGCTCACAATGCGAAAACAGGACAATTGAGTATTTCAACTGGAATCACCCTTATGATTTGCTATCACACTTATGACTTTCACAGGGATTGGTGGTGTCTTAGTCATGATTATAGCAATATTGTTCCTAAAGCATTCAGATACACCAGCAGTTAAAGCTGCAGGTGGCAATTGGTCATCCAAGTGGAGTTATCTGTATGATGAGACAACCACTATAAGGTATCAGTTTCACCCTATGTGTTTCTTGCATATTGGTCAAATCTTTAAGGATCATTATAGCATTTGAGTTAGCCAATAGAATTAAAAAGGTGTCTAGGTTATCTTACCATCCTATTGTTATTATCATCATACTAACTAGTTTCCAGATTTTAATTTGCATATTATGGCTTATATTCAAAAGGCCTTTTCCCACCGAGATTTACACAATACCCCACCTCCTGATAAGGCAGTGTGAAGAGGGGTCTTATGTTGCCTTTGGCATCATGTTAGGATACATTGGGTTTCTTGCATTTGCCTGTTTCCTTTTAGCTTACAAAGGTAGGAAATTACCAGAAAAATATAACGAGGCCAGAAGTATCACCTTCAGCATGCTCATCTACATGTTTGTATGGGTTATCTTTATTCCAGTGTATAGGAATACCAGTGGTATGTATCTTTCAATGGTGCAGGTCATTGCCATACTGGCTTCAGTATATGGAGTGTTATTTTGCCATCTTTCACCACCATGTTACATTATATTGTTCAAAAGAAAAACCTGCAACAGAGAACTATATCTCCAAAGTGTTTTTGCTTTCTACAGGGCTAAAAGAAGTGTTTTATCTGTTTATCAACGTAGCTCACATTTACAAGTGCCAGCTACTAGTTGTGACCCAGAAACTAAAGGGAGAGTCTCTGTTCATTTAAAATCAAAGAGCTCAGGTGAAAATTCAATAGTTAGAAGGAGACATAAGAGCTGTTGATCGATTATACATAAAAAAAATTACATTTTACCCATCAAATACATTAACACCATAGACTAACCTAACGATCTACAACTGCTACCACTATGACTATTGCAAGTTTCCTTTTCTAAGATTAAATGTTATGTCACACGCCTACAGATATAGTCCTACTTATTACCATATTTGTTTGATTATAAGACAAGGCATTTCTGGGGGGCAGAGTGGTAAATAGGGGGGTGTAAGGCATATATGGGGCCGATTTGCATATAAGGAATATAAGGCATACCAGGGGGGACAGAGTGGCATATAGGGGCAAAGTGACATATCAGGGAGGCAGAGTGGCATATAGGGGGTATAAGGCATATCTGTGGGGGCAGAGGGACATATAGGGCATATAAGGCATATCAGGGGGGGCAGAGTGGAATATCAGGGAGGCAGAGTGGCAAGGCGTGGGGCAGATGTGCATACCTGGGGGGCAGGTTGGCAAATAAAAGGAAATAAAAACAAAAAAAAACATTTTTTTCAAGCGTAGTTTTTATTAAATATGAAAAAATTGTTTACATGTGAATTAATATTTGGTAATAAAACATTTTTCCTATAGGGTAGTCAGAGGCTTTTTCTTTTTTTTTCTAAATTAATATTCAAATTTTGGGGGGGTCGTCTTATAATGGAGCAAATACAGTCAAATATCTATCAAGGAGAAGTAGTGAAGAAAAAAGTGTCAACGCTACTATATTAAATATATATAAACTTTAAAGTAAACAAATGTATCATATATGTCAATGAGATGCTCTGACAGGTGAGTGCAACAACTCAAAAAATCAAGTAAAACCAAATAGAACTGAAGCGTCCTCAAAGTGAATGTGAATATTCTAGCAATACTTAAGAAGGCCACATGGGGGTGAATCCTGCTATACAGCTTCAAAAGGGAAGCACTTACACGTCTACACAGGTTTTAGACAACAAAAATAATTGGAAAAGAGTTAGGGCCCTTAGTTTAGCATTGCACAGCATTATCAACAGATATTGACACAACAAGTACAAATATCCTCATAGAAAAATATGGCTAGATGGTATCACTTCTGTGCACTGTAATGTGATTTGCATCTGAAATGTTGGAGATCACTGAAACACACACCTTAGACACCAATGTGCACACTAAACATTTTGCATTCGACCCACTAATGCAGTATAATACAAATCAACATTCCTAATCTCTAATTTAACAACAATTCTCATATATAACATATGGTGGACAGTACATCACCACAGATGATAGTATAATATGCGCAATATAGTAGAGAGTTATTGCCTGCCCCCACCACAGAAATTTGTATGACATTTCTTACCCCAACAACCACTCTGGTAAGTGGCTGTTTATTAACATGCCTGACTTTGAAAAGTATAAGACATCACTTTAATTTCCCTAGATTCCATTATAAAATATTTTTATTGGAAAAGGACAGTACCACCAGTGTGATTATGTTATTAGTTTTTTTTGTGTGTTTTTATTCTTGAACTGTTTTGTGCAGTGTGGTGTGTTGTTTTACCATCCGTTTTTTTAAGAACTTTATTTTTACTCAAAATACATATTCATTAGTGCCTAAAACTGAAGTCATACTGTACTTAAGCTTTTGGAGGTAGCCTGTTACAATGTTGCAGTACACACCGGAAATGTAAATGTTCATGCTGTAATAAATGTTTTTTTCTTTGACTTTTACTTTACTATTGTTTCATTTACTTGTTACCATTTGTATTCCTGTTTTCTCTTTATACGCTTCTCGCATTTTGGTATAGGTGGTATAGTTGGATATATGTTGCACACATTTTTTTTAATTAAACTAAAAGTTTTTGTGACTTAAGCATGGCATACAAATCTCTGTTTTAAAATGTGACACAATATACAGAAATCTATGTTACCAATAAACAAGTAACTAAACAAAGCAAATGTTCTCCATGATTTTTTTTTTCCTTCCTTCCTTCCTTCCTTCTTTCAAAAAAAAAAAAGCAACAGAAGCCTTAGGTGCTTGAGAGTCTCATTTTGGTTAAAAATACAAGGCAGTCCAATTGATTTAGCTCCTTGGTAAGCAATATATCCATGTAAAATTAGATAGGACTCGCCAACCCTGGGGTCATTTGATGTAGTGGTGAGCTAAGCAATATATGACCATGTGCTCATATATTCTTTGGAAGGCACCTGGGGTGGATGCGAACAGCTTGCCCTGGCCTGGAGGTGATGTGAAATCTTGGGATTGCATGCTTGTGGGATGTGTGAGGTCTTTGATGGCCCCGGCCACCTGGGCTGCGTATATCAGGACTGGGATCACATGGTGTGATGGCAAAGCGGATCACTTGAATGTCTTGTGGTTTGTGACTAGTTTGGAGTTTGGTGTGGCGCCCCCCTCGTGAGTGGACAAGTGTATTGTTGTGCTTGCTTTTCTTTTAAGGGTCTTGGTGGACATTACAAAACATTTTGTGGTCCGGCAGGCAATGCTGGGTATTAAGAGGGGACAGCTACGCTCGTATTTTAGATGCCCCCTGTAGGCCAGTCTTCTGTTGTTGGGAGTCTTGTACGGGGTGTGCAGAGACAGTTCTGAGGTGGCGTTGCTTAGGATGACATTTGCGTTGGCTTTCTCTGGGGCATTTTGTGTGTCAGAGCTGGTAAGCCTAAGTAAATGGCGGTTTGGCTGTGCGGGATGTAGAGTGCAGCAGGGGGACAGGTAGCTGCCTGGCTGAGGTAGCCCAAGACTGATGTGTTGGGGAAGGGGAGGCAGGTAGAGCTTTATGCTATCCCAGTCGATCCGATCTGTCTAGTATATATATACTGTATAGAATTTGGAATCAAGTATTTCTTGTGTAATAATTTGAAGTGCCAAATATTATGTTATAATATGTTAGTTGTTTTTTTTTAATTGTGGTTGGTATTCTCCTACTACTTTCAAATTGCTTTGTAAAGGTTACTGGTTATTGATTGACTGCAATTTTTACTGAAAATGGAGAGTTTATAGAGGGGAAGGGAAACTTATTTTGTAGCATCTGATTACAATTCAGACTCAAGACAAATTTCAATTCACCTTGTTTAATTGGCTAGATCCAGTTTTATGGTAGCCTCTAAGATGTCAGTACCAGGGTCCACCATTCCATTTGAAACACAGCTACACATATTCAATAAAATTATACTTAAGAAATGCTGTATTTCAAAATATATTTATTTATTTAGTCATTTATTTGACTCACCCTCATGTAGTTTGTTTTTTTTAGAATGTAAAATAGTATGAACAAATGTATTTTTTTTATTATTTTTGTACAATTCATCTCACCTGCTACCAGTAAAAATTGAACAGTCTGAAAAATAAAATATATAGTTTTCCGTGGGTAGATAGATTTTTTTTTCTCCTGGTCTTAGTACCAAGGCAGCCACCTGGGCTATAATCAGGATGGCACCCACTGCTGGATCATGGATCTCCCTCTTACCGGCCCAAGACGAGAGTCTTTTCATACAGAACTCTGCTTCAGTGCTTTCTCACACAATGTGATTGATGCTGGGTGCCAGAATGTGAGGAAATCAAGAAGTCAGGTAAGAAGAGAAAGTTAAGAGATGGGGAGAAATTATAGTGAGAAAGAAGAGATGGGGAGAAAGGGGGATATAATGAGGAGAGAGAGTTTGTGTGTTTTGAAAGTGGTTGTTAGGGCAAATGTGTCTAAGTGCAAGCAAGCATGTGGCTGGAACTCAAGTGTAAGCCAGGATGTTTGTGTGTAAGGGCAAGCATGAATGTGAATGTATGTGTATGCTTGTATGGCTTTGTATATGGGCTGGCATGTGTAATATATATGTGTGTAGTTTGACAGTCTATCCATTACTATTACTTTTGTGGGCCTAAAGGTAATAGGCTGATTCACTATTACACATGTTTAACCCCTTAATGATAATTGCTGGCACGTCATGCACTAACATCCCGTTAGTGACAATTGACATGCCAGGACCGTCATGGCTTTAAACAGGTCTAGAAAGCAATCTGTCGATGTTGAGGCATTCAGCAACACTGAGATCGGCATCAGGGCCAATGTCTGGCCCCTCCCAGGGGCGTCAATGTCCACCATACACTGTATGGCACCGGAGGCCCGTTTTAAAAGAGGTTAGGAGGCAATCGCCTCCTAAACTTCAATGGTGTTGCTGAAATGCCTCGATAACGAGGCATTCAGCAACACCGAACTCTCACCCCAGGACACGCCGTGACCGCTCCAGAGAGCAACTGTGCTTTCAAAAAAATGATGTACTTGAAATGAGTTCTCAGGAGGGTCCGGGTCTGCATACCTTACCTATGGGACATCCAAACCTAAACACTGCAATGTATTTCTTAGGGAAATCATTTTATCGTATTGTCATTCTCTTTATCTGTAGTCCTGGATACTGCTAATGACAGTATGAGTCATTGTAGAAGACTTTGTCAGCTCAGTCACCACACTGAGTTGGTTCCTTATCACAATGCTAATAAAGTAATTTCATTTCTAATAGTAGTCAGTCTAAGTTATTAAGACTGAGCTATTCTGTTGTTTACCACAGGCTGTATGGTAAATAGTGAGAATGATTGTCTAGTAGAGTAATATTTAGAACATTTACAAATGACTTGTATGCAGGTACCTGAAAACATTATGTTATGCAAAAATTAGAACTGTTTAATAAAAGAAAACAGCACAATATTTTGGAAACAGAAAAATAATTATCAGCCTTTGTTTTCCTTTTACCAGAACACTTCAAAATGCTTTTTAAAAATTGCCTTTAAAATCATGTCGTGTTTATTTATATTTTTTACTTGGGAGAGTTGAAGTAGGATCTCTTCACCTATACAGATACATTATTTACGTTTCACTATTTTTTTTTGTCTTAGGATCCTTCCTTCAGCCTCACTTTTGTGAAAAAAGAACAGAAATATTAATTGAGACAGACAGCAGCTAAACCTTTATCCTCATTTAACTTCAGGTTAACTATTTCTTGCTTTGCCTTGCTCTTTTTTCTATATTTAAAAAAATATACTCATTATTAACCAACAGATGCATGCTGGCTCCCTGGACCGGACCAAAATTCTTTAAAAAGGGCCAGTCCAAGTCAAGTGAGTATTTATATATGTATCTTAAGTGTCTATCTGTGTGTATGTGTTATCAGTGTGTGTGTTAGCATGGATATGTATGTGTAAGTGTGTGTTTGTGTTAGTGTGTGAGAGTACATGTAAGTGTGTGCGTGTCAGTGTGTGTATGTGTTAGCATTAATGTGTATGTGTGTGTGTCAATGTGAGTGTGTACGTGTGTGTAAACATGTGTGCCAGTGCATGTGCTAGTTAAGGGGGATGATAGGGCCCGATGGGGCCATTTCGCTTTACGTGTGCCCCCAGGCCAGAATGTGCCAGCCCTCCCCTGTTATCTGGGCAGTTTTCTCTTTGTGTATACTTTGGGGTATGTAATAATGCACTTTTCCTTCTTATGCCTAGCTTTGCACTTAATCCTTTTCCTTATGAGTCTGCTTATAGTTCTTAAATGATGCCTTTTTCTCCTATAATGTATGCATCACATGTAGAGTAAAAAAAAAAAACACTGTAATTTTTTTAAAGTATTAGCGTCAGGACTTATAATTCTTTTTTGTCACTTATCAACTAAATATACCACTACATGTTCAGTTTCCTTACTGATTGAACCAAGAAGCAAACACTGTGTCGTTGGTTTACCCATACAGCGAGAGATATGGAAACACATAATAAACAAACATCACTTTGACTCACACAATCTGACATGATTGTTCCCACTTGTTAATCATTAATGAGGCTGATCTGATCGCCACCATTTTTTTTATCCTTCTGAGACAACAGATAACCCAATTCATTGCTGCAACGTCACATTCAAACTAATTAAGTCTGCCCCTATGAGACTTTTTTTTTTCATCAAAATAAAAGCACCTGGGATAAAAGGCACCAATACGTTGATGTTCAACTGGCTTTCACTTGATAGCAGATCTATGCCAACAAAAGGGCGTGTTTATAGACTTTCTTTAAAATAGCATGTCATGTTAAACCATTAGGAATGGTATTGTCAGACCAGCAAGCAAATATTCCGAGGCTTCCCAGAAGGAACTTACAATAGAACACAGGATTTTTTGCATATATTTGACATTTCGCTTGTGTTGTGTTCATTTACAACATCTTAAATGGACCAATATCTTTTACTGTGTCCCATATTAACCAAATCGGGATTTAGATTCATTTTTTCAAATTAAAGACCACGCACATTTTAAATTTGGAATGATCTTTGATCTTTCTTTGAACTAAACTGTGGTCTGAACATCACGCGTTACTTGATATTTAATGGTTGTATGGGTTTGCATCTAACACCATGCCCGTCGAGAGGTTTGTTGAGAGTCAAGAGGGAGATTGTCCCTTTCAAAATGTAGAGCCTTGCCAAAAAATATCACCAAGGATTGAGGATTGTTATGGGACTGTGGTGAGAAAAGATTTACTTTCATACTCTCAAGAGGATCTATGTATGGAAGGACAAGATGGGATTTTGCTAACTCCAGAGGATGAAGAAACATCTGCAGGCTTGGGAATAAAAACAGGTAAGAAAAACATTTGTTTTACTCCTAGCTAACTTGACCAGTTTACTACTGGTTTTCTTGTGAGGTTCTGTAACTAGAACAAAACCGTATGCAAGAATCATGTTCATTAAACCTCTGTGTTCTAAATATGTTGTGTTCTCGCCCTATTATCAGAGATCCACTTCTCCAATGGAACATTTTCATCAGAAGATGAGGACTTGGATATTATATACAGTAAAAATACTGCTCAAGGCAATAAGGCATCTCAAAAGAAATCCATCACACAGATTATCAAGGATAAAAAAAAGCAAACACAACTTACTTTACAATGGTAAGTAGATTTGCTGAATATTAAAATATATTATGAAAATATAACCAATGAAATAAACCCAAATTAAGCTGATGATGACAAAGTGTAAATGTAGTCGAAAATGTAGCAAGTACGTTACGTAAAAAAGATTGCAGCAAATAATTACATAAAAAAAGAAGTATAGAATGATGAACTTGATTATATAGCATGCTTTCTATGACATCATGTGTTTCAATCTCAGCAATGAAAAAGTGCCAAATGAATACTTAATTTATCTAATTGTTGATATAATTTACAGTCATAAGTATTAAATGGCAATACCATTTTCTATATAGATTGTAATTTTCAATATCTGTTTATATATTGTATGTGTTTGGAGGTGTGTAATATTTATTTTAAAGTGTTATACAACATTGTATCATTTATTTTGTTTTCGCTTACAGTAGTTTAAAAGGGTAAAAGGATTGTATAAATTTATGAAGCAAGAAACTTGATGTAGGTTCTGGAAGTAAAACTAATTTTTTAGAATTGTCCATTCTAAATTAATTTCCTCTTGCAAATTGACTAAGTATGTAAATAATAACATCAAGGAAGGCGGTGAACAAAGTGCATATATTTAATTTATGTGGGACCTCCGTGTGAGATTTTGTTAAAATAAGTTTCAGATGACACACGTTCGCACTACAGAGTAACTAAAAACTAAACAATTGAAAAAACCTCCACAAACATTTCCTTGATCGCAAAATATGTCAACAGAATTAATCCATCTATAATTACTATGTATGTGTACATAAAATGAAAGGATACAGATTATTTTATTAACGGAAGAATGCTTTGCAGTTAATTAAGTTAATTAATATGCTTAGTTTATGTGTTTTCTTCTAAAACCCAATACTTTGAATTATCACTTTTGTTGTGAAAAATATTAGTCAGAAAGAGAACACATGTAAAACAAAATGTCACTAAAAAGAATAATTAAAATATATAATAAATGTAATGATCAGTGTTGGTACTAAAAAACAGGAGAGTTTAAAAAAAATAAAAAATAAAAAGTGAATGGTAAGTGTAATAAAAAATCTGGAAAAATTGTATAGGAAAACATAGCAGTAGCAGGGAAACTAATGACACTTTATAAATCATTGGTAAAATTTTATTTTGAATATTTTGTTTTTATTTCTGGAGACTGTGGCTTCATAAAAAACATAAATAGTTTTGATTGGAATCACTAAGATTACATGTGGTCTTACTAACAGAACATACAAGGAAAGCTCACAGAGTCTTAATATGTATGATAATGTATGATAATATTCAAGTTTGTCAAGGAAATAAAAAGTGGAGCGCAGATCTTGGGGATGTGATTTAAAATTATTGAGTGGAAGACTGAGCTGATATGTGAAGCAGTACAGGAAAACGCAATAAAGAGATCCAAAAAGCTTTTGATTGGCATAAAAATATCAATGAAATCAATAAGTAAAGAGCAGCCTAGGTGGACCAATTATTCTTGTTTCCCATCTCAATATCAATGCAATATTCATTATACTTTGAAGTAAAAAAAAATCAAATCTACATTTTCTATATATCCTTCCATCTATGTGTTTTTATATGTATATATATATTGTTTTTCAAAATACTTGCTTTTGGTTAACAGGCTGGAGGAGAACTATATAGTGTGTGAAGGAGTTTGTCTGCCCAGATGCATACTGTATGCACACTATTTAGACTTCTGCAGGAAGGAAAAACTAGAACCAGCCTGTGCTGCAACATTTGGGAAGGTATTAATCACCAGTATTGTCCTAAAAACAAAATAGAAAATCAATTAATGTTCTCATTCATCTAAAACAGAAATATTTTAAGGAAAGTAGTATTTTTTAGTAACTATGATCAAATGTCTCATTACAATGCTGCTGTTTTTTTTTAATATATTCGTTTTACAATTTTTTATAAATGTAAACAGTTGTTGCTTGTTAAAGTTGAAACATATCATGTGGTTCTTTTTTCAAAATAAAAAAAAATATAAAATAATTAGCACGAGATTATACATTTCATTTAATTAGCCTTAACAGAGGGAAGTTTGTATTAATGTCTTTTGAAATTTTTTTAAATACATATATTTTGAGGCTTAGGAAAAGTTTGCACTTGTTTAGGCTACTGAATTAGAAAATAAAAGTCTAGTTATGGTATATATCTTTTACAAACACTACTAAAGTAGATTTTTGCAACTTCAGATGAGAATTCATTTTTAAACAGAATGTTTTTTTCATCAGCAATCTCACAACACTAGTGAACCCTGGCTTAAGCCAATTGTTTGGCTCATGGTTTGATATGATTGATGAGCCAGAGCTGAGCCATACAATGAGTGTCATACACTGTTGCTGTTTGTAAGCCAACACATCTGGCTCACTGGTTAATAATTAAGCCTGGCTGCTTTCTTGATCATCTTGCACTCTGTGATTAGGTTCATGGTAATCCATGTCTTAATTCTCACATGTAGGGCCATCTTTGCCACAGGGCAATAAGATAAAGCCGAACCCACACAGATCCAAGAGCCCATACAAGGCTAGGCCTTTCCCCACTGATTTTATTTCAGTGATCTGGCTGATTCCTCGGTATCAGAGCATAAGCAGAGACAGAGAAACTAAGGCCAACTAAGCCTTGGACAGCAGGTCTAGGCAGAAGGCAGAATCCCAATCGGGCCAGAGGTTCCCAGTAGTACCCTTGCTCAGTGAGCTGGTTAAAAAGAAGATCTATTATCACTAACCTTCCCATTAACACTGTAGAGGACTGTGCTGAGCAGGCACAGTTTCTACAGGATACATTGAAAGGCACTGTGTGCCGTTAAGATACAGCGCACAGGGAAATGGTCATCATATCTTGGCGCTCAGAAGAAGGATGAGGTGCAGACATGGTGCTTCACAGGCATATGCTTAGGTCAGTGCCGAAGTTAAATATGCAACTGAAAACTGAAAGTTAGATAAAACTGAGGAGAATAGAATCCATCTTCCCTTGCCTTAATTGGGTTGTTCCATGGATACTTTCTGTGTGTGAGCCCAAAGTGCCTAGAAATGTCCAAATCCTGATCCTTTGCTGCCTTTTAGGTTTTCCGTGTATTCCCTTTCTGTATTTTAGGAGTGTTGTCTAACATATATGTCTTGGGCTGCTGTATTATTGGGTCACTTGGCTGGAATTGCTCCTCAGACTGAATGCTACAAAACCTCCTATATCCTAGAGAGACTGCCTGCTCCTGATATGCCATTTTTATGTGTACAAATGCAGTTGTTTGACCGAGGACTCTCTTTTCCCCATTTTAAAAACATAAATACAAATTATAGATGGCTCCATTTTTAGAATAGCTGTGTTAGTCCATTGATATAAAAAAATGAATATTACTGTGGAAATAACATTTTATTCAACTAACAATTAGTCTTTAGGGTAAGCGCACAGGGTATAGTAGTTGTCAAAACAGGCTTAAAATCTACAATAGTGGGTACAACCACTACTTTGTCTTTCTGAAGCAATCCTTAAAAAGTGTCAGTCTGAGTATTCACTCCACCTGATATAAGAAGATGCCCCGTTCATAACTGGTCTTGTCATCTTCTCTTGACCATTACACGTTTCTCAGTGCACTTCCCTTTGTTTTCCCTTTGTTTATATCCCAAATTATAAAGCACCAAGAAAGTGGCAGGGCCCTCCTAACCTTTTGTTTCTGTCCAAACTGTTATGTGACATATTATGTGTTATGTTCTGTTTACCAATTGTACAGTGCTGCGGAATATGATGGTGCCATATAAATCAATAATTCATAAGAAGAACAACAATGTTGGTAGTTCTGTACTCGTTAAGTAACAAATGAAAACAAAGTCATATAGCCAACAACTATAGATTTGCATATTCTACTAATACTAAAGATATTTTTCTTGTTACATATTTCATAATATAAAATCTGCAATTTAACACATAACTTGAAAAACCATAAAAGCGTACCGGCATCTTCTGCAGTGTAGATGTCCTATATGAAAAGGAAGTAATCTGCACATAAATTGCTGCTTTACTAGTCCAGATGAAGATGTTATGTAAGTGAACATAGATACCTTTTTAAATTCAAACCAAATGGTGATTTTTTGATCCACATAACGAGCTGCAAGACTCCAATGGTATTATTATTACTTAATGATTTATATAACATCATCATAGTCCACAGTGTTCCACAATAGGACACTAATGTTGTTGACATGCGGTCCTGTTACTACACCTGATAGCTGAATTGTTGTTGTATGGAGAGCAATGCCTTCTCCTTTGGTTAAAGTAGACCTCAACTGGTGACTATAGTGATGTGGTGCATCTATGATGTTCACCATATTCAATCTACCTTGTGTTGGCATTAGATATTGGGATATATTCTTAAGGTGAGTTGCACAAATCCCTTAAAGTCAATTCATAAAAATCACTCGCAGCTGACACACACTGGACTGCAGAAAGACAACTTGAAGTTAGATTTCACCTCACATCGTCATTGAGTTGCAAGGTGACTCCCCTGCACAAAGATATATAAAAAATAAAGAAATATAGTATTTAAAAAATAAAAGAGGGATCCTCAGTACTCAATAATAAGAGATGCATTTGGGTCTTAGTCTTCAACTATTCCCATGAAGATGAGGGGGTTGAAATTTATACAAAATTGAGGCATGGGTCCCATGCTGTGCCTTTCCTTCATCCCATTCCTGGATGTATGGGAGAGTGTTAGAGGGAAAACATCTCCCCCCATCATCCTACATTCTTTGGGTTGAAGGTGTTAAAATGCCATGAAAAACAATTTGGACCCCATACAATGCCTTCCATCCTCTAATTATAACACACTGCAGCTTGTGAGGGGAAAACTCACCACTACTAATAATGTTGGACACATTTATGTCAGTTATGCTACATAGGGAAAGAGAGCTTGGAATCCACACGTATCTAATGCCTATGAATTACAGTACTTATTTTTTCAGTGTCTAACTGCTACTTTTATAAAATTTACTAGAGGCTATAGCAATAAAAAGACTTGGGGGAGTTTACGATGATACATACGTATCTTGTTGCTGTAATCAAAGATAAAGTTACCTTTGGCCCATATACTGTATGGTTTGAGAAATGCTTGTAACCTTTCCTATGTGATTATCGAGGAAGTTCTGTCACCAAGACTGTTAGCAGCTGTATTTTTATTTTATTTTACTTTACTTACAGATCTACAATTAGCCATAGGGGCAACTAGATAAACATTCACATTTTGGGTAGAATTCCTCGCACAACTGGATTCTTTCTGTCCTCATGTTGTTTAAAAAAATTGAAATGTAAAACTTACAATGCCCCTGTCTGTCTGTCTGTCTGTCTGTGTCTGTCTGCCTGTCTATCTAGTTGTAACAGAAAACAAAGTCTTGATAAAAGATGTAGACACTAATTACATTCCAATTTATTTTAGACAATTCGACAAAAGTTTCCGCTTCTGACCACAAGGAGACTTGGTACCAGGGGACACTCAAAGTAAGACAATGCTACTGTTTGTAAGTGAATTGTTCAACTCAGTTCAATTTGTTGTACTCTAGCTAAAATTGCAATAAACTTAGCGGAATACTAAATGGTCTGGCTTGATTAGAGACTTATAGTGTAAACCAGTAAACTTTGTTTAAAGGATCAGAATATTAATAGTTTGTGTATTCTTTTAGCATTGTGTTGGTTAAAGTAGTCATACTGCCAATGAATAAAAATAGTTAAGCATATTGAATATGTACTGTATGTAAAGGTGTACGTTTATGGTGAGGTGGAAAATGCATTGTGGTGCTCATAGATTGTACTTTTTGTTTCCTAATCAATGTGATTGGTATGGAGATTTTTGGATTAAATGGAAGGAACTATTTTTTTAACTGTAAGATCTGTATCAAAAGTTAATATAAACATATTAATCACATTTCTGTCCTAATCAGCATTCGTGGGAACCCAGGATCTCCAGGTCACTCTTTCTCCTGGTAGAAGAGCATCATTAGCCATGCCTAGTCACTGCTCAATTCTCTTTCCACTCTCACTAATTCAATGCTATCTGGGCTAGCCCAGCCCCTTACATGACTAGCCTTGGCTTTGTGTGTTGCCACCCAACCCTGAAAAGCCATTCCCGTGTAGCATACCCTGGAAAAGTTCCCGGGTATGTCAATCAGCTGCCACAAAAAAGGACAGGAAAAACTGTTCTAATGGCAGTGTGTAATATTTATTTTTGTCTATAAGCACATTTACATATGTTTATTTTGTGTATTCCAATACTTATTTGAAAGCATAAATTAACAAATTAATTTCATGAAGTTTCCCTTTAAACCATATATGTATTCCATAAAGTACATGGATGACAATGTAATATAGAAACAAATGAAAATAAGATATATTTAAGTAGTGTATCTGTTTGTTTATTAAAAAAAAAAAAGATACTTTAATAAATATATTTCTCCTTTTTAAGACCTTTTTAAGGTATGAAGACACTAGGCACATAGCAACTCCTGTATCATTTACTAAAGCCCAAGCTTTCGGAGATGGCTGGTTAAAGCTATTATCATATTTATTAGTAGAAATGTAATATGTTGAAAATACATGATGTGACAGCTGGCCGCGTGATAACGTTATTGCAAGTTTGTGAAAAGCTTTCTAATATCATCTAGCTTATCAGGCATTGTTTGTTGCAGTACGTGATAATGGCAGGGACTACTGGGCGCACAAAAAGTGAACATATGTTACAGGAAATGTATGGTACCTTTTTAAATAAAACAGTCATAAATATGGCAATTGAAGTATCAGTTGCCTTTTAAGATTAACAGTTTGGTAAATTACATTTATATGATGCTAAGAGTGCTTCTTGATGGCAATTACACAAACAAGTGGTATTTCAAGAAAAAAACATGGTAAAATAAAATGATTTAGCTGAAAATCAGTCCTTTGTTTCCCTTTAAATCTTCTGTGTTCATGTTAGCAGAATGTCTAATATGGATGAGGTAACACCTTTTACTTTTGGAATAAAATACAAGTGGATAGATAGAGATGACCAGCACAGCTTCCATAGCATGCTGCTCCCAGCGTCGTGTATGTCATATTATATTAGGGATATAGTCTGGTGCTCAACAATAAGGACTCCACTGTGTGTTAAAGATGCAGAAAAACATCAGTGTTATACGTGAGGTTTTTTTCTTTGGATGTTCTTGCTACCTAGGTCTTTAATGTATTTAGGTTTAGTTGAGTCGATAATGAGATGTAATTCTGGAATATCAGCTCATTAAACATGTTTTGTTGGTTGCCCATGCATATATATAAAAACTGAGTTTTGTGCATTAGCCTAGACAATAGATGTCCATATAGCCTAATTGTTTCACAGTGCAGTTCGTCATAATCAGATACATCAATGACATTTTGGTAATCATATAGTGTATTCAAATCTGGGATATATTAAGACTTAATAAAATATTTTGTATTCTGTCAAGGGCGTAACTCAAGCAGAACTTGTCTATTGACACTGGCCCTAACTATCACTAGTTCATATTTTGATCAACATTGCATTTGCTCCATAATAAAGCAGCACTAATTACGCACATTTAACAAAACATCCTCCAAAATGCAGCCATTTAGATTCATTTAGATTTAGAGAAATACATGTTGTCTTTTGTAGATTTGGTGGGCCGACAGTAGAGGAACATACAATACCTGGGCTTCCAAACACAATGAATTTGGGGTTCTCAGCCTCATGTATGTGTCCTGTTTTGAAATTTAGACTCATTTTAAGGTGGCTTGAAAACAAGTTTAGTTTAGTTCATTGTCAATTTTAAACATCAAGTGTTTCTATACCAAAAAGGAATGTTAATGGTAGAAAAGAATGCCCTGCTAGGTATGCTGGTATGTTGCAAAGCAGTAAAGACACCTAAAGCAACCTTTATGGCCTTAGGTATATACCATGGGAACAGCAATCTTCTTGATCTTTGTGATTAATCATCCATGCTATCTCTCCCCTATTGCTAATTTTCTGATTGTCTTTTACTGGTTCAGGCAACTTTTGTAAGAGGAGAATGTCAAAATAGAAATAGATTAGTTTTTTGTAGATCTGCTACTTTTTGTTACAAATCTCAGCATTCAGGAGGAGGTAAGAAGCTTACTTTGAAACTAATAATCCCCCAAACAATTTTAATATTGAAGTAGAAGCTACAAGTTATTTTATTAAATAAACTGAATTATGCTGTACGTGGATAAAGAAATCACCAAATCACCACCAGCTCCACATCCATTTCCTATTTACAATGGGCTTATTTTATGCCCAGATCCCTTCTGCAAAGTTAATTTCATGACTTTTAACTTTTATTTGGTCTTTGTGTTTGCCTGATGTGTTTGCCGTGATGCCTGGAGTATAATTCTGGCGATTGTCCTGTTGTGACTGTTGCAGCATTACTCTGTTTAAATCTTATGCCTCCTTCTAAAATTACAAAAATCAACACTTTTTTAATTATTTTTAAGGTTTAAGGAATATCATAGAACGAAGGATGTTTCATAATGCTTAATCAAAGTCTCTATCCCATGACTGTTTGGGCCTAGATCTTCATGAAAGTAATGAAACTATAATTTCAATCCTTAAGGGGGTTATAGCATTGGCCACAGCTTTATTATAATCCCATACCAGCGATAACATGTAAAAATAACCGTAAGCAACCTGCCAGCTGCTGAGCCGAGGCCCAAGAAAAGTTTCTTACCTTGATAACCAGGAGGCCTTGTCCAGTGGGTGCCATAAGCCACCAGCTGAATCTGCCTCCCCAAGCACGGTGAGCCACAGCCTCCATTCTCCAAACAAATATATGTTCACATGAGGAACATCTCTGCTGCTACGACTAGAAAACAGAATGTTACAAGAGAAACAATAATTAACAAATCATACCTCAAAGCACCAAATCTACTGGAACATCTGGGTGGGCGATAAGCATCCTGTCCACACAGAACCAGGACTAACCTTCCCTTTCACCACCATATATACCCCTACAGAAACATTGTTGCACCCACACCCCCAAGATTGTAGCTATTGTCATGCCCTTAGATTTCAGCCTAATCCAGCAGCCATATTGTCCTTTCCTAACAATCCAGGGGGTCCTTTCATCTCAAAGTTGTAAACTCAATACATTAAAAGCCCATTGCTCATAAAGCCATCTTCTGTCTCCTAGGTATCATTATTATGGCATTGGGATTAAGGAAAGCAGTGCATACTACCATTCCGTATATTCTGGTAAAGGTTTGACAAGGTAAAGTACAATTTAAATAAAACGTTTTAATGTAGCACAGTTTGATATACATTAGTGATATCTGACACTATAACAACACTTAATAATCTCTAGATCAGTATGTCTGAAAATAAAAAGCAGAGTATGAGTTTCTACTCTACATAAGCAGTTGACAGTTTTAACGTACATTATTTTGTCAGCACCACGTGCTGTCATTTTATTTTTCTTGTATAATAATTAAATTATAAATAAGGAATGTTTCCTCAGACACAGCAGACATAAATTGTAATTCTGGCTCTGTTATTTATTTAATTAACTTGGTAAAAATGTTTCTTTTTGCTTCTGAAAAGATTTTCTGGGAGCAAGCTAAAGAGTGAGGTAAGTCTTCATAAAATACATATGAATTATGCTATAACCTATAGAAATAACACAATTTAAGAACATTTGAATACCCTAAACATTCTTTTAAATTAATTACAATTATTTATTCATATTTCTCCCAATGTCTGTAAGCTATACTCCATATTCATAATACAATACTTGTTATTTGTGATTAATATATATATATATATATATATATATATATATGTATGTATGTATATATATATATATATATATAATTTTCTGTTTCTGTCCTCAATTTACTTTTAATTGTTTTAATGATAAAAGTATCTGCAGTGAAAGCATCTCTTTGAATTTATGTACTTCACCAATCTTAATGCCATGTTTAAGAAACTTTCTGATCAATAATCTATTCAGCTTTACTCACCGCAGACCGTTTAGAATTCTTAGTTAGTAGCATGATTTTTTTCATCCTTCCTCATCTTCTCTTTGGTCAATTAATATAAGCATTTTTGTAATTGTATGCAAATTGGCATACTTCTGTGGTTTAATTCCATAGAAACAATGTGTTTTTTGGTAGTTAGATTACAGCATGGCTAAACATGGGATCTTTGGTTAAGAAACAAAGTTAGAATCTACCATTCTCTTTGACATTTGTTCAGTCCAAACCACATAAAACAACCCAATGATTCCAGAAGTCTAATTTTCTGTATTGAACATAGCAATTCTTATAATCTGACATTTTCAGAGTATATGTCAAAAAAACCTATTGTTGTATTCAGTGAGATAAAGATATATTCCATATATATGTTGCTCAAAGGAGTAGTTTCTTTAACATTTAATATAACAACTCGTATAGGGCACGGTTAAATTATCTTTATGCCGGTGTTAACTAATAATTACAAACAGGTGGCATGCTATATGACAGGAAATATATAAATTTACGGAAATGTATTCCAGATAAACATTCAAGGTAAATCCATTAGCTATATCAAAAGACGTAAACAACCTGTTTTTCATTAGGAAGATTATTCTTAAGTGCATTTCTGTTCTTAGATTTTAATACACTTAATGGGCATTTGAGCAATAAAAATGCTTAATTGGATGTTTTATCAACATAAAGACAACCCCTAATGTTTACAGGCAATAAATCAACTGTAAAATATTGATCTCACATAAAGTTTTTTACATCCATATATCATTTATTATAGGTCTCTAAATTAGGGGTTTTTTTTGTTTTTTTTTATAGACTTCTTTTACCAAGCTTTTGTTTTGAGTGGTTAAAGAAAATGTGGTAGAATGTGTTGATTACCCTGAATATTTTGAGATTAAAAAATATTTTTACTGAATTTTTACATTACTTCATGGTTATTTTTATTTATTTTGTTAATATTTTGATAATATTTGATAATGTATGAAAACACACTTTAACCTTCCAGTGTATTGTAGTAAATGCTATTGATAAATTAGGTAATTGAATAAAGTATGACCAAGACATTGCAATCTTCAAACTGTGTTTGTTCCCTTGTGTATTAAGTTATGGGCAGCGTAATAAAGTTATATAATAAAATCTTGACATAACAATGCCTGCTTTTCTGTGTTTATCTAAAGGGGGGCTTCACGAGAAAATATTCTCTTAGTTCAAAGACTGGAACTCTGCTTCCAGAATTTCCTAGTGCTCAACATCTGGTTTTACAAGGCTGTTTATCCAAGGAGAAGGTAAGATTAACAGTATTATAAAAGGAAAATGTTTGTTCAACACTTTTTTGTTCAATATTCTCGATTGACTATGTACCATCCAAGTGGACAACGCAAATGACATTTTGTCCCTCAAACACAAGTGTTGTTTCTCTCTGTCCAGTCTATTTCTGGTACATATGCTTGCCTGGGAACTCACTGGCTCTAACCCAGAGTCTCCAGGTGATAGACTTCCCTAGGTCTCTGGGTCACTCTCTTCTTTTTCTGGGGTAGAGGAGTGACTTTTACCTACTCTCACTCCCCACGCATTCCCCTCCCCCCACACTCCCAATCTATTTGATACTATCTGAGGCTAGCCCTGCCCTTATCCTTGGCTAACATCTCCCATGGCTAACCATGCCCTTTGTGTGGAGGGAGTGCTCAGGGTAGCCTTACTTGGAAAGTTCCCAGGTATGTACATAGGTAAGTTAAAAATTACATTTCTTGAGTTGTACTGATTAAACACAAAATATATGACACTAATTCAGTGAACAAGGTCATGATTATGTGCTTATAAGGCGGAATCTAGACAACTCCCCAAAACACTAAAGCTACAGAAAAGTACAAATGGGAAGGGTGGATAAATGTGATGAGAGGTAAAATTGCAGTGGAGAACTTGAAAAAGATGACGATGGTCAAAACCTTCAAAAGTGAATAGGGTACTTTTTCTTTGGATTTGACAACAAAGTTAAATAGGCCACAAGTAACAGATTGCACAGGATGTGAGAGGCTGAAAAAGTGAAAGTATTTAGTGATGGAGTTAGACCAGCACTCTAAAAATGTCAAAATCATAAGTGAAAATGTAGCTTAGTGGCTTATTGTTATGCTACATGTCCATGTGTTGGCATTGAAAGGGTTGGAGTGTCACTAGTATACTGTGTTTGGCCTTTCTGCTAATGTCCAGGATATTTTCTAATGAGCCTGGAAGTTTTGGGGGTTCTAGACAAGGTTTGTATGGTCTGTAATGTACATGTTAAATTTAATCCTTCGACCGCTGTTAACAGTCATTGATTTGAACTCAAGAAGGCAGGGTAATCCAACGAGGGAGAAGTTCAGAATTAAAAGTAACAGCAACCTGATTAAAGGAAAAAGAATGGAGGAAAAAGGAACGTGTATTAGCTACGTTATTGTACAGTAAAAAGTATTTAGGTTTTAAACCAAAAGGATACCTTTTTAATAAGTAATGAGGACGGCGGTGTTCGGTTAATGGTGTAATAGGAGGGACTGTGTAGGGTGTATTTTTTTCAATTAAAATTGTTAGTATTCATGTCCTGTTACTCTGGTTAGTTCTGTGGACAGAGAAAAGGAACTAATGGGTCGTTAGCATTAACTACTGATAGCAACTGCCAATTATGTTTGCCTAGTCTTAGAGATGATGTTGTAAATTCGGAAGCACTTCTGCTTCTGTGGTTGGGTGTGTCTTAGGCACAAAGACAGAACTTGATTAGAGTACCAGAAGCTCCTATGCAAATAAAATAACATTTTCCAAAGTGTTTTATTACCTTGGTGAATTAGATTGTATTCCCAAAGCCATTAAAGCAGAATTACTTTTTCCTTCCAAAATACATAACCCAAAGTGACTCAAAGGATCAAAAACTCAGACTAATATTTAATCCATAATATTAAAATACAGCACACACAATATTATATATATATATATATATATATATATAGCACACATTATTATTACATTTCACATACCCTGCTTCTCAAATTCTTCAAAAAGTTGTTAGTTGTGAAAAAATATGAGTTGTGAAATGAAAACCATGCATATATTTGTCTTAAAATAATTAGAAAATAACAGACATTTTACTAATAATATAGTCATTAAAATGCTTATTACATGTGGGGGGGGTATTAAGTTTATTATTTTTTTTTAACACTTCAACTTTTGGAAATACCAAATCAGAGATACTGAATTTAATTAAAAACCCATGCATTCTGTTATATTTGTGATATTTGTGTTATATTTGTGATATCCATTGCAGCCTAATTAACTGACATAAATGTCCAATATATCTATAGAGCGCTTCAGTTATTGTTGTGTCACAGTTTAGTATCTAAGTGTACGTGAATAAGATAACCTGGAGAGCTTTCTTCAGTGAGATCATGTGTTATTGAAATGTATTTGCCTGTATTTGATGTTCTTTTTTTAAAGTTGTTAACACACAAACATATTTTGATGTATGTCTTTCACTGTAACAGGTAGACACTCTAATCATGATGTACAAAACTCACTGTCAATGTATACTGGACAATGCGATCAATGGGAATTTCGAGGAGGTAAAAAATTTATTGATATGGTCATTATTTTCATTTTATGTGGTAGTACAAAATATATTTCTATTTGGTTTGATTTTTTCTAGATCCAGCACTTTTTATTACACTTTTGGCAAGGAATGCCAGATCATCTTCTCCCGCTCCTTGAAAATCCGGTGATCATAGATGTATTCTGTGTCTGTGATTCCATTCTGTACAAGGTATGCTGCTGATTTCTCTTTCTCAAAATATGGTTTCTTAATTTAAGGTTTAACCTCCTCTCTTTTTTACTTTGCTTTAGGTTCTTACAGATGTACTTATCCCAGCAACAATGCAGGAAATGCCGGAAAGGTGACATATTTTTACATACAAATTATTTCACTCAATGTGGAATTTGTTTCAGGAATGGATCTAATACAATACATGGACAACAAGATTTTGTTTGGTCATACTTATGTTCGGCACCAATGTTGTAATATCCTCAGTTAAGCACTGATCCCTGAACAGCTCACACCTATTGGGTCATGTTTCCAATTGGTAGGTTTTGTTCTAGAACTGAGATAAGTTATTCAGAACATTTCTAATGACCTGCTATTAAGTTTACATATATATGGACAATACGAAATCTTAGAAGCATGCCACCAAGTAGATTTTGGTGAATACCTTATAAAATGACTTGTGTTCCTAAGTATTACGACAGATGCAATAAAGTCTCGGAAAAAGAAAGCTGGGTGCTGGGTTGTATAGCTAGATGCATTAGAAGAACAAAGATAGAGGTGGTTCTACTTCTTTATAGATCTTTGGTCAGACCTCACCTAGAGTATTATGTAAATTTCTGAAGACCCTATCTCCTGAAGGATGTTGACATATTGGAGAGAGTTCAGAAGAAGGCTACTAAAATGGTAAATTATTTGCAGGATAGATATTATCAGGAAAGACTATACTGTATCCAGAGCTTGGAGGAAAGAAGAAACATGGGAGATGCCACGGAAACATTTAAATACTTGACAGGGATCAAAGGAGGAGAAATGTTAGAACAAGATGCTAATGTAAAACTAGCAAGTCTTAGGTTTAGGTGTAATTTAAGAAAATATTACTTTACTGACAGGATGGTAGAGAAATCAGAAGTGGTAAGACGCTAATACAGCGAGAGAATCTAAATATGCATGGGATAGGCATAAAGCTATCCTGAATCTAAGACAAGACCAAGGACTGATTAAGCTCTTAGTCTTTCCCTCATGAAAAAAGGGCAGACGTGATGGACTGAACAGATCCTATCTGCCATCACATTTCTTTGGTAGTACGAATTGGAGCGTTAATAGCAAATAGAGCTTTCCCATGATTTACTTTGAGTCTTGCTCTCCTTTCACTGTTTCTAGTATGTTCATTTGGTGCTCTTTAGCACCCTAATACTTGATCAGTCAAAATACTAGTTATAGTTGGCAAAAAAGTGCTTTTTTTATTTTAGGTTGTACATCAAATCTATTGGCCACACGTGTAATGAACCAATAAGTTTAGATATTCCTAAACACCTATGCACCTGTTTCTGTTTCCAGATGCCAAATGGGCCATGATTTTAAAACATTTATTCCTGCAATATTTTCATGCATCACATATCATCTTGCCATCCCTCTCTATATATATATATATATATATATATATGCCTGATTTATTTGTTAGTCTGCTAGCAGATATAAGAAACTTTGCCAAACACTGGGAACAATGGATTATTTCATCACTGGAAAACCTGCCAGATGCCCTTTCAGAGAAGAAACTGACGATCGTCAGGAGATTTGTATCGTCGCTGAAAAGACAAACCTCGTTCTTACATTTAGCTCAGGCAAGTTTTAATACGATATCACTATGTTTTTTTTGTGGAGGAAAATATTGCCCAGCTCTATTTTCATAGTAAATTAATTTTTGGGGTCAGTTTTGAATCTATTCCAAAGCATTTTACTGCAAACATTCTATGTTTATTGGCTGTAATCTGAAAAGAACCAGAGTAGCTGCAGCCAGTGTTCAGCTACCGGGATATGACATTATATTCTGATGCTCAACATCAGAGGCCTCATGCTCCCAGCACCGCACTCCAGTTGGCCCCTGAGGAGACCCCCACGTTGACCAGCGCTCTAGGTTGGCGTCTACCTTACCATCGGTGGGGTCGGCCCTGACTCTCAAACCCTGATTTAAACCCATTGTCAGTTCTTTTAAAAGAATCAAACACTATTTCATGATGTATAATTGATTCTAGCTGTTTTCATGTTTATCTTCTTAGATAGCGCGTCCTGCCCTGTTTGATCAGAATGTAGTAAATACTATGACATCTGACATTGAAAAAGTGGACTTATACAGCATTGGATCTCAGGCTCTTCTTACCAGCTGCAGTGGTGGTGACACTGACTGTGATGTCTACACAGAGTGTGAGTTTACATACAAGCAAACAAAATTACAATATTTTACTATTGTTTTTAGTTAACAAGCATCTCTTACGTTGGTTTTATGTACTTTGTTTTTTACTTCATTAAAATACATTTATTTACTATTTTTTTAGGCAGCCCTCTCAAAATGTTTGAATATCAGGTGTAGAATAGAGCAACGGGACCACGTATCTAACAGAGCAATAGACTTAAGCCGGAGTGTATAGTTCTAATTGCAGCGCATTACCTTGGTTTCAATGTCTTATTTCATCCGATCATTCATCTTCTTTTCTTCTTTGTCACTTACACCTCTAAAGTGTTTCAAGAACTAAAAGATCTACTTAAAAAGAATGCCACTGTTGAATCTTTCATAGAATGGTTGGACAATGTTGTAGAGCAAAGAGTTATCAAGGTAACATATTGCTTTGGTTGCTTTGCTTTGTTTTTTATATTTGATGTCTGCAGCACTTGCGTTAGTGAAAACACTTACCTATCAACCATACACTGTTTAGTAGTTCATAATATTTCAATATTTGTAATCCATATATACAGTATATATATATATATATACATAACCAGCCTTGGGTGTTTTTGTTATTGTTTTCTATGCAACCGTTCTATGTATTCTCACTTAATAAATACATTTAGAAATATATGTAATCTGAACATATGTTTGAAGCTTGATTACTCTTAACCAGACCTTTGTTGGGGGAGTTATAGTTAGGTAAAATGTTGGAGTAGCTACACCTTGATTGACAATAAGTTAATGCTTTCCTCTCCTTTTGTACCAGTAAGTCTTAATGTCTCCTTCTGTACCAGTATGTCTTAATATTTGTTCATTAATAAAAATATAACTATCTTTAACGTTCCCTGTAATGTTCCAACTTAATTCCAGGGTGTAATCCCAAACATATATTTCCACACAATTTATGATTACACTTGTATTTTCAGGCAAGCAAGCAAAATGGAAAATCCCTGAAAAAGAGAGCTCAGGACTTCCTCTTGAAATGGAGCTTCTTCGGAGCTAGAGTTATGCACAATCTCACCTTAAACAACGCATCAAGTTTTGGTACCTACTTTTTGTTTATTGATGTCATTTAAAATGATCGATTAAACTGATTCATTCGTATATTATATATTTTATTTGGACATTACAAAGCAAGTGCACTGCCTGTAAGTGGGAAAAAAAACTAGGAAAAGTGACTGTGACTGTTAAAAACCCTCACATCCTTTTTAGTTGATTGTCTAAACAGTATGTGTTCACTATTATCTACATAATAAAGAAAAGGTAAATATGCGTAGGGCAGCCAGACACAATGTGAACTAATCTGCTGTCTCTCAGTATAGCTTGTGTCTTACTTTCATCAGTTTGCTCTTTGATCCAATTTTGTATGTCCCCAGGTAGTAAATAAATCCAGCTCTGTTGATCGTTTATCTAGTGATTAGATAAAACGATTCTTAGAAACTATCCCATGTTAGTCTTGCTAGGTCACTTAAAGTCCAGCAATTATTTATCTGCCTGCTGCTTTACTTCTAGTGGAGTGCTGAGAGATGGTCATTTTGATAGGGATGGCAAATTTGTTCACTTATGGGCATATATATATATATTGTCAATTATTTGTATTACTGCTAGGATTAATATTGTTGTGTCTTATAGGTTCATTCCATTTGATTCGCATGTTACTCGATGAGTACATACTACTGGCAGTGGAAACTCAATTTAACAATGACAAGGAACAAGAGCTGCAGAATTTGTTGGATAAGTACATGAAAAATGCAGGTAAGCTGTTACGCGTCTAACATAAACTCAGAGGATGAGCTATATGACAATACTTAAATAAAAATAATGAAAAAACAAAACAAAATAGGGGTTACTAGGACTTTCTATTAACCAAAGGAGTGAGAATAGCCCCTTTCTATGTGTCATGGGGCAGGGGGTAATAAAATAAGTTGTGTGCAAACTAAATTGTGCCAATAGGTTTTTTCCGCTGTAACCATCTATGTAGCTATGCACCAAACAAAATGTGCAGGCTTTATAGCAACCCTTAGAAACCTAGCACTGCAGCAGTTTCAATAGTAATACTAGATCCAGACTTGATGTAAACACATCAGACAAATGTCAGGTAGGAATAAGGTGCATGCATTAAAATGGAATTTCATAGGAAACCCACGCTCATAGCAAGGATGCCATGACCGATTTGATTCTTCAGTCCATCAATGTTTGTAGAAAGCAAAGGCTTATCTGGCTCACAAAATATATTTTCAATATTCTCATTGTGTTAGTCCAGAAAGTGTAAAATCAATTTCCGTGCTTTCATACGAGGCCAGTCACAGATGAAATGCGAAAATGCAGTGCAAAAGTGCTGAAATTTCGGTAGGATTTGTAATTTGTAACCTTGTGTAGCCCCCATTGCAAGGCGTTTTGGTGCCATTATAAGCTGCTTTGATGCTCCTTGGTGAGGTAAAATGGGAGGGTTTGTGTGTAGGATGATACAGATCAATAACTAATAGAAATAGTCAAAAAACAAGCAGCACTATCACCACCACCATCTCAACCATTAGGATTTTAATTATGGAAAGAAAAAAAACACGCACTAACACCACTCCTACCTCATCTGATGGGGAAGATTGTGGTAAAGCGTGGCAGCATTTTAAGACTTTGGGAGATGGGCGCACTACAAGGAGCAAGTTGTGTCAAAAGGTATTGAGCCAGGTATGGTGACATCTCACCAATTCTGTGATGAGTCAATACCTACGTACACGCCACAGTGCATCTTGGGGAAAACTGGCGGCATTGGTGACAACAGCAAACCCACAACCGGCACTACAGGCTCTTAACATGATGTCCTCTGAGCAGAACATTTGGGTGTCAATAGGCAGAGATAAATGGGCATTACTGGGGTAGGTGGTGACAGTCCTTAAGCCATTTAGGGATATGACCAAAGACTTAAACCAGAACACTGCCTCTTTGGGCTAGGTTATCCCCTTATTTACCTACCTACCTTAAACAACACATGAACGACTTCCTGGAACAAAATGAGATGACAGGTTGTATGTGGAAGTTGATCAGTATGTTGATAAAGGAGGTGACAGGTCACATGCAAGCCATCATGGACACCTTAGAGTACATGCTGGCCACCCTCTGTGAGCCAAGGGTTAAGGGCAAGTGGCCCCTAAAATGTGTTTTAAAACTTGGAGAGGTATGCTAAGTGAAGGAGAGTCCAGAAGATGTCAGGGATGTTCCCTTTTGTTTTTCCAGAATCTAAAAATTGCACAAATCCAATATATATATATATATATATATATATGTGTATATATATATATGTGTGTGTGTATATATATATATATATATATATATATATATATATATAGTAAATATACACTGCATATAGGGAACAATAAACAATAACTGCGTCCGTGATATGTTTTTTTTTAATGAATTTCCAGAATACATTGTTACATGCTGTTTTTTTACTTTTTTAGATGCAAGCAAAGCAACATTTACAGCATCGCCAAGTTCTTGCTTTCTTGCAAGTCGTAACAAATCCAGCAGTCTTCCAAATGACTCTGCAGTCAAAAATGAATGTCTGCAAGATCGAACTTATAGTTTTTCATCTGACCAGCATCCCAATCTTGTTCGTGGCCTGCACTCTTTCTCACATGGAGATAGCAATAGCATTCAACTTACAGGTAAAAAGCAAAACAGTTCAATACAAAGGGAATACGTTTTACCTGAAACAAAGAAGCATATAGAAATTCGCAAGAACGGTGCTATTTAGAAAAATAATAGAGAAAGCTGTGCAATGAGCAAGTGAACATGAGGAAAATACCATATATCACTCTATATCTACACTTCAGTGTTAGGTGCACCACTCACCTTCAGTGTTAGGTGCAGCATGACGGAGATTTACACCAAGACTTCTCCAGAGTACAATGCACGGTGAAGAGAGGGGCTGCCAGATCATGTTGTGGGCAGGAAGGAGAAGAGTTGTGTTGTGTGCAGAGAGGAAATGGGCTGCGGGTGGTGTTGTTGTTTTTTTAAGAACATAATTAAGCAAACCTTACTTATATTAAAGTTAAGGGAAAGGTAGATAAAGAACATTCTCGTTAATAGTCTTTTGGGAAAAGATTCACCAGATACGTTACCCTTAAATCAGAGACATTCCCTGTGGTGTATCTTTTGGTGTCTCTTTTATGTAATAGAAAGTTTATTTAATAATGCATATTCTCAAAATTCCTTTAAATCTATATTTGAATGTCGCATTTATGGGTTTTTTTTGTTTTTTTTTTTAGATCGGCTGGAGGTTCCGCAAAACACGGGACATCTCATTACTCCACCCATGTCCCCAGCAGTCTTAAATAGGGGAAGCGTTATAAACCAAGGACCAATGGCTATCAGACCTCCCAGTGAAGGCCCAATACTGCCTAGTCATTCCCAGGTTTCTTCTTGTTCTGAATCTATATTCCAGAATCTACCCCCAACAAACCAAAACTATTTTGGAACTAGTTCAAATCATCAGGCTATATTCAGAGCTCACACTCAACCTGCTTCTGGATCCCTTCAACACAGAGTGGATCAGAGTCGATACTCTCAACTGAACGACCAACAGCTCCCACGTGACTGCTTTACAAGCAGTTGTTCGGTGTCTCCATACAACATTCGTCCTCCTTCAGCTTATGGATCACAAGCTAATGCACAAGAAATACACAGCATGCAATTCATTAATACTGGAGGATACAGTTTCATAAATACCTCAGTCCCTGGGAGTTGCCAAGGAGGAACGTATTCTTCAAACACTAGCAATGGTATTTATCAATGTTTCTTAATCAGATCATTTTATAGAAAGGTGAAAAAACCTAAAATTACGTGTAAGTGTTGAAGTGATTAATAAGGTGCAAAACAAATGTGTTATTTCCCAAATAAGACCGCAGCTACCCACATAAAAAACACTCTTCCTCAAAGTGTAGAAATACAAGCAAACGAAAAGGAGTATGGGGCGCAGGTATATATAAGGGAGAAAACAACTTAAGTAAAATATAATAATATCTTTAATAGTAAATATAAATATACATTAGTATAATAATGTCTTTAATAGTAAATATTAATATAAATTAAACTAAAAATGCAAGCTATAGGTAAAGAGAGTCAATCTGACCAGCAAAAAGAACTTACATTTAGTCCATGCACCCATACAGGACCGGTCTGACTTGGGCTCTCCTGCTATGGGAGGTAGTAAACGAGACGGGGGTCATTTGTCTTTACTTGACCCCCCCCCCCATTCAACTGAACTAGCAAATGTGATTATTTTTAGACTGGCCTGTCTAATATATTGAAAATTATTGGTATAATTAAAGCTACAGTCTGTCACACCTTCATCCGTTTATCAGAGTTTATTCACAAAACTATGAGCTTGCAGATGAGTTGTCTTCTCAGGCCTACTTGCAGTTGAAGCTCCTTGGGGTCTTTCATTATTCATAGCATAGTCAGGAAGAAAATAATATTACAAATCTCTTGGAAATTCACGGTAAGCTGACTACACCCTATATTGCTTCTGTGCACTGCTGGTGTATGACAGCAGTACCAGGGATTCCACCCCAGCAATATATTTTGTGTCTCCGGGTTTGACGCAGAGATCTCCAGGTGAAGCACCTCTTCCCTGGTTCTCCAGGTCAACACCCGAATCCTCCGGGTTCCAGGAGTGGGGTCTTGACACGCCCTGCTCCCTGCCCATTTCCCCTTAAAATGGGAGTGTTCCTGTGATGTCAGCAGGACCGCCTACCGACGTCAGCGGGATCCACGCAGGCAGGGCAGGCTCCGGGTAGCCGGAGCTAGGAAGTTCCCTGGTATGCAGATAACATAAGAAAATGTTTTGTTGTTCAAATAGTTCATCAATATTCCACAGCACCAATATAGGCGTCGTATAAAACACTTTGTGCTACACAGATTACCCACAAACACTGTGAGAATTTAGCGGTTACTGTACTTTGCTCCTACTTTTAATCCTTTGAGTGTCTGGGGTTGGGATACATTTTTTCCCTGCTATGGGCCTAGATAGTTTTTGGCATTTTGCTTTAATTAGGAGGCAATCCTATACACACCTTACTCGTATATTATTATTATTCATTTTTTATTATTATTATATTATTATTCATAGCTACCTCATTTAGGTTAACCTGTACATCCTATCACATTATATATCAGTACATTGCTCAACTAATATGACTCGATACATTCCAACTCAAACAGTAGAAGTGACTTAAATTCAATCATTTTCATAAAATCCCCACCCTTTTAAGTAAATGTATTCAAGACATATTCAAAAACATACATAGATGGCACATGCAGCCCATGAAGGTCACAGTACAAAAACTAGTACATGGTAGGTACATATACGGAGGGGCTAAATTCTATAACTGTGGTAAAAACACAAATTCTATAGGTCTGATTTGTGATAAGCTGGCGTATGCATTATTCATGAAAGCACCATTCACTGTTTAATTCCATTATTATTGTATGCTTAATTTTTTACAGGATATTATGGGAACAATTTAAGTTACCAAGACTCTCACAGACTTGGATCGATGATTGATCAGCACGTGTCTGTAATTAGTAGTGTCAGTAGCATCCGCCCTCTACATTCATATAATGATATTCATGATCCGCTCAACATTTTAGATGACACTGCAAGAAAACTTGGTTCATACTATACAGACTCTTCACCTCCAATTATTTGTCGCAACCAGATACGTAAGTGTTGATGTGCAGTATTTTTTTTTAATCATTATATATATAGTACATAAACCAGAATGACTAAGTCCTTCTATTTTATTCAAATAAATCATAGAGGTTACAGTGCTTTCAGTAAGCTAAGCTAGTAAACATCCATGATATTTTCCATTTTCTAGTTTTAAAGTATCTGTAAATATATGTGATGATTGGCTGAGCTTTAATGAAATTAGTTACAATAGAAAAGGCAAATGATTGTAAAGATTCTATCTTTAAATCCTTTTAAAGTATCCATAAGTACATAGATGATAATAATTAGATTATAAATATAAAAATAAGAGAATTATACTTTTCACAAAATCATGTTTAATTAGATGTAGTGGAAAACATATTTTCATTCATCAGAAACCTACTTAAAATCAACGACAGTCTGAATAAACTTATATACCTTAGTAAAAGAACAGCTGTATAAACACAATATTACTTTTATCTGTGTAGCCTCGAATATGCAGGGTGTCATATCACCATCTACATCTCAGTGTATGTATGGGATATCCAACCAGTACAGCGCCCAAGAAACACTGGATTCCCATGGACAGTCTGATGATGTCAGAGAGATGGTGTCTTCTTTGCCACCCATTAACACTGTCTTCATGGGAGCTACATCAGGAAGCACGTAAAACAGCAACAACATGGACAATTGGCCTCCCAAACTCAAAGGGCTATGTTTTGTTGTTGATGGAAAGAAATCTGGGTTAATACATTTCATTGTGTTGCTTATATATGGATGCTGGTTTCTTGTAACAGACAACTTTATTGTAAATAACATAAGCATAAATGATATCAGAATGTGAAGTATGACTTTCATTGGACATATTCAGACCATATGCACAAATGGCCCATTTATTTGAAAAGGTTTTGTCCACCCTAACTCACCCATATCATGCACATATTCCTAGCGTGTGCAACAAAGAATAAGGTTACTGGGATATCCAATGACAACCTGCTGCCCTCAATTAAATAATCTTGAGAAAGGATCATGGGGAGAGGCCTCTGTGCCCAACTCCTGTTTACACTACTATCGCTTTGACCACAAGGAACAGAAATATAGAAATGTAGGGCACCCTGGCCATCAGTGCTCAGCTGCACCCAGAAAGTATGTCATTGTCAGTCCCATTCTTCACATCTAACCCCGTTTTGATCACCTGCTGTCTGTTTCTTTACTTATTGAGGGAAGCAATTTTGCATTCAGGACAGGTTGCCTTGACATCACAAATTAGCTTTAGATATATACAGTATGTATATTTATATTACTTGTATTTTGTATGTGCATCTATTTGTAAAAATGTATCTTTATTTAACATCTGTATTATAAATAATTCCTATTTATTAACCCCTACAGAGTACCTGTTTACTATCTTTTCACTTGACATGCTGTCAAGTTCATATTTCTACCTCCTATGGAACTGTTTACAAGGTCAAGTTTTATGGTTTCAATTGTACCTATAGTAAAAAAAAACATTCCTACTGTTGTACATTAAACATCAATAAATAAAATCTTACCAACGCTGTGACTATTTTTTCAAATTATAATCCTGATTTATGATGCAACAAGAAAGAGACTCAAAAAATGTTTTGATCCCAACAATAGTAGAAGCAGTGATGCCATTGTGTCTTCGGCAAATCCCAGCTGGTCTGACAAAATTTGGGGAAAAGGATGTACTCAATAACAATACCACCAAAGTGATTAAACAAAATCTTACAAAATTAATTGGTTTCCTTAGCCACATGTTTCAAGCATCAAGCAGCATATGATTTTCCCAAATGCTACATTATGATTCAATATCTTAAACAAGCACAATTTTTACAGATTTAAATTAGCAAATAATTGTATATAAACCCACTTTATACGTATACCGTGGAAACATCCGTCTGAACATCATGTTCAAAAGCTTTTATATAATTGTCAGCAATATATCAATTTCAACTAAAACACAAACACTTAAATAAAGCACAATAGGGTTCAGTAACTAACCATTTGAATAAGTGACCGATTCTTGTGGTAATAAGAACATTGTAGCTCTAACTGTTATTATATTGTATGCACTTTTCTGTGAGTGTCGCTTTTTTTACCTGTGGGATTTTACCAAAGTTGGTGAAACACACATTAAAACATTCAGCATATGGAATCTATTGTGAAAAACAATCTATTAAGCACAGCAAACCCCCTCGGTCATTGCTATCAGTTAGAAATAACCTACCTCTAAGAAAAACAGATCAATTAAAGATATCAACATCTGTAAATATAAATACAGAAACAGGTTATGTTGTATAGAGAAAGCCCGACAGATACATTACAGGTAAATGCCAAATTTTTATTGGCAAAATTCTAAAGGTTTTTAATTATTCTTCATTATATGCATTGCACATTTTAGATTAGAACAAACGAGTGGTCCACGAGAACCAATAAAAACATTATTAAGCACAGATATGTCAAATTAGGATTATCTGTTTTGTTTTATTAAATAAACAAGCTTCCCTGCTCCTCTTAAAGCTTTTACAATATATGCGTAAGATAAGCATTGAGGAACGGGCTTGAAAACGTGTGTATTTGAATCTATCTCAGTGGCCTGTTTTAGCTTTACTTCTAACATGGTTCCTGGCACAGAGGCTGTACTCCTTTTGATGGCACAGATGGATATATACAATTAGAAAACACATAAAAGATTATAATAAGCTTATGAAATAGGAAGGCCTACCTGTCTTCCTGTTGGCTTGGTTGATCATTATCCTTGTTCAAATAATGGACCACATGTTCATTTCGCCCTTCTGGCCTGGTTGCTACAGCTAAAACAGACAACATGAGAAATCCAGCATTTTAAAAGGATTCATAAAAAATGGATATATTATACACGAGTCTTTTTTTTTCTCTTTTTTCTTTCATTTTTGCAAGAAAGGCAAATATAATGTCTATTTATCAAACTGAACAGACAGTTGTATTTAGACAAGTTACTTGAAACAAACTATTCACGTAAACTTGTTCACGTTAACATTTACAATAAATATAGGTTGCACTAGCTGTTATTTTTTCGAATTTTTGCAGGACATATGTCACTGCATTACCTAAGAATTTATTTAGTGATAAAACCATCTAGAAAGCTCCACGATCACCCCACAGACTCCATAAAATACTCTTTGTGTGTTGATTTATATGTGAATTTAATTCCCCCATTTGTTCACTCTTTTTATGTTTATTGTCGGTTTATATTCAAAGTTTCCATTTGAAAGTGTTGTATAGTTAGGTTTATAAAAAAAAAATGAAAAAGCACCATTTTAAGTTTAAATACATCGCTGATATGAAAGCCTTGCTTGTAAAAATCCATTTTGTATTTATAAGGGTGCTTTCTTGTTAACACCTCATGAAGCTTCAAGCTAGAGTGCTGCTTTATTGTATTTCTTTATTTGTATGATGTTTTATGGCTACAGACCTATAAATTTCTGTATAGTGTGCACGAAGCTGGTCCCTGTGATTGGGCATACTGGTGAAGCAAAGGTTGTTGTAAAATGAGCATGGTATAGGCCTGGCCTAGAGTCCATGCTAGAAGAAGCAAGCTTTGTTCATTCAATGTTTGGCAAACCTAATTTGCTAAATGCTAATACTCCCCAATTGCAAACAGCTTCCAACAACAGTCTTCCTCAAAGTGTTAACAAACACGAACGATAGACCATGGAGCGCATATATATGGGGAAAAAATAAACAACAATATTAGTGTAATATGTAAACACTAAAAAATAAATTTAATGTGGTGTCAGATCCACTCACAAGCGGGCTGGATAAAGCAGGCTCATCGAAGGATTCAGTAGAATTTAATAACTTCTAAAATAGTTGGACGTGGCACAACTATAGAAATAATAGTGTGCAAAAGCGTATGTAAACAAAACTGTCCCGAATCAGCTGATATACCGGTACTCGCAACGCGTTTCGCCGATAGCTCGTCGGCTTCTTCAGGAGAAAAAAATCAAAGCATCTTCTTCTCCTGAAGAAGCCGACGAGCTATCGGTATATCAACTGATTCGGGACAGTTTTGATTCAGATGCATTTACAAATAAAAACTGTTTCTACACTTTTAGTGAATCTTTAATTATAGTCCATACATTGGTTCGGCGATTGATAGATTAGGGGGCTTATATTCACATTAGTATCGACAAAATAAATAGTCACGCTTAGACAAGCTTCCTTTCGAAAAAAAAACAAAAACAGATTAATTTAGAAATCAATTTGACATATTGCTGGTAAATTTGGCATTGTACATCCAGAGAACGTGAAAGAGTGAATGGGCAGGAAATAGAATTTGTCGGAACAAAAACGAACAGAAAAACTAACCGTTTTTGTCCCATTTCAACCTATTACAACCTTTCCCCAAATATTTTTTTAGTCACGTAACTTTTATCCTCATCCATAATCTTTTCCACGGGCAAACATTTTTTTAAGCATTTTATATGTTCTAGCAATACATGTGCTGGAAAATATAAAGATCGGAATTAAATTGCTAAATTCTTACAAAATACAGTTTCATGTTACAGGATTATTTCTCCTTGTTTAAGTGTATATTATTTTTGCGTTCCTCCTTTTATCCAGTTTTTTATGTCACTGTATTAGACCTGTTTTGTACAAGGCTACAATCTCTGTCTGCATGTAAATTATTGGTGACACTTTGATTCATGTTACTAGAGACACAAAGTGTTTTGAAATGTGCAGCGCTTGTCATATTTTTATTTGCTTTAAATTGTTTAAATACCCTCGACATAATTCTCAGTCCCCATGCTCATTCGACCATTAGCAGATCCATCCTGTGGGTCGTAATATATTAAGTTATCATAAGCTGGAGAGCCCTTCGCAGTCACTATGTAATGAAACCACATCGTCAAGCAGATGTAGATTTGCACAGAATAATATAGAAGAAGGGATTTACTGCTATAGCACAGAAAGGCGCTCTACCTTATGACACCTAATTGCTGTCTCATAGTCACATGACTGTACTTGAATAGAAAAATTAGTAACAGGAAGTACCTAACTAGTTAGAATGAGTAGCAATGCAAGTGTCGCTGAAGTTTACGGTTTGATAATGTATTGCTGACACCCTTGGCCAAGCTCTGGTCAAGACATATTTCTCATCCATAAATAAGTGTGTCTCTTTTCTGTCCTCTGATGCTCATCTAAGAGGTCAGGATGTTTGGCCGATGGTGTTCTTCAGCCCTAAATGACACAATAATAAATGGCAGAAAATAAACATAAGTGAAATACCCCATTCTTGTTTTAACCCCTTAAGGACAATGGGCGGTCCCTAAACCCATTGAAAACAATGCATTTTGAGCCCGTACATGTACGGGCTTTGTCATTAAGGGGTTAAATGCCTCTGTTGCACAAATAGCTATAAATAGGTCACAAGTCGCCCTTTTGGCAATTCAAAATTATGGCAGGTATGAAAAAAAGATCACATCCAAGACATGCTTTATTTTTTACTGATGCTAATGATGAGAATCTCATAATGATTGCTTGCAAACCACATAAACTATACCTGTAAACAATAATGCAACAAATATTTACTCTGCCTAATAAACATAATGTTTTGATGGGTGCCGCACAGTCATACCATTCCCCATGAGGATACACATGTATGTTTTTTGTAGGGCTGCAACTAAGCCAATAGAAAATAGAAATGGATGCACTCCGTTCATGAAATGTGTTCTGATCATTTATCATAACATTCTCTGTATAATTGTGCAGCTAATTAATTAAATATCATGGTACATATTTATCCTGGTGCAATGATATAGTCCCGGTACCGTGAACACCCAGTCCCGAAAATAACAAAACATCAAGAAATCCGGCATACGTATGATGGATCTCCATAAATGTAATGTTTACACTTGCTCTCTTAAGTCAAGCAAATATTTCTCGGCACTGGGATTTTTTTCTTTAATATATAATTGGAAGACATTCAGAATTTATTGCAACCACATATCTTATAAAGAAATGCTAAATACAAAGATTATCTGAAAGTGTCTGTGTAAGGCTGAAATCGACACATACCCCATGCATATTTTTATTCAACAACTAATTCAGTAAAAGCATTTACAATCCTTATTATAAATCCGGTTTCTAGTGAGCCTTAATCAAACCCCGTATGACATCATTATAAATAAATAGAACCCAGAATAAGCATGTATTATTTTTTTTTTCATCAAACTTTGCTGATTATGCTGTTTTTTTTTTATCCAGGGTTTATATATTGCATTATATTATTTGCTTAATTTTTTTATATTAAGCTACACTAAATGTCCGGTATGAAATAAATAAATATATATTAAGATAAAAAAATAAAATTAACTATTGTACATATTTTGCTGTCCATAGCAAGTATATAGCTATAAATGTAGTATGAAATAGCGGAAGGTGTAAAATCGATATGAGTGATAAAATATTGGAGCTGTAGCTTTTTTTTCTTGTTCCATCTGGCAAAAAAAATTACCTTTACACCATAACAGATGGCTTTAAATGCAGTGATTACAAAAAATCCTGAAGTTAAAATAGTTTAATTACAAAGTCAATACCACCTACAACCTTTGCGGAGGCTTTAGCTTAAAAACAACAGACGGTATAAGGCACATGGCAGGACAATGTTTAACTAGAACTTTGCATTAGTGGCTTTCCTGAAACCCTTAGAATGCTAAAGATCACCTGGTTTGCATTTGTTTTTTTTAACTCTTTCGTTACCAGAGTTGTAACCATCACATTTCAAAGAAATGCATTGTTCAGTCCTGAGGCATCAGACATGATTAGGTATCTTAATATACACAGTGGGGTCTATGATCCACTTTAACCCTACTGTATTTATTTATAAATCCACATACACAAGGAGACGCATGAAGCTCGGGTCCTAGCTTTCTACATTACTTCATTAGTTATTACTGTCAATGTAAAAATAAAGTTAGGCCAAAGTGTCTTGTTAAACACATTAATCATTAACCCCTTCAATCCCAGGGGGTTTTGGTACCTCAAAGCCCGGAGAAATGTTGCCTTTTTCGCGGATAGGTTGGTTCAGCGATTATTCTCCTTTCCTGTGAATAGTGTACCCGTGTAAACTATATATTGTTTTTTCAAGGAGAGATAGAGCTTTCTTTTGATAACATAGATGATTAGCTGAAATTTAGTTTGAGAAATTTAGTAAAAACTAGAAAAAATTTGAAAAATAAACTATTTTTCTTTTATATTTTCCCTCTGAATCCTCACGAAATTAGGTAAAGTGATGAAAAAGCCCCTCTAAGTTTAGTGTCTGTGATCTGTGCCTCATCGGAGCGATCGGATTTCCCAGCAGGGTCTGGACAGGTTGGCAAATAAAAGGAAATAAAAACAAAAAAAACTATTTTTCTCAATCATAGCTTTTCTTAAATATGAAAAAGTAGTTTACATGAATTAATAAAGAAATACAAGTTTCTTACAAGAATATTGTGAAGAATAATGTGATCACTGTTTTGTTCTACTGAATAAAAATTAAAAATAAAACTTTTTCATCTAAAAAATTTTGCAGTAGCAAATGTTTTGATTCCATTATGTGTAATGTATATAATTTATTAGGGCCTTTTAACACCTTTGCTTTCTGGCATTTTAATACAGATAATGTGATAAAAAGAATGTTTTATAGTTATTTGTACGGCAAATAGTGTGACTCGGCTATGTATAAGGGGTGCGTGTGGGTATAAGAACTCGACCGCGAGAAAAACTAAATGGGGCTGCTTTTCAGTCTCAGTCCGGCCCTGCCGTTATTAGATTACAAACTCCTATTTATACTGTACATGCTATATATCAATAACTGTAAACGCCGTATGTAAAATCTTTCCGGATTTGGCCCCCAGGACAAACTTGAAAACGAGAGAAATCTCAATGTATTGTTTTTGGTAAAACACTTTCTAAATAAAATATTGTAATAGAAGGCTATTTATTTGAGGCTTGTGTGTCTCTGAAGAAAAAAAATGACATTTAACCTCTCCATGGTTACAGACAGTGGGACAAGTAGGGATGCCTGGCAACCAAGAAGATACCTGCATCCTGAATATCTATATTTAGATGGCATACCGTAAAAAAGGCTATAATTAAAAAATTAAAAAATCTTATTTCCAAACAACCCAGAGCTATAATCCTTGATTTAATGATAACAAGTCTGTGATTTGGGGATGCTATAGCTCATTCCTGCAAAAATGTGTTCACCATTTTTTTTTAAAAAAAAACCTTTACATTTTATTTTCTTTTTTTCAAAATCAAATGGGTAAATAATTGTGCCATCGTTGTATTATATTTAGGGGTACCCTCAAAAAAACATAGCAAGAAAACTATGCAAAACAGAGAAGACGTCATGCCGTCTGCGGGGAACCTGAAGCTTGGGCGTCATTGGACCTTCCAACAGGACAATGATCCAAAGGCTGGGTTACAGAAGAACTCCTGAAAGATTCTGTATTGGCCATCACAGTCACCTGACTTGAACCCCATAGAAAATCTCTGGTGGAATTTCAAGAAGGCAGTTGCAGCACGCAAACACAAGAATATTACTAAACCGGAGGCCATTGCTCATGAAGAATGGGCTAAGATTCCTCAGGAACACTGCTAGAAGCTGATGTCTGGCTGTGCATCTCATTTGCAGCAGGTCATAAAAGCAAAAGGGTTCTCTGCTAAGTACTAAAGATGTTTGCCATGAAAGGATTGAATCATTTTGAGACTGGAGAAGTCATGATAAGATGCATGAATTTGATGGAAACCACTTGAAACATTTGTTGTGTTGAACTATTTCAATTGCTTTTGTTTGATCTGTTCATTGCAAACAGCTTTAAGTCTGTACATTTTTACAATAAACCTTATTTGCAATGGGGGTTGAATAATTTTAATTGCAACTGCACGTATATTGCATGTATACTCTAAATATATGTATATTGCTTATAGATATGTAGACATGCTTATGTGAAAATTCTTTGTGTTAATATAAATAGAAATTGTACACTGTTACAAATAAAGTAATGTTTTAGCATCTGCCAACAAACAGGTATTGTTAAGGTTGTTACTTCACCCACTTACAAACTTGGGATCGTCTGAAGTATAATATACAGCAACTAGGCAACCGTTACTTACCTAAAATACACGCAAGTAAGTGTTAGCAGGAGAGTTTGCAAGAGTTTTGTGATTTCAACTCCCTCACTTCATTATTCATTAGAAAGACTCAACATTAGCCAAGTCTGTCCAGCTGACCTTTTTTTTAATGCTGGTCATTAGCAACTGGTTGGTGTAATTGTCTATTCATGCGCCTAACTACATGCTTACAAAATCCCTGACGAAAAATCGATGCTGTTTTGAAGGCAAAGGGTGGTCACACCAAATATTGATTTCATAGATTTTTCTTCTGTTCACTCACTTTGCATGTTGTTAACCTATAAAAATAAACTATTAACATGTTTATTTTTGAAAACATTCTTACTTTTAAGCTTTTTTTCGCATCTGCCTTAAACTTTTGCACAGTGCTCTGTGTGTGTGTATATTTATATATATATATATATATATATATATATATATATATATATATATATATACTTTATTGCAAGCAAATATTGCATTGGTTCCATTCATAGCAAATATTAGCAAGGAAGAAGTAAATATATGAATAGACTTATAAAGGCAAGAGACATTCATCTATTCCACTGAAGTTGGCAACAAAATAATCTACTACAACCTTTAGTGTAATGAAATAGCCACTTGCATGTCCAATATCAAGCATGAATTTGTTTATAATAGAAACTTGTTCCATTTGTTAATGTCTTTTTGCTTTTAACATTTCTAGGTCGGGAAGAATCATCAGTAGAAATCCATTAGCAACGGTGTCATTTTAAGCCGGCTAGTTTTACCGAATCCAGTTTAGCTCTGTTCAGTGTTTGTTCATACCGCCACCTGTCTGCCACTTTGCATGTTACATGCTAGACCATATACCGTAAAATACACATCAAAATGAGCCATTCTTCTCCAAATTATAGACAGGGACAGACAAGGAAACAATGTACATCACATTTTGAACACCCATATACCGTTAGATGGGCTCCATCATTTTCATACACCAGCTAACTTTGAACACAGTGCAGTGTTGGAATTATATGAGCCAGAAAGTTCAACCTACATATAGCTAATTTGCTTTTTAGACCACTTTAACCCACCCCCCAGCTCTGTCGTGCAAGTTAGCAGTTGGCTGGAGGAGTTGGTTGGCAAAAGTATAGAATATGCTCAGTGTTGAACAAAAGATGTGTTCAACTGAATGTATTCCCTTCAAGCCTAGGATCTGGGGGGAATAGGAGCAAATGCATGGAAGGGGATTCTCTACTGGTGTGCTAGGGGGAGAGAATTATAATATTAAGTGTAGCAATGAGCTATCTAATCCATTAGTATAGATGTAATGGCTTTGGTGTTCCTTAAAATAAAAACACATGCATCTTATTGTTAGGGCAATATGGCAGGGCCATTGTTGGCTACCATGGGGAGGGGGGGAGTGAAAAAATACCATGTGACTCATTTGTTCATCCAAGGGTCATGTACTGAGTGAACTAAATGATGTATATAAAGCCTTCCAAAATTATTTCCAGGCATTTCATAAGGAAGAGAACATCACCCTCCTACAAGCAACATAAACCAACTGCGCTCATGAATTCACAGAGGGAGTTGTTGAATAGGGCCATACAGGAAAGGGAGGATACAGCGGGCATCAGGGCTTTGAAAAAAGGGAAGGTGCCAGGCCTGAATGTGTATCCAGGGGAATTCTATGAAGCTTTCCTGGGGATCCTGCCATATACTTGCTTACTAAAAAAATTGTTTTAATCCCCAGATAAAGACTCAGCTCTTCTTTAGGCATACAGACCAAGTACATTGATGAATCAACATATTACGTTACTGTCAAAGATATTGGCAGAAAGGCTACAGTTGATACTTCCCAAAACCTTGCACTCAGTCCACTCAGTATTGGCTAGGAAGCAAGCGGCTCTTTGTTGATGGGATCTGGCTAGTGTTGATGCAGAAAAGTGGCCTGATCTGTAGAAGGCATTAAAGTTTCAATATTTTTAAAATGTTTCAGGAAACTTTACACCAATAATGTGACAAGGATTAGCGTTAATGGGCTGGATTCAAGGGAAGTGATGGAGACAGGAACGACAGGGTTGGCCCCTGTCGCCTCTTCTGTTCAATATGTGTCTTGATTAGCTCTCCAAATTTTTAGGGAATTGGGATGCAGGATATAGAGGTAACCGCTTTTGCAGACAATATTCTACTCTATGCTTTTAAAGCCACGTACGTGCAAAGGGTTTTTTTTTTGGATAGGTGGTGTCAGGTAGTGAGGTTTAATATCAACATCTCAAAACCTAAGGGCCTTTATTTTAGATTGTGATATATAATAAATTCAGATTCCCATTTGTCCAAGGCATAAGCCTTATCTGATCATAAACAATTAAAATAGCATGGCATGCACACTTCGAAATATAACAACCGCATTGTGATGTAATTAATATAATATAATTATATCACAATGTGGTTGTTATATTTAGAAGTGTGCATGCCATGCTATTTTAATTGTTTATGATTAGATAAGGCTCATGCCCTGGACAAATGGGCATCTGAATTTATTATATATCACAATTGTGCTTGTTATATGTAGAAGTGTGTATGTCATTTAAATTGCTTGGACAATCATGTGTTTTATTATATACCTGCATTGTTTGTACACAATTGTTTTTGGCTTGAAAAAAATCCTGTAGTCGGATTGAAACGTTGCCACCTGGTGGAATAAACGTGTCAGGTCACTGAGTGCTGAGTTATATCATTATATTTTTCATTTTGTTGTTTTGGATCAGGTGGCAAACATTTTTTTTAAGCATTTAGGCACATACACAGTACTTTAGTTACAAGAAAGGTCTCTGAAGTTTAACAAATTTAAAACGTCAAAGCAAATCTCTAAAAACAATGAAAAAAGTTTTAAAACGTTTTCAAATACCTTGAACCCCCCAGTAAAACTAAAATAATGTTTTTTTAAAAAAATATTTGCTCTCCTCAAACCACAATTATGTAAAAAATAACATTTTTCCAGCTATAAAAGATATTACAAAAGAAGTAAAACTAAAATTCAGTTGCTGCCTTTATGCTGCCTAATATGGCTGATTCATAGTGCCATAAGCAACAAAAAAGTCCTCTGGACCGTATCCTTGTAAAAAAGCTGGATCATTCGCTCTGTAACAAATTAAATAAAAAAGATAATAAGAACAAAAAAGCACACAAATTTACTAAACTGCATTTATTTTCATTTTCTTAAAGACATTTTTTGTGGACTTTTTTTGTGGAGTCATTAGGGTCATAGAAGTTGTAGACCTCAAAAACAGAATCCCCAGTGGTGTCAAAAAGGTGGAATACCTATAGGTAACAAATTATCGTTAGCAGTAGCTAGAAGATCACCTATGAGGGAGGGTCTTCCGGCTGAACGACGTTCAGAACAGACCGCCCAAAAGCAGTGTGTTCCGAACGTCTCAAATTAAGCCTATAATGGCTTATAAAAGTAGAGTTAGAACTCCAGGAGGCTGCAGCACAAATATGTTGAAGAGGGATGAGGCCCCTTTCAGCAGCCGAGGTAGCTACCGCTCTGGTAGATTTGAGCGCGGACAAAGGCAGGAGGAGGCAAGCCTTGAGCTGAGAAGGATTCTCTGATGGCTTACTTCATCCACCTGCTCAGGGATGGTTTAGAAGCTTTAGATCCTTTGTTCCTGCCAAAAAACTGTAGAAAGAGATTTCCATCTTTCCTGAAGACACCGGATCTTTGCAGATAGATCTGCAGACATCTGGGGATGTCAAGAGTATGTAGAAGAGATTCTTCTTCTGTTGAAGGATCCAGGTGAAAAACAGGTAGAGAAATGACCTGATTAATGTTCTGAAACGAAGGAATCTTCGGTAAAAAAGCTGGCAGGAACCTTAGGAGAACCCTATCAGGCAGGAATAGGGTGTAAGGCTCAAAGGCACACAGAGCTTGCAACTCACCAATTCTCTTGGCAGAGGTGATCACCACTAGGAAGGCAGCCTTCCAGGAAAGGTACTTCATGTCCACGCTTTCCAATGGCTCGAAGGGGGGGAGAGCATAACCCCTGGAGCATGACAGTAAGGTCCCATTGAGGGACTGGTCTCAGGATCTTAGGTTTTAACCTTTCAGCTCCTTTAAGGAACCTCCTGATAAGGGGTTCTTGGGACAGAGGTTTCCTAAAAAAGCCGATATGGCTGAGGTGTGCACTCTGAGTGTAGAGGGAGCCAGGCCTTTATCCAGTCCATCTTGGAGGAACTGTGATATAGAAGAAATGGGGGGATCTGAGAAACCCACTTAGTTCTTCGCACACCATAATGAAAAAGAGCGACCCCAGAAGAAAGTCCACTATCCTTCAATAGGGAGCTGTCAATCTCCAGGCTGTCAGATTGAGAATTCTCAGATCTAGGCGAGAACCTGTTCCCAGAAACACAGGGTTCTCTGATATTGGAAGCTTCCAGTACAGACCCTGACTCATCCCAATGAGCTGGGTGAATCACGACCTCTTTGGCCAGAATGGAATTATCACAATAATCAAGGTCTGGTCCTGTCTGATCTTCATCAATACCCTTGGTATCATGGAAATTGGAGGGAAGATGTAAGCCAGCCCGAACCTCCAAGGGATGGACAGAGCATCTATTGCCCAAGGATTGTCCTCCCTGTATAGGGAGCAGAAGATCTTCACCTTGGCGTTGAACCTCGTAGCCATTAAGTCGATTTCTGGCATTCCCCACCGAAGAGTAATTTGATGAAATACTTCCTGGTTTAGTGACCATTCGCCTGGAACACTGAGACCCCAACTCAGACGGTCCGCTACCACATTGAGAGATCCCCGAATGTGGACTGCAGAGAGGTGGGGAGGTTCTGCTCTGCCCATGATAGGATCATTCCCACTTCCTTAAAAGAGGTTGAGATCTCGTGCCACCCTGTTTGTTGATATAATAAACCGCCGTTATGTTGTCTGAATGAACTCTTGCCGCTTTGCTGCGGATTTGAGGAGCAAAGTGAAGGAGCGCCAATCTGATTGCTCTGAGCTCTCTGAAGTTCGAAGACATAAGGCTCTCTGGACGGGACCAAGTACCTTGTACTGGAATGTCCTCTAGATGGGCTGCGTCATCCGGGTCAAGTCAATTATGAACCCCAGAAACTTCCTGGAAGTGGATGGAACCAACTCGGACTTTTAGTAGTTTACTATCCACCCTAACTGGTGGAGAAAAGCCAGAGCCTGCTGAAGATGAGAATACAGAATTTCTGTAGAAACGGCTTTTAGAAGCCAATCGATATCTAAGCCTTCTAGACTCAAGATTGCTACCACGGCAACTACAACCTTGGTAAAGGTATGAGGAGTAGAGGAGAGTCCGAAGGGAAGGGCAGCAAACTGAAGGGGTTTCACTTCGCCACAAAGGGATACAGCAACACGCAGATACTTCCTGTGGGCTTGGCAAACAGGAACATGAAGGTAAGCGTCCTTCAAGTCTATAGAGACCATCACGTCTCCCGGCAGTAAGATATTTATTACAGAGCGGATGGACTCCATCCGGAATTCTTTCTCGCTATGAACTTCAAATAGCGAAGATCTATGATCATCCGCCAGTCTCCTGTGATCTTGGGCACTGGGAAGACTGGCAAAAATACGTCGGATCCACGATCTTCTAGAGGAACTTCCTCCAACGCCTTCTTCTGTATATAGGCGTGTATAGATGCCTCTAGGACTGTGCCTCTCGCGCGAGAGAATCCTTGTCAGAACAAAATTCAGAGGAGGCAGAGAAACAAAACTTATTTTGTAGCCTGACCGGACTACATCTAACACCCCGAGGTCTGGTATGGACTTCTCGCAAGCCTCCAGAAAAAAAGATAGACGACCTTCCACCAGGGGGTCTAGCACTGGAGGAGGGGTTACCTCCGGACTCTCTGGCGCCAGACGTCCTTTCTCTTCTCATAGGACCAGCGGGAGCGACCTGCTCCTCTCTTCTGAGTCCCCTGACGCCATTGGGATCTAGAAGGTCCCTGGGACCTGGATCCTCTGGACTGACTGCTCCTACCTCTAGAAGCCTGCTGGGGGAGGGATTTGCCTTTCTTGTCAGAAAGGCCCTCCATGATCCTGTCCAGCTCACTGCCAAACAGCTTGCCAGGTTCGTAAGGCAACCCACAAAGCGAAAATTTGGAGGCATTGATCGCTTTCCAGGGTTTTAACCATAGGGGTCTCCTTACAGCAGCAGATAGCGCCTAAGATGTGGAGGCTAGCTTCAGATGTTGAGGCACAGCATCCGAAAGGAATTCCACAGCCAGTTGAGCCATTTTAAACTGCTTCTTGGAACACCTGCATCAATATCCGACTGGATTTGAGACATTCTGGTGCGCAGAAAATGATGGCTATAGCCACAGAAGCTGAGGCAGAAGCAGCAGCATAATTGCGGTGCAAGGAACACTTGCGCCTATCCATGGCATCGTGTGCAGAAGATCCTCTTGGACATCTTGGCGATGGCCATATTGACTTTAGGGGGAGGACCCCATGGGCTCTGCTGGTCTACATTAAGCGGAAACATAGATTTGAACTGCTTGGTGATAACCGGACCTTTTTCCGGGAATTTCCATTCAGTCTCCGTTAACTGAATGAGAGACTCATCCACTTTGAAGGCCATTTGCCCTCTAGAGGTGGTTTCTGGAGCTTCCTTAGGGTCAACATCCTGGTCCCCAGACCAGATGGACTTTAGTAACCGTTGAGTTTTCTCAATGGGAAACCAGAACGATGAAGCAGGTTCTACTTCTAGGTCTCTTTATCTGGAGTGTATCAAATCTCTTGATAGAGGATCCAACAAAATCTTTAACCCAATCATCATATCACGTATATTGGGTTCTGCTTCAGGGGGATCTCTGCAACTTGAGCAGCGACTATAAGGGTAAGCATCCTCTAGAGGTGTATCACACCCGCACCAGGTAAAATGCCTGCGCTTGGCAGTGGACTTGCACCCCTCAGGAGCAGGATCCTCTGGAGTATGGGATGACATCTGCAAAAGAGATGACCAAAATAATATAAAGAGTTTTATTAAACATAAAAATCTTCTTAGTTATACCTACCCTGAGATTGAAAATGCAAGGGAAGGATAACACACAAAGTCAAAGATAGACAGGAGACTCTAGGAAGGCTAACTAATAGCTGTACCAAGAGACAGCCTAAAGGACACTAACAGGTTAATATACACTGTCAGAGAGCCAAAACAGGAAGCCACACCCCCCCATCATCACAGACTAGATCAGCAGACATGAAGATAAGCAGCTGGGAGGAGACATCCAAACCAGTCAGGTATAGATCCAGCACAAACACAGATAATGCTGGGTGAAATGAGGCCATGCTGCAGCACAGCAGGGCAGCAGATAAAAATAGGATACACAATCCAACAGGAGGGCACCTGAAAAAAAGTAAAATAAAGGTTAGCAAGCTAACACAAGGTCTCACACAGAGACTACCACCTGTCCCAATATGTCCAAAGGACAGAAAAAAGCACACTGTGGTTAGGGGTGGAGTTCCCTTTATAGGTGGGGTAAAGGGGTTAATTGCTTATTTAATTGTGTAAATCATTAATTTTCCACCTGTCCTAATTGTTCACAGGAGCAGTAATACCCCTCTTGTGCTGCCAGTTAGGACGTAAGGGAATGTGTATTTTCTACCTATACTTGTTTCCTTATAATGATTGTGACGTTTAACTCCATCCTATATGGGTCAACCATGTGTTATGTTATGTACTGTATTAAGCACTTAAGCATTACCGGTAAGTGTCAAAATAAATATTGTATAAATATAAGTATAAAAAGAACACCCAATATAAAAGGAACAAATGAAAGCAGAATCGTGGTTGAAAAAAACAGGGCAAAAATGGCAAACGTAAACTATGGTCTTTAGGAAATGAAATACCCTTGGCCCTGAATGTGTTTATTAGTTGCACCTATCACAACATAAAACAGACTCCACCATTCACTCCTTAACACTGATTTTATTTAACGCAAATCATTTTCACTCATAGACCAAAATAGGACTCACTTTTTGTTCATTTATTGTAATTGAACTATTATTTACTTGTTGCTTAACATTGTACAGCATATTGTAGGGCTGCAACTAACGATTATTTTCATAATCGATTAGTTGGCCGATTATTTTTTCGATTAATCGATTAATCGGATAAAAAAAATGAATGTACATTTTTCATTTAAAATAATTTAATAAATTATGTTAAATACAAACAGCAGAATAAAAAAAAAACATTGATAAAATGCATTTCTTGTCTTTATTTCCCAACCAGCCCCACCAATTTATGCACATTTGAGCCCAGACATCCCACGCTGCCTCCCAGACATGCCACGCTGCCTCCCACATATACCACTCCACGCTGCCTCCCACATATACCACTCCACGCTGCCTCCCACATATACCACTCCATGCTGCCTCCCACATATTCCACTCCACGCTGCCTCCCACATATACCACTCCACGCTGCCTCCCACATATACCACTCCACGCTGCCTCCCACATATACCACTCCACGCTGCCTCCCACATATACCACTCCACGCTGCCTCCCACATATACCACTCCACGCTGCCTCCCACATATACCACTCCACGCTGCCTCCCACATATTCCACTCCACGCTGCCTCCCACATATTCCACTCCACGCTGCCATATATACCATATATGCCTTATACCCCCAGATATGTCACTCCATCCTCCCCAGATATGCCTTATACCCCCAGATACCTCATAGTCCCCTCATAGAGTCACAGACCCCTTCGCATCACACTGACACCATACTTTTATAAATAAGTACTGGGTTAATCTTCACTGACCCCAGGATTTAGATTCCCCTTAGTCTGCCCCCCTGTACCTCTAACTGCGCCTTAAGTTAACTTTATTAAATTAAATTAACCCTCAGTCCTCATTAAATTAACCCTAAACACCCTATTAACCATAACTACCCCTAAATTAACTCTAAATACCCCATCAAACACAACTACCCTAAATTAACCCTAAACACCCCATTAACCACAGCATCCCCTAAATTAACCCTAAAGACCCCATCAAACACAACATCCCCTAAATTAACCCTAAACATCCCATTAACCACAACTGCCTCAAATTAACCCCAAACACCCCATTAACCACAGCTGCTCCTATATTAACCCTAAACACCCCATTAACCATAGCTGCCCCTAAATTAAACCTAACCACCCCATTAACCATAGCTGCCCCTAAATTAACCCTAAACACCCCATTAACCATAGCTGCCCCTAAACACCCCATTAACCATAGCTGCCCCTAAACACCCCATTAACCATAACTGCCCCTAAATTAACCCCTACCTCCCCTAACTTTCAGCAGCCCAAATATTAATTTTATACTTACAGTTAGATGAGTGTCACAGCCATGTGGTTCTGGCCTTCTGGGAGAAGGAAGGGGCGGGGCCAGTTGTCACAGTGATTACAGGGAGGGACTGGTAAGTAGGAGCTGCTGCTGCTGTGAGTCAGACTAAACGTATTATATAATGAGGGGTATTTTTCAGAGCGTTTGCTCTGAAAAAACCCTTATTTTATAATCGATAAAAATCGATTCAACTAATTGATAATGAAATTCGTTGGCAATGATTTTCATCATCGATTATTATCGATTTTATCGATTAGCTGTTGCAGCCCTAGCATATTGTTGCTCTGAAATGAGTCTACCCTGTAAACACTTTGATTTATTATATCTTGGACCTTGTACCTAACCTGAATAAACATCCCCTGGAACTTTAAAACCAATAGAAAATGATTTTTCGTTTCCATTTAACAGTGTGTGTTATGACACAAAAAGCCCTATTCACTAATTCTCCAATACACAAGGCTCTCACTTTCCAATGTTTTGTGTGACCAGGGATCAGCCTGCCAGTACTTCACAAAGCCTGCTTAGATAAAAAAAGGTAACCAAAGCTCTATTTCTTTGCTTAACCTTTTACAACCCTTATTTCATAATCTAATACACAAGAGGTTGTCGTTGTGTGTACACATGTATGTATGAATGTGTGAATAAATTGCCACCCAACATTTACATAATATAGGAACACATAAGGATTACTTTTTTGTAGTGAACATAATTGTTTTGTTTTTTTTTATAGATCATATACTGTGTTTGGCCATGGACGTAGTTATTCCAGTGGAACATGACCCAAATCTGTACAGATATAAAGGATTTTGTTTTCTTCGAATTAATAAAAAAGAATACATTGACTCATTGCAGGAGTTTAAAATTAGGGATGACGATGTGTTTCTGGTCACATACCCTAAGTCAGGTGAGTTACTGCATTTCTTACAAAATTATATATGTCATAAGGGCGCAACCCAGAGATCTTTTGATACAGTAAAGGAGGAGCTTAAACATTGAAGTTTTTGATCAAATATTTTTCTCTTATTGTTCTATTTGTTTTATCATTGAGGATTGCACTTTGACCTTTTCTTACTGTTTTTTTTGTAAATATATTATATAGTCTTCCTAATCACAAAAAAAACTGTTACTATGGCAATATGGCCATTTAAAAAAAATTATTCTAGAATTCTTCATGATAAAATTTTGTTGTTTTAGGAAATGTAATGAATTTTGTGATAAAAATACATGTATTATTCTCCCCCAAAATATTGCAGTCATTTGATCACTTTGTTAATTCAGAAATAAATCAACAGATGAAGACTAGAACTGCGCAGAGTTGGGTAGGTCTAAAGGTCAAAGAGCATTTTTGTTATTTTTGAAAGGCTCAGCATGTGGTGTTTAGTTTAATTCAGATTAGAAACTGTAGGGTAAAGTCTCTCATAACCCTAACACACAAACAAATAAAGCTACCTGGCAATGCATTTCAGATCAACATAATGATTAGTTTTAGTGTCCTCATTGCAGAAGTGAATAATCATACTTCCTAACTGACCTGTTTTGAGACAGTCATGACATGCCCTTGGAAGTGAATCTTCATAACTAAAGAACACATGAAAGCATTGCTGACAAATATCTATTAAGGCGCCCTGGTTTAACCTATGAAAAGGAAAAAGATTCTAACAAAGTAAAAAAAAAGTTTCATAAATACGCCATGTAGTGCTGGCATTTATTTAATATTTTTTAATAAAATCCAGGGTTAATCCAGCCCTTCATAAAATGCTACATAAACTATTTCTGAATATTATGTTTCTAATCTTTTACAGTAATTTCTACCACTAAGCATCACCACATGTGTTGTTGATTATGATATAAAATTTAACTATTTAATAGATTTGTGCATTTGGATGCATATGAACTATTCATATATATGGAGCCCTGCTTTCTGATCCCAGTGCGATCAGCACGGTAGAAATCAGAGGAAGGAAACGAAAAAAAAAAAAAAAAAAAAAAAGGAATATTCAAAGGGGGAAAAAAAAACTTATGACACCCCTGGCATCAATAGGACATAATATTATACTGGGAACAGTCCAAAAATAAAAATGAATATATATTTAAAAATAATAAAGTAACACGTAAAGTAAAAAAATATATCACTACCATCAAAACCCTTAATATGGACGAAAACAAAATAGTAATTTGTGTGTTATTAGTTAAAACAGATTGTGTTTATTCATTATTGTAACTTAGGTGAAGATCATTATATTTCAAGAAGAAATTATACATACATGCTGGTTTACTTTAATTTTTCTTGCCTACACATGTATCTAAAACAGTTGTAACAGAAATATGAGTGTAATGTGTAGGGTCTTAAGTAGACTTGAGCGCTGACGAAATCTTTGTGTTACCCATGTTTGTTTTGGGCGCATATTCGTATTCTGACGGTTTTCCATCTTATCTTAAGTCTTCTGTAGTATAGCAGGGGTTAATACGGGAATCCACAAGGGAAAAAAGCTAATAGCATGAGAAAAATAAATCCCTAACACTCTAATCTGACAGGATGCACCTTGGCTTTATCAGGGCAGAGAATTACTAAACGGAAAACCCGGCGTTGGCACAGGATTTAAAGGTCCATAAGAGCAACTCTATTGGCCGCCGGCAGGGGGCTCGTCTGGCATCAACCAATGAAGAGCAGCTGCCCTTTCCCATTCATTCTTTAGTGTGAATGCAGTTATGTCAATACTGCTGCTAACTGTTACAGTGTTATTCATAGGTTCGATTCTGGCGATTTATATGAATAATCCAACGCTGTCCCTCATTCATAAAACAAACCTATGAATGAAACAGTTAGCTGCAGCATTGACATAACTGCATCCACACTAAAGAATGAATGGGAAAGGGAGGCTGGTCTTCATTGGTTGATGCCAGACGAGTCCCCTGCCAGCGACCAAAAAATATCAAACGCAGTACAACATAATCCGTTGGAGTGAAACGCCTTATGCATTTTGATGATATATGTAAAGGTTGTGTTATAGTGTGTATGGCTAGTTTAGTTTAAGGTTGGTTTTGGTCCACTGCCCACTGCCCACTGCCCCCAAGGGCAGAGTATAGACTATTTGGTACTGTCCTAACCTCAACGTGTGAGGAAAGGGGTTTAGGGGTAATTATTTCTGAGGATTTAAAGGTAGGTAGACAATGCAGTAGAGCAGCAGGTAATGCTAGCAGAATGCTTGGTTGTATAGGGAGAGGTATTAGCAGTAGGAAGAGGGAAGTGCTCATGCCGCTGTACAGATCACTGGTGAGACCTCACTTGGAGTATTGTGTACAGTACTGGAGACCATATCTCCAGAAGGATATAGATATGTTGGAGAAAGTGCAGAGAAGGGCTACTAAAATGGTTTATGGATTACAAAATAAACCTTACCAGGACAGGTTAAAGGATCTTAACCTATATAGCCTGGAAAAAAGACGGGACAGGGGGGATATGATAGAAACATTTAAATACTTAAAGGGAATCAACAAAGTAAAGGAAGAAAGTTTATTTAAAAGAAGAAATAAAACCGCAACAAGAGGACACAAGCATAAACTAGAGGGGCAAAGGTTTAATGGTAACATCAGAAAATATTACTTTACGGAAAGGGTAGTGGACGCATGGAATAGCCTCCCAGTGGAAGTGGTAGATGTTAATACAGTAAAGTCATTTAAGCAAGCATGGGATAGGCATAATGCCAAGCTAGATATAGGATAAGGGCAAGTACTAAAGGAGAGTACTCAGAGGTTGGGCAGACTGGATGGGCCTTCTGGCTCTTATCTGCCGTCACTTTCTATGTTTCTATGTTTCTATATGTGTCTTTTAAATGGAAAATAACATTTATAGTGAGGAAACTGAGAGTTACATTTGCTATAAATGTAAAACAGGTTGAATAGTCAGTATGTGCAACTTGACTATGTGCTCTGTGAGTTGAATCACTTACTAGTAATTATGATTTAAGTGTTTGCCCTTTTTTTCATTAGTCTGGATTTTAGACAATGTTTTATGATCATTCTAATGTATATTAACAGGTACCATTTGGACTAAGAACATTTTAAGCTTAATATACAGTGAGGGGCATAGAACCGGCACAGAAAATATTGACACTGAAGATAGAGTACCATCAATTGAGTTCAATTTTACAAATCTAGATTTTGATTCCTGTCCATCACCTCGCCTCTTTTCAACACACTTATCTTATTCATTAGTTCCACAGGAACTGAGAAAGAAAAAAGGAAAGGTATGTAAACCATGCTTTGTAACTACTGTAAACCCAGGGTTGCCATATCGACCATGTTTGCCAACCAACGCCTATAAATATTATTCAATCCACTAATGCAATCAAAGTAATTTATAAGTGTTGATCAGCAACATAAAAAGATAAGATGTGTCTTGGAAAAATAGCCAATATATCAACCCTAACAATAACTGAAAGCTGATGGCAATTTTATTTGCCAATATATGAATATGATTCCTGTTATTTAATGTTATAACTTTGTGCTTAGCCATCTTATTTGGCCTTAAACACATGTATTTCATGTATCTGGGCAAATCAGCTTGGGCATAAAGTGCATAAAAAGTAGAAGGAGAAAAGCAAGCCAAAACTAATCCAGTTTACCTCATCTAGTATGTAGATCATAGGTAATTGGTAGACTTGGGCACTGGCCAACTCTTCGTGTTCGTCTTCGTCTTTGTGTTCGTGGGGAAAAAAATCCTCATATTCCACGGAGGAGCTCCCTGCCGGCAACCAATAGTGTACGAGTCACTCGTACAGACTTTTAACTCCTCACTGTGAAACTCCGCCTGGGGTTCTCCCTTCTCCAGGAGTTAAAGACCTTTAACTCTTGGAGCGGGGAGACCAATGGTTTCCCCAGGTCAAGTTCCGCCGTCGGGAGATAAAGGTCTGTACGAGCGACTCTATTGGTCATGAGCAGGGGCCTCCTCTAGCATCAACCAATTGGTTGATGCCAGAGGAGGCCCCTGCAGGCGACCAATAGAGTCACTCGCACAGGCCTTTAACTCCTCGCACGAACCTATGGATTTCCGCTCCCGTAAGGTAGGCTAGATGGGGAAGGGACCAGGGAGATTAGTAGATTAACAAACACGAAGATTTTTCATGTTCTGTGTCTTCGTTTACGTTTTGCCGCCGCCATGTTCGTTTCTTCAGTATTTGGGCTGAACAATGAAAACGCACCCTTTGTGTACGTTTTCAAGTTCGTCCGACTATGAATGCACAAGTCTAGTAATTGGTATAGTGTGTAGAAGAGAGTTTTGGCCATTTAACAAAAAAATTAATATATGCTGATTTTTTTCCCTTTGCTTTAGAGGTTTACACTTTATAATAAATACAGTACTAAAGTACTAAGCATAAACCCAAACCGTGAACAATGTGTGTGTTTTTCATACTATACCTTTTTATTGGATTGACATTCCATTTTAAGGATGGCACATTCAAGAGTACTAACATCTTCAAATCAAATCAAAAGCCATACTAAAAACAGGGTCTCTTTAATATTCACTGGACCCTGGGCATTTGCTTGCCTCTCCTCCATCATGCAATCACACTTTCCACTCCAACACCATGAAAAAAACACAATGAAAGTACTTGCTGCAATGAGTCAGTGCGGTATTCCCTCCTTCTGACCCTAGCGTTACACTATGTTACGCCACACATGCAGGGCAGGGAATGAGCACCGTCCATCACTTAGTAAATGATTAGCAAGGGTCAGGGGAGTGACCCAAAACAGATGTGTGAGTTGCGATCAGTGCCTTAGGTGTTCTGGGGACCTGTGGGGGTTACCCCATGGCACCCCCATCACCAACCTCAAAGTCCATATATTGCCCCTTTCTATATCTTCCATTTTTTTTAATCTCACCCTTTTTTTTGTACATCTCTTGGTTCTCTTTATCTTCCCACACTTTCTCTCTCCACTTTGCCCCCTTTCTGTTTATCACTCCTTCTTTTTTTCTTTACCTCTTTATCCAGTTTTCCCTATCCCTCCCTTCTGTCCCTACATGCTGATATACAAATTCATGTTAATATACACATTCATGCTCGTACACACACATCCATGCTCACCTACACCTGCAAATTCATGCTCACACACAAACCCACTTATACAAACACTCTTATTCTAAAACACATACATATATACATACATTTATTCATACATACTCCCTCCCCATCATCTCTTACCTTACTCACACAAACACACTTATAAATGCATTCTCATTCCTTCATGTTATGTGACCCTATGCCAGCCCCTGGGCTCTAAAGGCAGCTGCTTTAGGCCCTCAGGAATGACTGGAACTGCAGCAGCTGCCCCTTTTGCCCCGTGTTAAAGATGACCCTGCTCTTATAACATGGGACCAGCATTACACCATGTATTCCCGTCTGTATAGATGGATGTGTGTCCAATTTCACAAAGCATTTAGTAATATCATTTGCATATTTATGTGAATTCTTATTTTACCTGTTAGTTTTTAGGATCATTCAAAGTTAGTTTTTTTTTAGGTTATATATGTCATGAGGAACCCAAAGGATGTTATGACATCTTTGTATCATTTTCAAAATATTGTTATCATTATGAATAAAGCACCAGACTTTGAGACGCTAATGCAAAGATTTTCGGATGGAGATGGTAAGTTTGTTCTTCTCTAAAAGTTTGAAAACTTACTTGTAAATGAAAAAAATCAGATAACCTCATTATGTAATATTTTTGTAGCTATGGTTCATGGAGCATTTGCCTATATAAAATGTAATTGATTAAATAGTAAAAGAAGTTAACGGCAACTTCAACTGTAGGCAACTTTTTTAAGCAGAATTGACTGTGATCACATTGCTTAATGAATCATCTCAAAAGAGGTGTATGACTATAGATCTCCATAGTGACATAACCACTTCCATCCTTCTACTTCCTACTAATGCCTCTAGCTATACAACCAAGCACCCTGCTAGTATTTTCCACCACTTTATTGCATTTTAATTAAATCATTAATCCTAAATCCCTGTCTTCTGTTGTCACTGAGAGAACAGAGCCAGGATGTTATATTCTGCCTTGGGATTTTTAGGTGCCAAGTGTAGTATTTTATATGTTTTATAAATGTAATTTTTAATTTGTAAACAGTTTTTGCTGGTACATGGTTTGATCATGTTCAAGGATGGTACACCCACAATGAAGATTTCAATATCCTGCATATAAAGTATGAAGACATGATCATGGTAAAGTAAATTATATACTTATATATTCTACATACAGTGCTGCAGGGGATCCTCCTCTCTGGCAGCCGGGGGACGTCTGCGCGATGCACCAGGGCTTCTGTGATGGAGCACCGGAAGGTCATGTGACACCAGCGCTCCGTCATAGAAGCCCCGGCAGAAGTGCGGGCAGCAGCAGAGGATGTCTGCCCGCATTGCATAGACGTCCACCAGCTGCCAGAAAGGAGGATCCGGGTCCCCTGCAGCGCTGCAGGGCAACTGGATCTTAGTCTTATAGTCAGACCTCTATTTGAGGTCTGATTAAAAGAAGACCTTGAATATAAGACGAGGGGTATTTTTCAGAACATTTGCTCTGAAAAAACCTTGTCTTATAATCGAGCAAATACGGTATATATATATATATATATATATGTATATATATATATATATATATATATATATATGTATATATATATATATATATATATATATATATATATATATATATATATATAAAATCCATATATAAATGCATATCAACATACATTCACCTATAGTATGTGATGTGTGTATTGTATTGTATGAAGTTTAAGTTATAATAATTAGAAATTATAATAGCTGAGATAAACAATCATCTTGATTGTATTATTGAAAACTGTTTGAAGTGCCAGTTTAAAAAATCCAGTTGTGCCTGGGAGCCTTAAAGGTCCCCTAGGAGCTGGCAGTCTACCAAGGTTGACGGGCTGCAGGGGCCGACATTACACCCCTGGCAGGGATGCTAGATCTGATCGTTACAGATACAAAATAAGGAAAAAAAGTCCTTGCTCCACGGCTTATGCTAAACAACCCTATGAAGTTCACAATTTTCAAGGTAGGAAAAATTAATTTACAGGCCTGTCCTGGTGACACCGTTGTAGTGCAGCGACATATCTGCTGTACACAGATTAGTAATTTCACAAGAACAGGGCCCTCTTCTCCTTCTTTACTAGAATGTCTGTTAATATCTTTGCCATTTTGTAGATTACATTACTTTTAATACTTTTGTTCTTTGTAATCCTGCGCTTTATAAATGTAATGTAATAATGCCCTCCTTTCTATACTAAGAAGAAGAGTTTGTAATTACATTTCCTAATATGTGTTGCAGAGATCACTAATGCATTCAAAAATATATTTTTAAACAGCATTCATCCTGCATTAGCCTTCTTCCGAACATACTGATTTATCTTTACTTGATTGTTAATGTCTCTAACAACTACTGACTTTTCAGGATCTTCGCTCTGTTGTCAAAAAAATGTGCACATTTCTAGGAAAGGAGCTGGATGAGGATTCCCTGGATATTGTAGTAAAAAATGCAACTTTTAAAGAGATGAAAAAGGATCCAAGAGCTAATAAAGAGAACCTACCAGAAGATGTATTTGAGAAAAACAAGGGAGAATTTATGCGTAAAGGTAAAAGGCAATGAAAACAAAGCAATCACATATGTAATTTTAAGGAATAAAGCTTGGTGATCCGCATGTCCAGGCTTGGATAACATCTGTTAAAGAAAGGGAAACTGGAATCTAGAATATGTTGACTTGGGCATATACATATTTTTCTCTCATCCTTGGTAAAAAACAGGTATTGAACATGAAATGCTGAGGCACCCAACACTTCCAACAACTTCCCTTGTATATCTCTATATTCAAGAGAAGTAAGGGTGCAAAAGAGTGAATGGGTGAGGGGGTGTTTAGGGGCAGAAATGGGACAGGCAGTCTGTTAAGGAGAGGGCAGAGGTGGCACTGCCAGGCTACTTAAGGTGCAGAGGGGGCACAGGCAGGTTACTAAGAGGCAGGGGTAGCACAGGCAGGGTTTCAGGGGCAGAGGTGTCACAGGAAGGCTGCATCATGGGCAGAGGTGGTACAAGCAGGCTGTTTCAGGGGCAGAGGTGGCACAGGCAGGCTGTTAAAAGGGCAAAAGTGGCACAGGCAGACTGCTAAAGGAGCAGAGGTGCTACAGGCAGGTTGCTTAAGGGGTAGAGGTTGCACAGGCAGGTTGGTAAATGTGCAGAGGTGGCACAGGAAGGGTTGCTAAGAGGCAGAGGTGGCACAGACAGGCTGCATCAGGGGCAGAGGTGGTGCAAGCAGGCTGTTTCAGGGGCAGAGGTGGCACAGGCAGGCTGTTTCAGGGGCAGATATTTTTTTGGGGGGGGTGTCACATACAAAATCCACCCAAAATGCACCCAAGGTGCCAAATACTCTAGTGCTCCAATTTTCTTTTTAAAAAGCCTGAGACAAGGTTTACAGAACATATATATATATATATATGTGTTACTGTATACATCAGTTTGATCAGCTTCCATTATCACAATGCAGTATAACTCTCACTTTGTCTGTTCTACAGGTACTATTGGAGACTGGAAAAATCATATGACTGTAGCACAAAGGTTCGACAAGCTATTTCATGAAAAAATGAAGGATTTGCCAATCACCTTCACATGGGATAATCCCAAGAAGTCAGACCAAATAGATGAAAAATCATCTTAAAAATCATAATCTATTTTAAAACATCACCTTTCTGTGCAATACAATAAAACAAAATGTAAATTGTTAGCAGCTCAACAATAAGTGTCAATCCTCTTACCCCCCTTAAACAAATCAGAAAAATATTGTGAAAAAACACCCTTGTGTCAAACATTTTTAAAAATCATTTTATAAGGGTTTTGAAAAAAGCTTGATCATCTACACCAGGCACGTCCAAACTTTTTTCGAAGAGTGCCAGATTTGATGAAGTGAACATGTGCGAGGGCCGACCATTTTGCCTGACATTCTTTGAACCATTAAAATTAAATGCAAATTAACTATTTAATGCAAAGTTTATTGAAAACGGCATACTTTTCATTTTGTGACTTGGATGACAAATCTAAACAGGTGTTAAATCACTCTGCCTTTAATATAAAAAAAACCAGATCTATATTTGGGCAACTTATCTGTGGGGCCTTATCAGTCCAGAACGCGGGCCGCAATTGGCCCTCGGGCCGGACATTGGACATGCCTGATCTACACAATAGACTCCAAATTGTTCTATTTTTTAAACTCCACAACAATCGGAAGAAAAAGGAATAACACAATAGTGTACACTGCAGGTTTTATGGGACTCCCATACCACCATTAGACCTATAACAATTATATACACTTTAAGCTGCTTAGACTAATACACAATGAGGTTCCTCATGTGTTAATGAGCTCCTTCTCCTCTCATTTATACCGTAATAGTCCATGCCAATGTAACCCTTTTTTTACCTTGCTCCGCTGTCAGGCTGGTAGTTACATATTTCAGTGACGCTGGTGACAGGAAACCTGAGCCTCCGCAATTGCTGGGAGATCGGGACATCTTCTTTCTTTATGCAGTGCCTCCATTCAGTGATTTGTACTATGTTGAGTAGGGGAACCCACCCACTGAGAAATGGCCCCTTTCACACAAGAAAATAACACACACAACTAAAATGCAAATTATTTATAGACTATATTGAAATAAACAGGTATTATAATATAAGGACCCAGCTGCTGTGCCTATGCAGTTCAGTTCTAGCAGTGGGTGCACAGTCCTGAGAATATATATATATTTATCACAGATAACTGCCAACACCAGCTCCCCCACCCCAAATGTAGGTGTTCTTCCCACCCAGATGTCCCAGTGTTGGTGCACTATTGGGGCCCTTGATGCAGGTAGCGCTACCCGGGGAGACAAGGATATATATGTTGAGATATATTAGTTAAGTACCTCTCCTTAGTGTCTTCAGGCAGCTCTGGGATGCTGCCCCTTTAACCTCCTGACTGAGAGTATAACTGTCTTCCCACACAGATGTCTGTCTGCAGCTCTGCTTTCACCTCACTGGTACAGGATGCAGGACTTGGACGCTCTGGGTACTTGCAGTCTCTCACTCTCACTCAGGAAGCATACAGCACCATGATGTATTTTCTGCACACTTCTACTTCAATGTACTGCTTGGATATCAGCAGTACACACATTAAAGGCAGCAGGCTTATTTCAGGCCTACTTACAGGGAGGATAGTTTGTCTCTCTTCCTCCTTCACTCCCCTGCTTAGCTCTGCTCTTCCAGAAGTTTCTTCCTAGACCCTCTCCTCTGATAGGCTGAGAGACACTCCCTAGCTTAGGAAAACTGACATATGTCCCATAGAGATACTGATTGGCTCAGAGGAGACAAGTAACCTGGTGCTGGAAGGAAAGGTCAGTATCCATGACAACCCAGCTGTAATGTTATTAAACAAAATTACTGCACTGGGTTACACCAATATCAGTTTCTAATCATAGCAACGTGTTCATGATCTTATAGTACATATATAGTACATATTTATATTAGTTGTATAAATATATATTCAATTACAGAATGTACTGCTAAAATAGATATATTATCAATATAATTTTTATCATTGTGGTAGATTATAAATTATAGTAAATTAACAATATATTCAAGTAGTAAATTAATTAGGGTTAATTAATTCTACCTGGTCTAACTATTGTGGAGTTTAAAGATCAGAACCCAACTTGGAACAATTTGAAATCTTACGTGGTGTTTTTTTTCAGTTTTTTTCAATTCGTACATCTTACAGAACCATAAAAATCCATGTAACTGTGTCCTCAGATGAACAGAGGCAACATATATGTATAAAAAATAAGCCTTGTGTGTACACCATGGGGAAATGTGTCTTACAACTTTCCTTTTTTCAGTATTTCTCCCCATTAGCTTACCTCTACCTGATCTTATTTTTAATGTAAAAAAACAGCAGCATATTTTTACTTATACATATCTTACCATATCTGCAATTAAAATATATATTATATATATTATAACAAGGGCAAACATTTTTTTACATAGAAGTATACAACTATCATTATATGATTAATTTCAAGCATTCAAGCGTTTGTAGGTGCAGTGTACATAACACTGAGATCAATGTTGGGAACTAACATATCTCCAAACAATCCTGGGTTTCGTGATACAGTCCTGATTTTCAGGCACCGTCACAGGTGGCTACTACTGTGCTACATTTACAGGCAATGGGGAATATGGGTTGATTGAGAAGATCCTTTGATCTCCCATGACCATACCTCCTAACATTTTAAAATGTGAAAGAGGGACACTTTTTTTAAGTCTTGCGGAACTCACCAATACAAGCAATTGCACTTTACAATGTCGCGCTTGCATCGCCACTTAAAACACACTTCGTTTTTGTCAGCAGTCATGCATATTAAAAATAACCAACACATTGAATTGAATTCCCTTGAGGCTCAGTCAGACATACTACTTCCATGATGCTGGCTTAGCGTCATGGGAAGTGCAGCAACAGTAAAGTTGCAGATGCTGGCTGTGAACAAAAATTCCCATGGTTCTCAGTCAGCCAGGCGTCCACCATAATACTGTCTCAGTATCATTGGAAGTGTATTCCACAGCAGCAGAGATTTTTTTTTAAATGACAAAAAGGCTAATTTTAGCCTCCCTCCCAGGAGCCTTACACACACCTGCACATAAACACACATATACACATACACTGCCCTTACACACATATATACATGTAGACTGCCCTGACGCACACACATATATACACATACATTGCCCTTACACACACACATATACACGTACACTGCCCTTACACAGATACACATACATGTACACTGCCCTTACACACACATATACATGTATACTGCCCTTACACACACCTGCACATAAACACACATATACACATACACTGCCTTTCCTCACACACACACACACATACACTGCCCTTACACACACATATATACACGTTCACTGGCCTTACACACACACATATACACATACACTGCCCTTACATACACACATATACACATACACTTCCCTTACACACACATATATACACATACACACACGTACACTGCCCTTAGACACAGACATATACACGTACACTGCCCTTACACACACACACATATACACATACAATGCCCTTACACACACACATGTACACTGCCCTTGCACACACACATACATGTACACTGCCCTTACAGTGTGGCACTGTTTAAGAGGAGACTTCACGATCCAGTGATCTTCATATGAAAAACTACATATATATATATATATATATATATATATATATATATTGAACAGTATACATTCTGCTGTAACCCAAGTGAGTGTGGGTCTGTTTTGGTCACACAGTGTACCGGTATACCCCACTTTCAGGACCTACGCTCGTGAGTACAGACGTACTTACTGTGCGACCATTCGCAAGAATAGACATGTCCTGACTGCAGCACATCAGTATGGCAGTTTGTTGCGTGATCTGATGAGGATGTGAGCACCTGTGCTGGAAGTTAGCACCTGTGCCGGAAGTTAGCACCTGTGCAGGAAGTGAGGACCATTGTTGGAAGTGAGGGCCATTGGAAGGACATTTTGGAAGTGTGCACAGGTCCTTGTACCTCCATAGAGATGTTGTACTTGCTTGAGAAAAGATTGGTGAGTTTTTTTTATTTTAAATACTAAATTAAAAGCTAGGCTAAATTGGATTTTATTTATTTTTGTGACTGTTAATGAATGCTTAAATTACTATGTTAATTTGAATGCTATATTGCGTTTCAAGTGAAATTCCTACCACCAAATACCACCTTACTATCGCAGCCCATGGATCAAGCGGTCATAGCCAACTTCAAGTTGAACATTCAATACGTGTAATGCAGCAAAAGACAATGAAGAAGGAACAGGGCCAGAAATCCTAACCAAATTCTGGAAAATCTACAACATTTTGAATTGCATCAAAGCTATAAGTGTTCTGTGCTCGCTACACGTTACCCCGTGGCGTGTATGTAGTTTGACATGCAGATAAACCGCCCTACTTTTCAATAGACAAGACTGTTTGATGAAGTCAGTAGATTTATTGAATTACAGGAAATGTGCGGTGAAACTAGAAAACAATAGAGCAGAAAACATGAATAAACACATGTTCATATACAACTAACATGTCATCATAATACAAGATGGCTGAAACACAACATGTAATAACATAGATGACATGTGGAGAACTGGTCTGCTAGTCACAACTTAAGACAGATACAGCTGCTGCTCCTGAATATAAGAGTCTGTGTAACTGGTGGCAGCTGTGACTGAGAATAACTGTGGAGTAAGTCCACAAGCTTACCAGCGATGCTGCCACATGGGAGCATGGAAGTTACAGTCCTTTTCTTCTAGGCACAGTCTGTAAAATGGAGTTCTCTTTCCCAGAATGCCTCACGTCATTGAGGAGGGATGGGAACAGCAGAGGGGCAAATACTGAAAGGCAAAGTCAGCCACTAGATGGAGTGCCTATGTAATTAAGCACACTACACAGTACATATACCGTATTTGCTCGATTATAAGACGACCCCGATTATAAGACGACCCCCCAAAATCAAAATATTAATTTAGGAAAAAAACAAAAAGCCTGAATATAAGACGACCCTATAGGAAAAAAGTTTTACCAGTAAATATTAATTCATGTAAATTATTTTTTCATGTTTAATAAAAGCTATGATTGAGAAAAATATATTTTTTAAATTTCCTTTTATTTGCCAACCTGCCTCCCCCCAGTTATGCCACTCTGCCCCCAGAAATGCTTTATACCCCCCTATTTGCCATTCTGCCCCATGATATGCCTTATACCCCTATATGCCACTCTGGCATATAGGGGGTTAAAAGGCATATCATGGGGCTGAGTGGCATATAGGGGGTTAAAATGCATTTCTGGAGGTATATAGGTATATCATGGGGCTGAGTGGCATATAGGGGGTTAAAATGCATTTCTGGAGGTCCAGAAATGCATTTTAACCTCCTATATGCCACTCAGCCCCATGATATGCCTTTTAACCCAGCATGTACTGGCTGCCTTGGCTTGATAGGAGTGTGATTGCTGTTAGCAGTTTGATATAGATAGATAGATATATATATATATATATATATCTATATCAAACTGCTAACAGCAATCACACTCCTATCAAGCCAAGGCAGCCAGTACATGCTGGAACCTGGGGATGATAGTAGTGGGATTACAGCCTCCCTATGCCATGCTACAACCCCCACCCCCCTTACACATCCATGCTATCACACACAAACACATTTAAATACTCAGTCATTCCATTAATCACACATACTTCACACATTAAACACACATTAATCACACATACTTACCCAAAAACCCTCCCCCACCCCCTTACCTGAACTGCAGATCTCTCACTCGAAGACTTCTGCAGGGGACCGGCTGTAGAGCAACTTCTCTGGCCCCGCCCCCAGAGGAGGGAGGGGGAGATAGAGCTCTGTGAGGACGCTGCAAGCTTCCTGTCCTCCTGCTTCTAACAGAAGAGACGCTGCTCGCGACCGGTAAGCAGCATGGCCCCAGAAGACATTTTTTGGGGGGTCTGAGAAGACGACCCCGATTATAAGACGAGGGGTATTTTTCAGAGCATTTTCTCTGGAAAAAACCTCGTCTTATAATCGAGCAAATACGGTAGATGCTGGAGGCATGACGATAAGAGACACTTGGAATGTACACAACTATGATGATTCTGAAGACTTTGAAGATACTGTAGCTAATGTTACTGAAAATATTTAGTTAGAGCTGGAAGTGGATCCAGAAGATGTTGCTGAACTTCTTGCGTGCTACACTGAACCTCTCAGCAATAAAGATATCCTGGAACTTGTAAAGATAAAGAAGATGAAGATGCACAGGATAGGGTGGAGATCATCAAACAGCCTGCAAAGGCCTTACTTCAAAGATTATTTTGGAAGCTTACCGTCATCTTGATAGCACCATGGAAAAAAGTTCCAAAGTCAACATTATCATTTTAGGGGCTTATTCCTGTTACAAAGAAATCTACGGGGAAGAGAAGATAACTACATTTCAAACCTCCTTAAACACCTACTTTTATAATAGCCCCGCATCACCCAGTCAATCTCCTTGATCATCAACACAGGCTGATAGTTCATCTCTAGCACTGACATCACCACCAAGCCCTGCTCCAACTATTATTGCTACTAGTAGTTTTTTTTTTGTTTTTTTTTTTCAGTAAATGCATAATGCAGTTGTATGAATTATCCACAAGGTGTCAGGCAAAGCCTTTAATCGACATAAATAAGGTATAAATATAGCGGTACCTTTGTCCAATATAAAGAGATGTATCAGGGGGTAATCCTCAAAAGATCCAAATTAAAATTAGATACTTGATGTGTGTAACCTCTATGTAAAACTTTAACTTTTATTCAAAAAAAATTAATTATGTAGCCATGCCATTCCCTACACAGAAAGTGTATATCAAGAACTATATATAAGGTTAGGCACATTAAATAAAAATAAAAGATCTAGTGTAATGCTTTATCTATATAGCTTCCTATCTTTATATGTAAGAGACTCCCCTAGCAAGGTCCCTTAATGCAAGGGACCTATCCTGGAGAATCACAGAGTCTTAACTCTTAAGTATCCTGCCTACTTATTATGATTATTACTTTATTGTTTATATAGCTTTATCATATTCCGCAGCGCTGTACAATGGAAATCACAAGTACAGATAAAATAAATTAGACTTACAGAAACAACAGGTGAGGAGGGCTCTAATGTAAACTCTATTCATCTAAACGAAAATAGACAATTGAAACGGGTAACTGCAGGAGACTTAAGCACACCAGATGCGTGTTTTGCCAGCTTCACGGAAAAATATTTAAACCATCCTAAGTCCCATTGTAATGACCTATCAATTGGTGGATAGCAAACAGTCTATGCTGTTCACTCATTGTTAACAACACGATGATCTTTTGTAACAACCTTAATATCTTATGTATCCACTCATATTTGTTGCAGTCAAAAATACTCATATCTACTAAAAATACTAATATAAAAATATGTATAAACGATATTAGATTAAATTGTGGACACATTATCTTATGCTGACGAATTAAGACTAACCTATATGCAAATGGATAATAAATCTATCTTATATATTTTTGATGCATTATATATATATATATATATATATATATATATATATATATATATAATTATAGAACCTTCTATAGTTTTTAATATGAAGTGATCAAGTATATTTTTAGCATAATTAGTAAATCAAATATACAATATTTTTAGTAATACATTAAATAGTCCATATATAGTGCTGTATCATCTCCATATCATATGACAATTGTTTTATATATATTGTTTAATATATAGTGTTTTATATATCATAATGTGTAATATTTAGCAAACTGCAGTGTGAGAGTCTACCATTATAATGTACATTGATCAGGTGTATTCATTTATCATGATCTTAATTTCTCAATAATCCAAATGTGAACTATAACTGCCATATTATTCTAAATCGAAATCACTTTATTACTTTACAAATGATGAATAAATCTAAATCTCCCATTGCACATTACCCTTCTGCTATCTATTTAACTCCACATGGATTATTATTCCCTAAGAAAGGACATGTAATTGAATTCTTAATTTAACCCCCTAGGTGCCATAAATTTAAGGCATTCCAGTTTGGAATTATGATATATTTTTACATGTCTTGAGATGCTGGTTTGTACAGGGCAATGGATTGAATTTTTATACTCCAAGATACATCTCCGAAATAGTCGTATCATTTTACCAGTATATTGTGCTCCACAATCCCAATTATTCAGATTTTCAAAATTAGTTGAACTACAATTAATAAAGTTTCACATTTTGGAAATTATTGTTTAGTATTGTTGCTAGTAAAAAAATAATAATAAAAAGAAACATTTGGTGTAATGTAATTGCATGACTTACATTGGCTACAGCGATATATTCCAGCAACAGGGGTTAACCACAAAGCTGTGGCTTTACAACTATAGTGACTGTGAATCAAATAGTCCCTTAGATTTTTTGCTTCTCTGGGTGTAAAACCAACATATAGGGTAATCAAAACCACCATGGGTTGGTTTTAAGAATAGGTCATGAGCTCAACTTGTAAGCCACAAATTGTAGCCTTGTGACTTTGAACCAGAGAACTCCTAAAGCCTGTTTAATTGTAAAATTGGATGTATAACTACACAGTATAACTACAGTATTTTCTGGAGTAATAAAGTCACGTTATATAAAAAGATCAAACAGTTTTTTTTTCCCCAAAAAAATGTTACCTGCAAGTTAACTGCAAACATCCTTTCGGTTTCTTGTCATTTCCTACAAAAAAACGTTAACAATCCTTTTCATTTTTCATTGGTTTTGGACACTCTTTTTCACAGTATGTGGACATTATTAACTAGTAATAGAAGAGCGTGTTTATCACTTCATGAACTATTGCTATAGGCAAGGCATTGAATTCCACAAGTGCATGCCTGTTAACTTCCAGAGAGCAGAAGGTCAGTGTAATAGTGTGTGTGCACTCCCGTGACAAACATTGAAGGCATTTCTCTCATTGGTGGCAAATAACTGAGAAATCGCACTACATTTTTTGGCACAGTAATATATATGTTCACTTGTAGTTAGAAGGGAAACTAAAACGTGCAATGAAAAAGTTGTTGCAACACAATAAAAGGAGCAAATCATTACTAGATGAAGAACTGTGATAAGCCCCAAAAATTAGGTATGATCAACAGAGAAATGTATATACAGTCCATGTATGATACACACGATCTCTAAAAGCGTCTTAAAACAGAGGAAAAGTAGGCTTGCCAATTTACAGAAAGCCTTGTCAGACATATCGGCATACACATTCAAGGGTGCAAATTGTCTCCTATTCATGTGTCTAATAGTAATCATTAAAAAGAAACTCCTCTCACTCTTTATCATACTCCATAAACATACTTTATTAATTCTCACCTGCAATTTTTGTCTTAACGCCCGCGATAAATACGAACTACTGTCTTAATAAATGTATATAATGTTATAATCCTAAATCATGATTTACACTTTAAAGATTTGTAATGAGGTCAGGGTGAGGGGCTAGCCACAGAAGAAAGCCAAGGACACGGTCAGAACAGACTGAAATACAGATGCTTCTCTAACTCCAACAATGGCTATTTTAATCTTTAAACAATAATATGGCCAGAATGCTCCAGGATTTGGCAACTAAACTGGCAGCTTGGAGCGTGTAGATTAATTCTGGTGCAAAGTAAACCAGAAGGAACAGATTTTTATTATATTTTTTTTTTATAACCCTTAATGTTCAGACGCTATGTGGAGCTGATGAGGTCAATCAAATATAGTAGGAACTTGAAATATACAATTTAATGGCAGATAAAGAACCTTTTTCTGTCTATATTTTGCTGCTGTAAAGACTCAAATTCTAATCAATCCTTGCACTGGTCTTAGATTCAGAATAGCCATATGCGTGTTTATTAGTGCTGCTTTAATTACTGAAAAACAATCACATAGTTTAGTGTAACAAGACTTCTTAGTGCTGCTCAAAAGCTAGACAAAAGATTAAAAAAGAAGACCTTAACCTACAATAAACTTAAATGTCATTACAGTCTTTCTTAATTGCCTTGTGTACTAATATACTGTAAAGAATATTTTATATTAATATATACTAAAATATGAGTTATATAAAGTGTAATATAACGTTATAAATACATTATATTTTGCCTATTTTCGGTGGTGCATACCGAAGACTTCCAGTCCCCACTAACACTGAGTTCAGTAAATCTGGTTGAACGTTATGAGAATTGTAATCCAACTACGACTGAAAATGTCCAATCGTAATTTAAGTCCTAAATGACAAATCTACCTTTCTTATGAAATTGTCTTAGATACAATGATACACACACACTACCTGTTGTGAATTCTAAGGTATATATTGGTTTTACAACTAGTTGAGTCTATGCAGATTTCTTGTTATACAAAGTTATTGACCACACATGCTTGACTGCTAAGGTCTGGAGTCTATACCCATTACCTCTACCAAAAAATCCCTTAAATAAAGACAGACACCAATATGTGGGTAGGGCATTGTCCCATGCCAGCCTAAACAACAAACGCAAACTTTAACCAACAACCCGCCAGCTGCAGGGACTAGCGCTGCAGGCGGTTCTCACCCAAACTTTCCAAGATTCCTAGTCCAGCGGGTGCTTTAAGAAGAGACTCTCCCTGGCTAGCTTCAATTAATTTATTTCTCAGAATAAATATTGATTATGAAATAATTATTATTTCTAAATATATATATTTTTTAGCACTGGAAGGAAAAACCAACCTGTCCAGGGAGGATCCAGGCAGGAAAAAAGGTAGATCCCTACCCGCATCCCCTTTATGAACCCTTAAAACCCTGAAACAATGTTGCAGGTAACAATCACTAAACTGCTGGCATCCTTTAAATCGGCTCAGGCCAGCAGTCATATTCCCCGTTTCTTATTGTCCAAGGGGCCCTTTTCTGCCAGTGTAACTGTGATCTAACATTTCATAAAAAGCTGACGTGTATTGCACAAATGTTGGGAAATGGAAAGAAATGTACTAGTAAGATAGCTTTTCACAATGTATGTCACTTTTTGATTACTTACCTACTGTTACACCAGCCTCCTTCATTGAAAAATATATGCTACTTTATACACTTTTATACTTTTCACAGCAAGATTGTTTTTAGACATGCCCATATTGGCAAAAATATATTTAATTTTGCTTGCCATAGTATGTAATTTCTTTTTTTGCCCACCATATACATACTTAACCTGTGGCTAGCTATTCAAAAATTAACTTGTAGGTGTCACGACACAGCGTAGGAAGGAGACACTGAAGTCAGGTAGGACTGGTAAGGGATAGTCCAGGAAGCCGAGGTCAGGGAGCCTGAGATCAGGAACGTCAAAATGCAAGCCAAGGTCAGGATACCAGAGAACAGGAACGTCGTTGGATAAGCCGAGGTCAGGATACCAGAAGACAGCGTAAACGGGAACAAGCCAGGTAAGCAACAGGAGGGCAAACGGAACGCGTACTGAGGAATAGGCACTACCGAGATAGGCACGACCATCAGAAGGCAAGTGTTTCAGAGTCTCTTAAATAGGCACAGGAGTTTTGGCACTAATTTTTTCCCGCCAAATATTCAAAGTGCCGTTACGTTACTTCCTCTGCGGCCATCTTGCGTGTGGTGTATTCGTAACCTCCCTGTATAAGGCGAGGCAATTTCCCAGTCTGAGATGCAACTCATTGACCTTTGGGTTGAATTTTCTGGGAACATTGGCTTTCCACTCTTGAATAATCTTTCTCACTGTAGAATTATGGATTTTAAATTGTTTGGAAACGGCCTTATCACCCTTTCCAGATTGATGGGCAGCAACACTCGCTTCTCTAAAAATCATTGCCTATGCCTTTCCTTGGCATTGTGTTTAGACACACCTGTATGCTCCTGACCGGCAAACGGCTAAAACTTTGGCTTTTATATCATTTGTCACACTTGCTGATGATCAATTAATCAAGGGCATTTGATTAGCAGCACCTGTCTGCTATTTAAAATCTTAATTCTTATGCAAGCAGTAAGGTTGTACTTATTTTTTTAGACATGGCTTCTCCATTTTGGCTTTATTTTTGTTGAATAAATCATGAGCTTTTATTATTTTTAGACCTGCTAAGGAACAGATGAATGTTATTATGTCATAATCTGTAAAACCACAGAAATCAAAGAGGGTGTACTTTCTTTTTCACATGCCTGTATTTTAGTGTCATTGTTTTTCTTTTTCACCTGGCTTTTCGGAAACAATTTTATTTTCTGTAACGCCCTATTGTAGTGCAAAAATTAAGGCTTATTGCTTTTTGGATCACCACTGTATTAGCCCTGAAAACCTTTTCACCTTTTGAGTGCCAAGTGGCACCCAAACAGTACTTGAATGGATTTTGGGGAGGAAGACTTTTACCCTGTTGCCTTTCCAAAATTCTTCACAAAGGACCCGTCTGTGGTGAAAAACGTTGGTATTCATTTTTGGTTTTACCCCCCCATTCCACTGTGATCATCATGGTGGGGGAATGGCTTGTGGTTCACGTCTCTAATAGGGTAATTTTATGATGTTTCACCCCTCTGAAGTGTACAGGGTTAACATACACCCACAGGTTTACTTAACTACCCCCAAGGAGACAATCGTCACTCATTAAATATTTATTTTTTACATTTTTTTATGTTTAGACATGGGTAGATGACTCCAAAGTCACATTGTAGTTCACAGAGCTCCAACTCCCATTTGAAGCTTGCAGATTAATGTATCTATCCGTTGCCTGCTTTTTAAACCCCCCTTCCATTCAAGTATTAATGAAAGTTGTCTTTCATGCAAAATGTGAGTTTTAGTGAAATAGTGAAAAGACAAAATAGATTTTTTGTTCTTTGTCTCTTTTGTACTTAATTATAATATATAATATATAAAATTAATTTAGAGTGTAAGCTCATGTGAGCAGGGCCCACCTTATGCGCCTTATGTTATGTTATATACACTACTTAGTTATGTTCTCTTTACCCGGTGTGCTACGAAAGATAATGGAGCTATTTTAAAAAAAAAAAAGAATAATATAAATCAGATGGAATAGAAGCTTTAAAAAGGGAAATGTTAAAACAGTTTAATTTTAAGAGAAATAAAATTCACATATATTTTGCATTTTATTTTGTTGTTTTTACTGTAGCAGATGGCAGATGCTTTCCTTTTTATTAAGGAATATATAATGCCATCTTTTGAAGCAATGGTTGTCTGCACACTTCAAAGAAACTGACATTTATGTCACACTTACTGAAAGTAAGGTAAATTTAGCAATGGTACATTCAAGTAACCAAGGACACTTTTAGTAATTTCCTTAACTGTCCTTGACAATCTTCTCATTAAAGATGCTGGTGTTAATTAATGATGGAAATAGTCATTCCTTGCTGAAGTAAGCCTTGGTAGCACAATAGATGGGATCTTTTTTGTAAACACTCTTTGTCCACACCATTTCTACAGAAAGGGTCATCTGCAGTACAAATGTTGCCTGGATAACATATAAACATCTGGAGCACTCAATTGCGTGAATATTGGACTGAATGGAGCCAATGCCGACAATGTTATGAAATATGTTATAGCACCGTGTTTTCTTAAAGAAGCTGTTAGGCCTTGATTAGTATCACTGTTTAATTGACAGCCTCTTCAGTTACTTAATTATTTGGAAGACAGACATGAGGAACATGAATCACAACATTCACACAATGGATAGCTTCTGCAACAGAATCAAGTGCAATAAAGGCTTAAAGGCTTAAAGTCGTAATTTATTTCATTTTTTTTATTTTATTTAGATTATACTCTTATACTGTCTAGACCTATTTGGGAGTGAGTGACATGCCTGGCCCTTCTTATATACCATGAATATATGTATATACTGTATGTGTGTGTGTGTTCTGAACAGCTTTTGTATTTTGATATTAACTTGCAACAAAACATTTTATTATTTTTATTGTCATAAAATTACTCACTATGGAGATGGTGGTAAAATCAAACTCACCGAGACAAAATGATTTGAGACGTTAAGATGGTAAGATGCACAGGTGGAACACAAGATATTAATGTAAAGTGTGGGAAATACCGGTATCTAGTAGTGTAGATTAAGATGGGAGAAAATGGGGAACAACCTAGGCAGGTATCATAAATATGTCCACAGGGTGTTCACAGAGGGACATTTTGATTATTTTTATGTAGAAGGGTATAAAAGTTTATGTAGAAACATTTTCCAAAGGTCTACAATAAATTAATGACTTTACAGGTAATTAAGCATTGGTTACACCACAAAAGAATAAAGGTATCCTGTTTCTTTCTTGCAAATTTGGAATATTCTTTGTTAGTGGTGTAAATAATATAGCTAACTCCTGAAAGGTTGATGAGTGCCAGAGTATGGCATGTATCTATCTTGCAGATACAACAATGCAGTCTAAAAATGTATATAATACAGATACAATATGTAATGCAGATGAAAAAAGTATACATAAATACAATACTTCAAAACCCACATGGCATCATCTATTTTAATTTTCAAAAATATTTTATCAACTTCCTTTTCATAGGGTATAGAGTCCTATTCTTTCTTCATATATCTTGAAGAATAACTTAACTGCTTTACTGTCATATGACAGCAAATTCCAAAGAACAGCCAGATTTGGATTTATTATTCAGAACTAAAACAAAGCACATACCTTACAGTACCAGGAGTATTGATTTGTCATGCAGGAAAAATAATTACAGTTTAACTTGTATTTAGAGATATTGTTTACCAATTATAAAATTGAATATTTATATTTGCTGCGGAGACCCCAAGCAGGATAGATATTATATCATTGACATTTGACAATACCAACTCAGGAATGCATCAAGCATATTATTCATAAAGGAAGTATACTGCGTTTAGACACAAAAGGGGAATCCACAAAAGAGGCAGCACAGGAAGTGCCCATGGAACAAACCACCTGAGGCGGGGGGAGGTTGAATCTATTCTCATTAATTTTATCTACCTTTCTCAGTATTTTCTCTATCTCTATTCATGCTCTAACTCACAGGTGTCAGACAGGTAATGGATAGACAACAAGTAGGAAAAAGGGCACTCTATATATGGGCTCCTTATGATGTAAATCTGAACAACTTCCCCTTTTATACTGTGGTAAAGACAGCCCTAGCGTAATTCCATCTGTATATTGAGATACTGATTAATCAACCTGCTGCATCACTAGTAATTTTGCAACCACGCTGGAAATTGCACAGATATGGGTGTTGTATTCACTCTGTACTCTCGTGTTGCCAAAGATTAACTTCTGCTTTTCCACTACACAAATAATGTTGAGTGCACGTAATAAAATTAATGAGACAAAGTCAGTATGATACAACAAGGCATTGAAACCATTTCTGGTTCAACTTTGCTAGGATGAACAAAGGTAAAAATAATTGAAACCAAATGGACAAAAGGATGTTTTCCCATTGGTTACAAATGAAAAGGGAAAAAAACACTGAGTTTAAAAGCTCATTCAACAACAGCCATGGCAACATCCTGAGTGGAGAAAGAGCAATTTATAAGAAGCCTATTTAGAACACAGTGAATACATTCATCAGACACTCCTAACTAGGCTTTAAAGATTCCGAAGATATGGCCTTTGTCAGAAATGTGCTACATTTTTAATAGACAGTAGATGGTCCAACCAGTGATTGCTCTGGATAGTCATACTCAGGATTTAATGTTAATGCACCTGCTCTATTTATGAGTCTGGAAGGCCTGGGCATCATACAAACAGAGACTGGCTTTTCTTTGAAGGTCTTTCCAAAGCAAGGCAGGTTTTCAATAGGGTTTTTTACATTACAAAATGTTTTTTCTTCAATAGTACTTATTGCCTTCATAGTGGTTATTCATCTTTAGTTCTTGATCGAGGTGTTTCATCTCCTTTTTCAGAAATCAGCCAAGAGGGCACATAGTTGGCTTGGAAGGACTAGATACAGAGGCTACTGATGAACTGATGAAAAGTGGGCAGAGAAGGGTAGGAAGTGAAGAGATAAGAGTGAGTATTGGCCAGCGTTAAATGCCACTCTTCCACCCAGTAATTAAAAATTTACCTAGCGATCATTTCTGGAGCCTGCTGACAGATGGGGTCTCCATAAAGGTTTAATGCATCTAGTTATTCGGATATTAATACACACTAATGTATTTTTGGTGGCTGTCCATATGTTGCTTCTCATCCCGCCCCACCAATTCTAAAGCAAACTTTTATCCTATATTAACCGACAAAAGGCACATAATGAAAACTAGCCATTATGCTGGCTTGACATGAGCAGTATACCAAGTTTGATTATGTTTTGTTTGTTTTTTTGTTGACAATTACAACCCAAAATACTCAAACATTCTTGCTTAGCACTAGTATCTTTATGGGTGCATTTTGATTATGTCCACAGCAAGCCTGCACAGATTCCACCCAAAATAGCAATCATTCATCACCTGTTACCATTGGGCTCACATCTAAACTAATTTAGCCAGTTTATTTTCCAAAAAAGACAATATTTTTACTTTTATGCTCTTATAAAGAAATAGTTACCAAACTTAGCAAACATAGTTCATATAGTTTGAATATCAGGACAGTGCTGTACAATAATTCTATAAATAACCAAATGGCGACTGTCATGGATATTTTTGAAATCCTAACAGTCTCTCTTTCAACTGAGTGTATTAACAAATAAGGGCACTAAGTCATTGTTTTCAACACTAAGCCCCAGTAACGGGAATAAAACAAATAAAGGGTGTACTGCCTAATCCATACAAAGCCAGCTATTATTTAGGAGGTGATACTCTAAACTGTTTTTTAATAGTCAGTTGACTGATGCACTGAAAGGTAGATCTCCAGTTAGAAACAAGGCAACAACATAGTCATGTCTGAAAAAAACCTAAAACTGAAGAACATCCACTGCAAGGGTCTACACAGTTTGTATCACAGTACAGGGCATCTGGATGTACCAAGATCAATATCCTTACATACCTGTCTTTCTATCTAATGCTCTTCAAATAAGAAATGTAATAGCAATGTCTGGAATAAATGTAATTAGAATTAGGATTGTACTTGTGCAACACTACAAAACGTTCTCAGTCTCCAACTTATTTTAAAAAGTGAGATAGAGAAAGGTGGAAAACGCAGACAAAGGCAATGTTTACAAATGTTATCTTTGTAATCTGATCCTATCTGGACATTTGATTGGTTAAAAAATGATCACGTGTATAGAAGTGCTGTAAATTAGCTATATTATCCCATTTTGATCTCACCACATGTTTTATTGCTGTCATTGACTAAACAAAACAGAAATGCTTGAAAAAGTACTTTGGATAAGTAATATTAATTCTATATGGAGATCTTGATTTGTATGCTTTTATCTTCTTCACATATTTCCATCTATATACTAAAGAGGTTGACCGGTTTGACAATAGGTCACTGAGCTTTACCATATTTGCTATGTTATATTGTTTCCTTAAAATCTAAGGTAAAATTAAACTTAAATATACACCAGGAAAAAAACTACAAATAAAAAGCATATAAAAAAGACCAGGTATCGGGTGCATAGATCCAAAAGGCCTTCCTCACATACAGCCCAATGTCCCTAAATAACGAAACAAATAGAATCCCTGCACATCAGTAAGCTACAAACATACAATATCAAAGGTAAGAGACCCTATAGTGGTAATAATCAGAGTATATAGACAACAAAACTCTTACGGCAAACAAGCAGCAAAACATGCAGAGACCTATGATGTAGACTCCAGCTTTTCAGTGTGGACACCTTTAGTAACCGTTTGCAAGTAGCCACCTGCAGCTGTCGAAATAAGTTGTTGACTTGCCATACTTATGGATGTCGGGTCAAATGCTGTAATAAAAACCTTCATGCAGAGCCGTACAATAGGGATTATGTTTAAGATGATGTATAATGGCAGCTGGCTAACATTTTGCCTGTGATGTTATTTCATGGCTTGTAAAATCTATTCATTTATAAACCCAGTGGCAAACTTTGTAATAAGAGTTTTACTACACGTCAACTGTCATCCAATCCTGTAGCCAATACTGAACATTATCTTTGCTGTCTAGAATTTATGCAGTTGTTGGCAGGTTAACTTGACAAACGTTCTAGCGTGTGCATGAGCGTTACGGAAGGATTAGCATGCTGGATACTGGACCAGAGATTATCATCAGCTGCATTTGTTAATTAGTTTATATACTGATGAATATTTCTGAAATTGACTGATTGAAAGGGTCAAGTTTATTAATAGAATATTATATTCTGTTATATAATATGTATGGCATTGCTTCCTTTGCAACTTCAAAAATGTGTGTTGAACCAATTACATTGAATTTAAACATAAAGAACAAAGTGTGTGGGATAGTTAAATATATAATACATATCTAGCCAAAATCAAAACTATGATGAAATCAGGGCCGGCCTTTGGGGTGTGCGACCTGTGCGACCGCACAGGGCGCCACACTCCAGGGGGCGCCGCCGCGGGGTCCGCCGCCGCCGCAGCGCGGTCCGACGCCACTGCCGCCGCGGGGTCCGCTGCCGCCAGTATGGGGGCACCCGGCACCCCTCCAGAGACGGACAGTAATGTCCGCCGCTGGAGGAGCAGGCTCGCAAGGGAGCAGTATCGGAGGTCTTTAACAGACCTCCGATACCGCTCCCTTGTGATCCCCGCGGCAACAGCTGCTGTGCGCCGGGGTTTGCTGTCAGATCCCGGCGCACAGCACTGAAGCCGCGCCCACCGGTCTCCGTGCCCTCTGAACCCGGAAGAAGAGAAGACAGAAGAACTAAGAAGAAGAGCGAAGAGGAGGCAAAGAAACTGAAAGAGGAAAGGTAGGAAAGCATAGAGTGACAGTGAGAGTGGATTGGTGTATATGTGTGGATTAGTATATATGTGTGGTTTGGTATATATGTGTGGTTTGGTATATATATGTGTGGTTTGGTATATATATGTGTGGTTTGGTATATATGTGTGGATTAGTATATATGTGTGGATTAGTATATATGTGTGGTTTGGTGTATATGTGTGGTTTGGTGTATATGTGTGGATTGGTGTATATGTGTGGATTGGTGTATATGTGTGGATTGGTGTATATGTGTGGTTTGGTGTATATGTGTGGTTTGGTGTATATGTGTGGATTGGTGTATATGTGTGGATTGGTATATATGTGTGGATTGGTGTATATGTGTGGATTGATATATATGTGTGGATTGGTGTATATGTGTGGATTGGTATGCGTGTGGATTGGTATATATGTGTGGATTGGTGTATACGTGTGTGGATTGGTGTATACGTGTGTGGATTGGTATGCGTGTGGATTGGTGTATATGTGTGGATTGGTATATATGTGTGGATTGGTGTATATGTGTGGATTGGTATGTGTGTGTGGATTGGTGTATATATGTGGATTGGTGTATATGTGTGGAGTGGATTGGTGTATATGTGTGGATTGGTGTATATGTGTGGATTGGTGTATATGTGTGGATTGGTGTATGTGTGGAGTGGATTGGTGTATATGTGTGGATTGGTGTATGTGTGTGGATTGGTGTATGTGTGTGGATTGGTGTATGTGTGTGTGGATTGGTATATATGTGTGGATTGGTGTATATGTGTGGATTGGTATGTGTGTGGATTGGTAAGGGTGTGAGAGTGATGGGTGTTATGCTGTACCATTTCCAATGTATTTTTCATTATATAATTATGCTCTAAAGTACATCATAACTCCCATCACTCTATACTGTTCCATACAGTGGCAGAGCTGGGAGGCAGAGGCCTTGCACCCTCACCGCAGGACTTCTGAAAGGTAAGTGAACTTCAAAGAGGGAGAGGGTAGATAGTTAGGAGGGGGTAGATAGGGAGAATGGAGTGAGACGGGGTACATAGGGCAATCATACTCCTATCATGCCAAGTAGTCTACGAGTACATCCTGGAATCTGCGGGCATGATAAGAATGTGATTGCTGTTAATCATATATATATATATATATAAATATTGTTATTTAATTGTTTTGTTATGTGTTATGGTGTGTGTGTGGGGGGGGTCATATTCGGTTTTGGCCAGGTAAATGCTGCACTTTTGGTTTCAGTCCAGAATTCGTTTCGGTGCATCCCTACTACTAAGCCAGACAATGAAGTGGTAGGCCTACACCACATCAATGTTTGGCGTAGTATATAGTGATTGGGGTTTTGTTACAAGTTTTGATTCCTTTCTTTTTTTGGGATGGGGGGGGCGCCAGACGAGTAGTCCGCACAGGGCGCCAGAACACCTAAGGCCGGCTCTGGATGAAATATTGTATTTAGTGCAATATCATTATTTAGCAAAACAGTATTTTAAAGAACAGTGAATATTAAAGCAGAGCTATCACATCTGAGATAAAATTGAATTCACCCAAAAATTATAATTTACCTGTTTTGACCTGGTAGTTAAAGTATTGTTTTTAGGTTATTTTTATTGTTTTATATTTTCCAGTTAAGACATACATCAAAAGCATAATCCGGGTATTTATAGGAAACTTTTATCCATTTCTAACGGTGAAGAATTGAATGGAATCCAATCGTCAATTGAAATAGGAATTTGTAGCAAAGTGCCTGGTCGATATCTGCATTGTTTTAGCAGACTGATCATGATCTCCTAGCAAGAGATGATTGATGCCTACACAATTTCTCTATGTTACAATCATCTTAGGGCAAAGATATTTATGTGGCAGATGGGTTCTGGCCAATAAATATTGAGCAATTGCTGGTTAATTATTATTATTATTTTGTCAATTTAAAATAAATTTAAATTTATTAACTTTAACATTTTTAACTTTTGTGAGGTAAGCAAGTGTTATTTAATATTTCTTACCCTTTGAAGTAAATAAAAAATGTTTTTTTTCCCAGTTTCAGACCTGTTTAGACAGGATGTTGTCACTTGAACAAGTTAATCACCTGCCTTCGCTTAAGTCTATACAAAGCTTTAAGTCCTCCTGTTACTAGAGACAAAAGAGAGGATCAAGATCTGTCAATGAAGAGCATGGGTATATTTCTCTGTTTCCATTTGCCTCCTGATAGTGCTGTCATGCGCTAAATGATTTCCAAAAACCGCAAACAAAGTAATTGGCTGCTTCACACATGCAGCAGTAAACCACGAAAGGTTTTACAGTTAATACAGATGCCGTTAAGAGCTTAACGGAATACCAGTTTTCACTTACATGTATATTTAACCAGTGTACTTCAGAAATCATCTAAAACTCCAGTGTTATATCAGTTAAATACATGACATCATCAAGTATTGTAATGCTTTCTGATTTTTGAAACATTTAGAAGGTGGATGAATAGTACTTACACATGTGTACAAATAACATGGGTTTCTGTTAAATTGCCCTGCAACTTTAGTGTATTATACATTGGCAGAAATGTCCTTTATAAAACAGCCCAATCCCTGTACTCCCACTTGTCTGGGAGAGTGCGAGTATGAGTACTCGCACATCAGGTTAGAAAAACATAATTTAAATTATGTCTATTTTTTGTATACATAATGATAAAAGATATGAAGCTCAGATGAACAGTACTGAAAAAGTACAAGAAAGCCCTTTCTTTGATCATCATTTAGTTTGCATTCTCCTAGTCTTTGAATTTTCCCTCGGCATATTCTGTTGGAAGAGCCAACAGATACGGAGCCGCGCCATCTTTGTGGAGCTGCCATGCAGATGAAATAAAAGGATGGACTAAGATAAAGTTCTAAAGAGTTACAATAAATCCCAGATCTTGAAAAAAAGAGATATCAGAAAATCTCTGCTGAGATACAGCCGACATACCTGGGTTCAGTAACAGAATATCATCCAGAGAGTAAAAATATAGGAAACCTTTCTTCTGACATGAGCTATCAGTTCTTTCAGAATTCTGGAAAATGTATATGGTGCATTGGAGAGGCCAAACACAATATTTTACTTTTAGGGCTGTCACAATCACCTGATTGGCTAACGAGATGCTGCTGCTAAAACTTAAGCACAGCGCAAGCGTTTCATCTCTCAGGCAAGATTCTCCGGGAGGCTGATGCATACCCACTAGCTGTTATGCTAATCCTTAGGACAATGCAAGTTTGCATATCATACATTCCTGCAAACTCTATTTTGTTTCTCAAGTTTCATTAACACCAAAAAACACAAAAATTTGAATTTATTTAATATTCATATACCGTCAAAAACGAAATGCATAAATCTTCATTCAGACTATTTCTTGACATTTTCCAGCAAAAAAAGATCTAGATGCAGATCTAGACTGGCGGTGAGTTATGACCAGCATGCATCACACCATATGTCAAATGCAATATGCAGATCATATGCAAATTATGCAACCAACACCAATTTACACAATCCTGCCATCAGAACCAGTAATATTGGTCAGACATGCAGGAGAAAGGGGGAACTGATCTAGCTCTCTCATGGTTGCCACCCTGTACCCCTAATTAGGGTGACTTACACATAAATCCAAGCAACGGAACCAGATATTGCACTGCAATTAGTGTCCACTGTCACCTGCTGGAAGCATGTAATGCAATCCAGGGGTCCACCGTCTATAATGGGAAATAAAGACTCCACAAGTCCTAAGTCACGGAGGCTTCCATGACATTAAGAAAAACAAGTACCTACTTATTTAGCACTTGGCAAAGATTTCAAAAGGTATAGCTTGTAAGTTTTTACAGAAAGTGAAATCATCATTTTGTCTCATAATTTGTCTTCTTAATAAGATCTGCTTTACCAGGGTGATTGTAAAGGAACCCACAGGAATTTTCACTGCTTTGTGCAATAGATCTTATCTGTTAGTGAGTACATTCTGAACTCCAGTCCTAATAGATAGGAAGCCTTGTCTCATTTGTACTATAATTTAACCTTAACTGAGTTGCCAGTGTTGTACTACCACATTTAGTAAATGTGTATTTTTATGTTACCGATTGTCATTGTAAGATTGTTATTGCAAATAGAATCAAATCTAATCTATAATTAATGCACTTACTAATTATAAGATGACCCCCCAAAATTTAAATATTAATTTAGGGGGGAAAAGCCTGAATATAAGACTAGCCTATAGGAAAAAAAAGTTTTACTAGTAAATACTAATTCACATGTAAACTATTTTTTCATATTTAATAAAAACTATGATTGAGAAAAATGTTTTTTTTTTCTCAAATATGCCTTATACCCCCTATATGCCACTCTGCCTCTCTGATATGCCACTCTGTCCCCAGATATGCCTTTTAACCCCCTATATGCCACTCTGCTTTCAGAAAACCATTATACTCCCCCATGCCACTCTTAATTATCCCTCACATGCCCCGACTTACCGATGCATCCCTAGACTTGTCCCCCGTGCGTCAGACTCCCTGGTGTCTAGTGGGGGCAGCCGGTGGAGGTCTGTGCAATGCACACAGACAACCTCCCCTCCTGCTGGCCTGTACTTCCGCCAGAAACCCCAAAGGAAGTGCCGGCAGTAGCGGAGGATGTCTGCGCACATTGCACAGATGTCCACCAGCTGCCAGAAAGGAGGATATGGGTCCCCTGCAGCGCTGCGGGGGATCTGGATCTTAGTCTTGTAGTCGGACCTCTATTTGAAGTCTGATTATAAGACGACCTTGAATATAAGACGAGGGATATTTTTCAGAGCATTTGCTCTGAAAAAAACCTCATCTTATAATCGAGCAAATACGGTAGTTTCTATGCTGCAGAGAAAGGCAGGAAGATTAAATAAAATAATAAAATATGCAGAACAGAATAAATGCTTTGAGCTGTCCTAACAGAACAATAAACAGGTGTTTCTCATTTATCAGTTCTTTTTCACCTATAACATCAACCTAATACAAACTTGTATGCAAATTAATTAATTAATACATTTCCAGCGCACATTATATATAGCAAATTAATTTCAAAATACTCCTTTACCCTGACTTATGCTACTCCCTTCTTGTAAATCAATTTTAATTATCTGCTTTTATGTTAGCGTTACATTCAGTTTCCTTCTGAGTGATTAAAAAGACATACAAATCGAATAAACATTCAGGAAGTCTTAAACGTCTCAGTTCTTCCCTTTACTCTAACTAGGGTTTCCAACAAGAGCACATTAAACCTCCTGTATAACGCATAGGTCGAGGTAGGGTTTCACCCTAATCTCTGTATAATCTGTACAGGAAATTTTGCTAGAGCTGTGGCGTATAATCATCTTGTTGTTGGTGTCATCTACACACCTCCAGGCGTTAATGGTGCATTCTGTGTGGTAACAACAAGCTCCCTTAAAGTAAATGTTGAATGTGTTACTAATCCTTATGTTTGCTTTTTTCTTGAAGCTGATAACACTTGGTAAACAAACTCCAGTTTAGACAGCTTCAGGCAGCCACCCTTGTTAGATATCAAAGGAATAGCTGCTTTTAAAAAAGCAGTGGTCAATTAATGACAGTTACATTATTAAAGTTTTATTTGTTGGGACAAAAATGGCACGGACCTATGCTATTTAAAAAAAGCCTTATTTCTACTAATAAAAGCTTCATAAATTCAAAACAAAAAAATATAACTTTACTATGAGGTAATTAACAACCATTTTGCATCCAGAGTTATAATTACTGTTCATACAAAAGCAATGGCTTGCTGACACGGCTCAACCCAATCCCACTACAATCCCAATACAAAAATGAATGACCCATCGTATAAACCTGGAAACCCTACTATCAGAAGTTGTAGAGGCTAATACAGTAAGGGAGCTTAAACATGCATGAGATACAGCTATGCTGAATTTCTAGTTTCTGAGTTTGTGGTCCTAATCTCAAACCGTTATTGAAAATATCTCTTGGTTGAATTCATTTTCCTGACAGAGCCACACAGCTAAGCAGTTGGTAAAAGATGAAAAATAAAATCCCCAAAAATAATCCATTTTCGAATTCCTTTCTTGAAATTGTTTGCTATAAATAAGAAGACAAAAGGGCATTTAAAAGCGATACACATATACAATAACCAATGCAGATTATAACAGGTACATTTACCTCAAGATGGCACTTCATTAGCTTGTAGGAGTATTTGAAACAATATTTTTTTCATTTAATGTATAGGTTCACACTTTTCATACTTGGTGTTTTAGGCTCTATTTTACTATCATATATACTCAATTTACTATGCACATATTGATGTACAAAGCCCAAACCAATTATTATTATTATTATTATTATTATTATTCATTTTTCTTCAATCCCCACTGATCTGTAATAAAAGAACACCACTCTATGTAATATGTACTGTAATAATTACTGCTGGTAGAAAACATACCACATAAAACAAGGCAAAGAGCTTAAAGAGAAAGTGCCCTAGAAAATGTATTTTTGTGAGCATTTAGTAAACTATTGTATAAAGCAATGTCGTACATCAAACAAAAATATGTTTGATTTTATATTGTACCAATAAATTTCTTTATATGCAGATATGGAGATCGCTTTTGTAACCATGCTAATGTTAATCTAACAAAGACATTTCCCCCAGATTTGTATAAGTATTAGACTGTTGATTGGTTAAAGCTGGCCATTCTCTTCTTACCACAAGCCAGTATGATAATAAATCGGTGTATTTATCTTATAGACTGGGCTAGGTTGACATGAACATTCTTGTAGCAAATATCCAGATGCCAAAAATATTCTATTATATGAATGATCACAGTTTTAAACAGAAAATGGCTCTTCTTTTTAAAGATTTGTTAAGTGAAATTAGTAATAAAGCAACTATAATGTGATTCATTTTTTAATGATAAATACTTATGACATTTGATTGATACAAGGGGGGCATAACATAGCAGACATACTATGCCTAAATCAAAAAAGTATGTTGTTCTTGACACAATATTTTTGCGCGGAGACTAATCAGCTTATCAAGATGTCAACCAATTGTTACTGAGACCCCAACAAACAAACTGGAGCATGGTACTTGAATGTGTGAATCAAAGGCACTGACAATAAACCCTGGGATGGGATAGTGTGTTAAACACTATCCCGTGGTAATAGTGCGTGCAGACATGGGGATTGTGCTATGGAAGCTAGAGGAAGTAACACTGACCAAACAGTGGCATCTCATGTTGCAAAGTGACACAGAGTGCCGACTTGATTGTGTCAAAGCCGACTGACTTAAAACAATACAACAGACGATTCATCACCACCTTGTATAGAGCCTTTTTTAGATTGAGTTTCAACCACGTCTGGAAAACTTAGAAAATGCTAAACCATTTTTACACAGATGTGCTTATATATATTTGGAGAGAGAAAAGAATATTTCAAAATATATTCTTAAAAATCGAATTTCAATTAATTTCAGCACTTCTTTTTATTATTTTTTTCGCTAATTTTAGTGGCATTTTTGTGAAATTAAATTGCAATGTATCTTACTATTGTGCTTTGCTCATTGCTTGCTGTATAAACCCTCAAGACAAAGTCATTTGTGCCCTGCCTTTTATACTGTGGCAATTTTGTATTGCCATGGAATGCAATTATTTTCTAAATGTTATACATCTTTTTTTTTCATTTTAGTGCAAGTATTAACATTCTTTCTTTCCTCTTTATTAAAATAATAGCCGTGACACTGCTTAAACATTACAAATTCAACTTACTTTTATTAATTAACACATCCTTCAACGTAATATATTTCTGTTACGCAAAACATGTATTTACTGTTTGTTTACTTATCAGTAAATAGCTGATGCAATGTCTATAGCGTTAGTATTGCAGATCATGGAAGATCCCAAAGCTGCAGACAAATGCAGAAAAGGGACATCAAACAGGGACATGTGCTGTCCTTTAACCCATGAAAACATGCCTGTGCTTATGTACTGAAATTAACTGCAAAAATGTCATTTTCGGTTAAGAATGCTCGTGTCATTCTATGGAATAGCATCACAACCTAGGAAAAAACGCTATATGTGCGCTAAAATTAACTATATAAATACTTCTAGTCCAACCTGTATGATGTAAAGAAAAAACATATAATGAGTGATCAATACTACATTCAGTCTAGTTAACTAAGTGGCTAAGTGATGAAGACTGTTTTGTGGTAGATAATGGACCATTAACTGATGAAATGCAAGAAAAACAAGAAAGCGATGACAAATTCACGTTACTCTAAACACGTTACAGAATGGTAATGTCATGTGTTATTATAGACTAAGTAATGGATTTGGACTTATATTTCAGAAAGTCAAGTGGATTCTTCCTTTAAGGGTAGGAAAGTACTGGAAAACAACTAGACCATCTGAAAACATTGCATAGAGATCTTTCTTTCTTGAGTTTTCAAAATTAATTGATATATTTACTTATCAGCCAGAGGTCAATATTTCTCATATGGTGATAAGTGACAACATTAAAACAGAACTGGACAGCATGCAAGTGTGCCTAAAATGGTTTGAGCTTGGCTTCCATTAGCCAAAATGCAGTTGAATGACTCTAAGTGGCTTATATATGATTGAGAACAGTAATACAGTTTAGTGGCCTCAGATAAGTGAACAAAATACCACGGAAAAGTTGCTTTAAACATGTTTTATTCCATATAGAAAAGTGTAGCTTGAAAGATCTACGTGGGAACACAAAGGGTCGATAAAGAAATCCATTTCCTCTGTGTACTTTGACAAGATATAGTGTTTACTAATATTTGTACTTTGGCACTGAATCGATTGAAGGGCCTTTGCTTTGATCACATGAACACAAGGTAAAATATTTAATGGAATTGTCTATTTTGTCATCAACTTATTGTCTAAAGTAAAAAATTAAGGTTAGATTTTGGAGTTTGTTTAAGAAAATAGACCTCTATATTTTATAGTGTGGGAGGGACAGTGGTTAGACAAAATAATCTGATATGTAAGATCAAGAATGTTCAGGTCATGCTTTTGAGGGATGGAGACTTGAATTTACTAAGGGGGTGTAACATATTTGCTATGTGGAATGAAGGGAAGGGTCATATGCAATACTTATATAGACATTCTAAATGGACAGGGCCGGATTAAGAGCATCATGGACCTGGTGCTGAGGATTTTGGTGGGCCTTTTTATGGAAATAAATAAAATAGACAGAATAGACAGAATCTTAACTCCTCTGCATCCATCTGTACTGGATAAAGATGACATCAGTGCTAGGCAGATAGTATAAGATAGAATTTTATATGATGGGATTGGGAGTATATCAGTATACTAAAAAAAAGTAATCATACACAAGATGCGTGAAGCCACAATTTAGTGCAATTAATCCATTTTAAGATATGCAGATTGAAATAGAGTAAATAACACTAAACCTGTACTTTTCCTCTCCCTGATTTATGGGCCTAGAAATTTTAGTCCTCTGAAGTGACAACAAATTGAGGCTCTGCCACACCGACACCCAAACACACACATACCAGGACAGGCTCTGCCACACCGACACCTAAACACACACACCAGGACAGGCTCTGCAACACCAACACCCAAACACACACACCAGGACAGGCTCTGCCACACTGACACCCATATCCAGACAGGCTAAGCTAACAATATTATTTTTCATTATTGTCCACACTGCTTTTGTCTTTTGTGTTTTTACCCCCTTGTGTATCTTTGGTATTGATTTGTGTGATGGCCCCAGCTGCCCCCCTTGTGTATTGATGCTGCCAGCCCCATGTGTATTTGTGCGCTCCAGCAAGCCCCCATTGTGTATTTATGCCCCCAGCCAGCCCCACATTGTATATTTATCCCACCAGACAGCCCCTCCCTTTAGTATTGATTTATGTGATGCCCCAGCCAGCACCCCCTTAATTAACGCCCCCACACGCCCCACATTGTGTATGTATGCCAGCCAGCCTTTCCTTTAGTATCAAATCAGCCCTGGCGCCCAGATTGCATACACTGCCTATCACCTAGATGACTAGGACTTGCCATCTCTGCCCCCAAACAACCTCCCTGTGGCATCGTTGCCCCCAAACAGCCTCCCTGTGCCATGCCCCACCCATTTACACATCCATGTTATCACACACATATTCATTCACTCATTCACACATATTCATTCACTAATTCAGATACTCATGCACTCATTCAGATATCCATTCACTCACTGAATCCCTAATTCAGATACTTAATATATACTAATATATATATATATATATATATATATATATATATAAATTCACTCCCTCATTCATTCCCTCAATCTTACATACTAATTCATACACCCACCCCCTTACCTGAACTGCAGATTTCTATGTGTGGCTCGCAGACTTCCACAAGGGCCCGCTGCTTTCTTCTGTGTTGCTTGCACTCTGTGCTCCTGGGTTAAACTTGCATGTTAGGTTTGGGGTATCTTGCAATGTGAGGTAAACTTATGTTCTTTGGCCAAGGTAGCATACCAAAGCATCAAACATATTTAATGTATCTACTTGTAGTTTTTTCTTAGTCATTTATGTCATAATTACCTACTTGATTGTGGATATCAATACATGTGCATTATAGTACATTAGAAAAATTGTCCATTCATTTATCTAAATATCTATGTACACATATAATATTCAGAAAATTCTGAGTAAAAATTTACTTAATTCAGTGAACATGTAAATTATTATTGAGAGGTATCTATTTTCAAAGTGTGCATGTCTGATAGTCCTAGTCACATTATTCATTTAAAACCATTCAACTAGTTTCTAAGAAATGAAAGAATAAACATCTCAGGAAATATGAATCTTCTAATTTTCTGTCACAATATGTCATTCCATATGGGATGTCCTTGTACAAAAATCAGGAAATAATGACAATAGACATAGCGACAAAGATTGAATTAGTTGCCGTCCCTCTACTATTCTCATAAAAACGATGAAGCCAAGGACAAATGGCTTTACGGAAACGCAATGGATTTAAAACTGTTTAAAAGTCGGTTTTCTATTGTGAGTCTAAGAAGAACATGTTTACTATTCATGTCAATCTGTTGTTAAAGATAAAGTCACGCCAATTTTTTATTTTACTTTTTAACATTGTACGGTATTTTGCCACAATCCAAGCTTTAGAACTCTATATTAATAATTTTCAATGTTAAGAAACATGGCACTAAGTATGTAGTGACAAATTTGAAATAAGTCCTGTGCGTATCTTTATAAATAAGACGTTTTGTGCGCAAAATGAATGTTTTATAATGGTGATTATAGACTTTTAACATCAAGCAAAACAAAAGGAATGTTTTTGTTACTATAAAAACAATTGTTACACCGTTCCTTATTATACATAAGAATATATTATAACACCTCTTCACTTTAAATTTGGGCATCTTTTGAATAGCTATTTGCCTTATTTATTAAAGTATATATGTTTTAAATAATGCAATGTCTCATCAGATTATTTTTTTATTTTTGGGTGTCAAAGTTTACATGATAAAACTATAACATATTATAAACGGATACATTATAACACAAAAAATACTCACAATACCAGAAATATATTTTGATAAAATAAATGCTGCAATTACAACTCAGTTTCCTAATTTAGAGAAATATTTTTTAAGAACCAATGAAGCAAAAAAAAATGTTACTTCCTTTTTCTCTCTATCTTTTTTCTAATTTCTTGTTTTTTAATCAGACAATAGGAGACATGCGCTGAAAGTGTCAGCGGAAAAAATAAATCAAAGACGCCTGAGCTCTCACCTTTGAGGTTTTATAAGCAGATATTGCTTGTTGTTCAATATTAGAGAACAACAAGTATTTCTAGTATTGAATAGTGAACAATAATACTGCTTTCTCAATATATTTCTTTGCACTTATTCTGCATAATGTGGCATGGGATGATATATTATTGTTAGGATTTAAATGCTGAACAATAAATTGGGTGCAGCCAAATATGTCCCTACTTTTAACTTTGTTAGCCTATTTTCATAGCACACACTTTTACAAAAAAAAAGCTTTTCATTGCACCAGCATCTAGGTTGGAAGATGAATGCAGGTCCAAGTCTACATGCTCTTTTTTTTAACCACTTGCTTAGTTTGGAAGCTCAACCACTTTATCTTAGTTTAGTAACAGTTTATTTCACTTAGGACAAAGAACAGACTAGAAATAAAAAAATTGGTCTTGGCACTTTAAGGCCAGCAGCCAATAAAAGGGATGCATGTGGCCACCTGCTGTATGCTCACGGCTGTCTGCTTTACTTTTAAGCTTCTGTAGCCTGTGACCATGTGTATCCAGCAGACAACTGCGCACAAAACCAGCGAGTCTGTGGCATGAGCATCAGCAAAGTTAGGTCTAATGTGCATTTGTTCATTGTGTATGGCGTACAGTCTTTGCCTGTTTAGGAACCACTTCTAATGTGAATTCAAGATGTTGGTTTATATATCCATTTCCAGGTTCTTTGTATCTTCAAAACAAAATACTGGAAGATATATATATATATATATATATATATATATATATATATATATATATATACTATACTTAGATTTAGGGGTAAACTTATTAAACAGTTTACATTTTAACTAGGAAAACCTATATTTATACATTTATGCATTTACACATACTCCTCTGTGTCCCAGAGGAATGCACAGGCCTGCATTGCTCTCCTTTCGATCACTTTAACACCTTTTCAGACACCATTCAATCCTTCTTACATGTTAATTGTCTATTCAGTAAAACTGTTTAATGTTCTTTGGTGAGATAATGACCAGATTAGAGCAATATAGAGATGATTGAGAATTTAACAAATCTTTATTTCCCCATAAACTCTTCATAGAGCAATACAAACACAACCCCTAAGGTATGTCTAACAGAAAGCCAAACAACCTTTTAAGAAAGAAATCCATTCTTTTTAAGTATCTGTCACTTCAAAAGTGTCTCTCTCTCTCGAGTTTCTCTAGTGATCTTTTTACCGAGAAGGAGTAAAATATCAGCAGTCAAAATACAGCGGAACCAACTGCTTGTCTTCGAGATAGAAAGGATTTTAATCTGTGAAAACTGACACTCGTGCACAACAACAACAAAAAGAATAAATACAACTCTGAGAGGGGTAAATGCAGCCAAAACGTACGCTGGATTAAGTTTGTTGTTGCTTGGTTTAATGTCCTTATCATTAAGTCATCCCTAATACTACAAGGTGTGGAACAGGAATGCATCAAAGTATCAATGACATTCACCGGCAATTAGCCGTTTGACATAACTCCCCTGGCGCAGAGAACATTGGCACTTTACCATGTTCTTCTCATGTGATGTGTATCTATTAGTTTTTACGTGTTGTCTACACCTGGATAATATGGGATGAAGCATCTCAAAATATCTGGTTCACTAAAGTCTAGTTTAAAACTGATTAAACCTGTACTTCCAGGTTGTGTTTTTAAAATGATTACTTCATAGAGGACACACATAGATTTACTAGGACTATCACTTGTGCGTTCACATATACAGTTTTATATGCGTTATGAAATAGCTGTCTCTGTATAAAATTAAGTTGATCATTTTCATTTCAAATTAAAAAAAAAAGAATGTACTTCTCCCTTGGGAAACAACAATTTTAGCAAGGCAATTATTTTCCCAAAGTTAGAAGACATACAGGCTATTGGAACTGAAGATAGGTAACCTATTGCACTCCAGCAACTACGATGGGAGTATTATTTTACAGCTGGTGGAGTGGTAAGAGCTGCCAGTCCCTGACGGACACAAGCTCTGGAAATATTACAAACGAAAATACATTGCTTCCTATCAGTTACACTGCAATAATTTGTGAGGGGTTATGGCCGAGTGTTCTTCCTTTAAGAATCATAATAATCCACCATAAATAATATATAATTCCTTGTAATTGCACGGCTGTCCTACAGATGGATGATGTCATGCCCCCCTTTCCATTCTATTAAACAGGTCCAGCAATGGCTGTTTTGTAATCTATATCCTAGCTCATAATCACCACCTCTTTGCTATGGTCACTGACGGGGCTGTCTGGTAACCCCCATGTTACAAGTTACACAGTTAGTATGATGTAAAAAGCCTTGTGCTCAAACAGTCAGCCCTTTTTCCTGAGAGCTTGTCTACTTTCACACCAATCACTTGGTTCAGTAACAGTTGTCTGCATTATTTAACTCAGCCCAGCACGCTAATCCAGCAACTGCTGTTTTGGGACAGGTGCAGGGATCAAACATGCTCTGTAAACTAAAACATCTGGCCCGGCAGTGATAATAGGCCCTTTTACTGAACAAGCTGGATGGGAAATGGGAACTCTCGTAGTTAAAATCACTGCAATTAGCTCTCTATTTCTTGCTGTACCCGGCAATGGAATTTGTTTCAGAAAACGTGCCTTTAACAAACGGATTTTAAAAAATATGATTTAAAAAAAATGTGTATTTTTACCTTCTGAATATACATTAATAATATAATAAAACTGAGTACTACAATGACACTATATGTAATCAGTAGTCTATGGAGAGCTAGAGTTAAAACAAAATGGTTATTGTGCTACACATGTAATTAAATGTTTAAGAGTAAACAACAATAGTACATACTGAACAGCCGTGTGAAAAGGAAGTACACCCTCTTTATATGGTTTTACATACCAGGACATAATAATAATAATAATAATAATAATAATAATAATCATATGTTCCTTAACAGGTCTAAAAATTAGGTAAATACAACCTCAGATGAACAACACATGACATATTACACCGTGTCAGGATTTATTCTACAAAATTAAAGCTAAAATTGAGAAGCCATGTGTGAAGAACTAAGTACACCTTATGATTCAATAGCTGGTAGAACCAAGCTGAATTGACAGCAATAACGTGAAGGAATTATTTTCTGCATGACTTTATGAGTTTCTCACATTGTAGCCTACTCTTCATTACAATGTTGCTTCAGTTCATTGAGGTTTGCGGGTATTTTTCTCACCACAGCATTTCAATCGGGTTGGAGCCTGAATTTTGTCTGGGCCATTGCAATACCTTGATTCTTTTCTTTTTCAGCCATTCTGTTGTAGATTTGCTGGTGTGCTTGGGATCATTCTGCTGTTGCATGACCCAATTTTGGCCATGCTGTCGGACAGATTGCTTTACATTTGACTCATTTGAGTTCATGGTCGACTCAATGACTGCAAGGTTCCTAGGTCCTGTGGCTACAAAACAGACTCAAATCATCACCCTTCCACCACCGTGCTTGACAGTTGGTATGAAGTGTTTGTTCTGATATTCTTTGTTTGGTTTTCACCAAATGTGGCGCTGTGCATTACGGCCAAACATCCACTCTGGTCTCGCCTGTCCAAAGGACATTGTTCCCGAAGTCTTATGGTTTGTTCAGAAGCAACTTTGCTTAAGCTGCCAATCATTGACAGTACACCAGTACCCACAATGAGAGTATTGTTAAGTATATTTTAAGTACCCAATCAGTGGTTTGAAAGTCAATATTTGGACTTTATACATGGGCACTAAGGTCTAAACTGACCCCTGCATGCAGCATTCAGCACTGGAGCTGACTAGAGGTGAGTACAGAATTCAGCTGAATTCATCTCCTGCAAGGCATTTAGCTGTAAGTTGAGGATTCTGCAGAATGCAAACACCAAACTTTAAAGTGGCCACGAACATGTCATATGCATGAACACATATTTCAAAGGGATGAATCAGTTCTATTTCATTGAAGATAAATCTATGACTTTTCTGGAAGGCACCATTGCCTATTTTAGTACGGTAACCTGGCAATAATTGTTACAATCATTTTTATGCTACAAGACCATCTTTGTCCATCTAAAGATAATGACCTGTACTTGTGTTCCCTGCATACTAAACCCTTGAATAGTCTCCATGGTCTGGCAACCACAAGCTATGTGGCAGGCGTTTAATTAAATGGCCTGTACAAATCAGTGTTATCCACAAGCAATGACATGGAAATATTAGTGGATTTGGCTATCCCTGCTACCCTCTGTGGTTGTGATGCGCTTAAAGTATTGTCACATTAAACACCCCAAGGAGAGATTTTTCTGTACAATTTGTGCACAGATGATGTGCAAATAATCTGGGTCCCTTTGAAGAGAAGGGCTGGTCAATGCTTCAACTCCTGTTTTGCAACAGACTGGATATACAAGCCTGATTTGCTTAATCCAGTCCCGGATTTTAATAAAGCCTGCAAAAAGTGAAGAACATGGACATTTAAACATCCTAAGCCTCTCAATCATGGAGTCTCCTGGAAGGAAAATGACTGTGCTCCCTGAGTAAGGAGATGCCCAGATATTTCCCAGCCTGGAATGGGGAGCAGTGTCTGGGGAAGAGAGACCAACGCTGAGTGAGTATTTAGGCTAGTCATATTGGGCCAGCAGAGTATATGCCAGAAAGGGCTCCAATGGAATCCTTGGAAGTGATATTTATGGCCCTCGGCTTAAGGAGTTTTTTGCCACGGTACATATGTGATGCAGCAAATTGTTTGTAATGCATTTAATTAGATTTCATTAGATCATCAAGCAAAGTGTTGAGCTCATGACCACCACTGCAGAGATTACACTTATGCCTTCCAAAAATGTTTAACATGGATTAAAGGCTCATTAATGTGCTTATTCTCATATATTGGAAACCCATGAACCCAATGCCTTTGAAAATGTAACGTAGATAAGAAAGTCTGTGTATATAATAGGATTTGTCAGGGGGTTTTCATAGATGTCTATGTGTCTGCAGATTAATAAGGTGCACAAGCATCCTGTTGTCTTCTCCTTCATTATTTTCTTGCTATGCTACAACCTCTAAGTCAATTGGCTTCATTTAGAGCACCAGATGAAGACAATACGAGTTGTGACAGAGGTTTACCTACTGTAGAGGAAGAATTCGGAAATTCCTTCAGCTCACAGTAATTTTTTTTTTTTAAATCATCAAAAATGAATCAAGGCTTAATTACTTTTATAAAGTAAATTTAAACTTTTTTTGCTTTCTGCAGCTTTGAAAACTTATACTTAAGAATGTAATCCATCCCCTTCCTCCCAAGTCAAAGGCGCAGCTGCTGCAGTTTATGGTAGTTGCTTCTGAATAACCATGCCGGGCAACAGCTGTGCACCAGGTCATTTGTAATGTCACAACATACAGCAGCCATATTTGGTTCTATGAAAACAAAATGTATGCACTACAGTCAAGATATCTGCCTATTATTTCTCGATTATCTAAACTGAGCAGTCCTAAAGAGATGATTTGATGCAAACTGAAGAGTCCATTAATACACTGTAATCACAGCAGCGAATGTACACATTTTCTCTATTTGTGAAATTGCTGATAAAGGGATTTGTTTTGAGGAAACTGCTCAGCTCAGTAGCTGTTGGCACTGGAAACGTCTTCCCTGAAGATTTAATGACAGGTACACTGAATAACAATTCCAGGGTACTGTTCTTGAAGCTAAGCTACTTTTACTCTTCCAAACAGCATCCAAAAAAGCAACTGGCCCTCATAACAAATGTAGATATTAGGTGCCTAAACCAAAAAGATTTATGGAGCCTAAGTGAAAAGTGTTGGATTTAGTTACAAAAACAAATATATCCAAGGCATATGTGTGTTAAATAATAAACAATAGAATATTAAAATTATTCTGCATAAAACCTTTGCCTGCTGGAGGCCATATAAACTGATTGTAACCCTTTACACAGTAGTGGTTTACATGGTAGTGCCTCTTATGCAGGTGATGCACCCGCATGGAGATCAAACATAACTAAACAATGTTCTGCTGACAAGAGTGGGGCGTGTCGGGACCCCACAACCTAGAGAATACAGGTGTCGACCCAGAGAACCCAGGTATGGCCATCTGGCATGCCACACGAAAGCCAAGTGGGCCTGTGGCCAATATGGCCAAATACTGATACTGCTTCTCTAGCAGCAGATCAGGCCCTGCAGTGTGTGTGCCTATGCAACATGAGAACTTTAATTTATAATAACGAGTTTGGTAAAGATTAGAAACAACTACCCCAGTCTAGATTGTACGCTCACAAGAACAGAGCCCTCTTCTCCTTTTGTACCAGTTTGCCATTATGTTTGATTTTAAATTATTTCATTGACTTTGTTGTAACATTGCTATGGAATTTTGCGAGTGCTATATACATGTACTAATATAATGTAATGTAATGTTGTTCAGCCAGTAATATGAGCTGCAGAGAGTGTGTAGTGTAGGCCCCCACAACTTCATCCTATAACTACAATTCCCTTGAAATTTAGAAAGTCAGCCAGCAATATGGCTGCTGAATATTACTAAAAGTTACTAAAAGTTAGACTTATTGTAGCCCCCCCCCCTTCAAGCCCAATCTACAGTTACCAAGCTACTATTCCTACTATTGCTGGCTCAACATCATGTGATTGTGTAGTGTAGTGTAGCTTTCTGGGGTATTACAAAAAAAGTTAGAGGGGAGTTAGAGGGGAGTAAAAAGTGATATAAAGGATTGAAAATAAAATAGGACACTTGGTTGCTTTCCAGCAGTTGTGGTAACATTTGACATTCAAAGTGTTTTTATTACATTTGTGGATGTTTAGCCAACTAAATGGATGGGTGAAAATCATGAGATGTGCATTACACAGCAGCTGTAGCGTCAATTCATACTGATATAAAAACTAATCTTTGACACCCCAGTTGTACTCATTTTCCTTGCTGAGGCTCATGGGAGCTGGAGTATTAAATAACCCTGTCACGGAACCAGGGCTACAGAAGACTTTCAACCCTAAATATCTTGAGTGCCCCTGGCCCCACCAGAGCGCTCTTTTGCACAAATATCCCAGACGAGGGGTGGTTGGGAGAGGGAGCTCCTTGGGATCACCCCGAAAATAATGATTTAGGGTTATAGGGGCATTGCTGTGCTTGGTGGCCTGATTGTGGCACCGGGCTGTCTGGGTGGGTTATTGTTTGTAGTGATGGGATTATCTCCTAATCTTTGTATTTAAGGCTCACAATAAAGTGTTCTTATTTTTTCACCTCAAGATGAGTTCTGTCTGATGCTTGGAGTGGGCTGCTATAATCACTTAATGTCCTTGTCAGGACAGTACATGCGCTGTATCAGCTAGATTTCAGTCAGCTACCCCACCAGCACGACTCCAAGTCCTGCTTCATCTCTCTCTACCGCTAGTTCTGTCTAGCACTGAGAGGGTTAATCGCCGGAAAGAAGAAAGAATCGCTTGGGAAAGAAGCAACCTCCCGTCACAAACCCTTGCTGCAATGCATGTTTGAAACAAAACTACATTCTGTCTGCAGCCTACAAACTGTGTCTCTGCCCAGAGGAGACTCTGTGTCTATAAAGAAGCAGTTGTCAGAGTAATGAAGAGGAGACCAGCTAGGGAGCAGATCAAACCTCTCTGGTAGCAGAGGGATGTGCAGAGTTTTTTCTGCTTCTATGACTAGTTAACATATTTTAAACAACCTACTTTTTCCACTCCCCCCCACTGCTGCTCCAGTGGGCCTGTGAATTTCCAAGTAAGTGCCCCTTTTTCCTCACCCCTCTGGATGCCCATTGTTAGATTGTGTGGTGCACAATCAGTGTAATTATAAGGTAGATGCATTGGCATCTACGTTACTCTACAAAACCCCAGGTAGTCATCAGTGACAGATCAAATATACCACCCTGATCTACAATTATTCATGGTTTTCTGGACCATCTCACTCGCTTCATTTATGGCATAAAATGAAAACTTTTTTATACAAAAAGTAGAGCTCATTGATAGTGATTGCTGGTTCATAGCTGTTGTCAAATTCCTATTTTCTAAGTACTATTTCCTTCTGTAAGTGAATTATGTGTCAGGCTCCACCATCCATGATGTCCTGCCTGCCTTTTATTTTAGGCAATACATTTATAAATGCGCCCCTGAAAGTTCAGTACCCTAGGAAGCCTCTTAGTTGACCTTTATGGTAGGGCCATGCTGTTAACATAGCACATCATGTAAGACTTCATATACATAGCATCCACCCAACCCATCTTTGCAAATACTACAGTTTCAGACACTTGCAGGAGCATATTTAAATGTTCTTGGATGTGAGAAATAAACCATGTAACTGTCAGTATGAATAAACCTAAACCAGAGTCATTCCAGAGTAATTCCAGCTAATTTGTGAAGCCTAAAACCAGGTAATTGTCTATTCTTCCTGCAATGGTGATGGAGGTTTAAGGTACAGGTAGCGTTAAAATAAATTCAAGGTGAACAAGTGATGTAGCATTAAGTAAGCTATTACTGTCATATCTCCTAAGGGCTTTTCTTTAAGAGAGACAGTCCCTCTTTGGGATAATGATGCATTGATGTTCCTCTTTTCTAGGAGCTCAGTTTTGTGGGCCTTAAACAGACTTCAAAGTCACCATATGTTTTCAAAAACCACTAAACCACTAACTACACGTGTCGCTTTTTGACCATTTGACGGGTGTAAGATATGATGCACTGGTATTTTAACGTACCTACACTAATGGACCGAAATTACAAATAGACTATATGCAGTATCTGTATTTGTATACAATTCTACATGTCTGCCTGGATTAACGCTGAAAAATTGCCCTTGATATAAGTGGATGACATTGATCGTATTAGATAAAAATGCAGAAATCCTATCCCAGTGCCCTGTGGGGATTTATGGATCCAGTTTCAAAATAGCCCATGATTTTGTTTCTGTGTTTCATTTCAGTAATGAACGTCTGTTCAGTAAATCCTCACTGTATGTATATATCCTCACTTGCTTTTATAAATAGACATCTATACATACACCATGGATTGCGACAGGCAGACAGCCACATCTCGTGGTATTATTTTTAATAACACGTGTTTCCTTAACTCTATTTCTGTCTTTGTAACCGTGGCAGCATTTCACTACAACATTACATATAAAAGGTAATGTCATAACAGTTGACATCATGGCCCATAATAGATATGAAGTTGGCTGCAAGAGGTTCTTGCTCTCTTTAAGACTAGGGAGGGTTAGATATGTTAAGATGAAGCTACTTAGGCAATAGTGACTAATTTAGCTTCTTTATATACTATGTTTATATATATTATGCATGGAAAGAGAATGGTTGTTTTATGTGTTAGCAATGTGTGATGCAAAAATGACAAAGATGCACTTTAAAAGCAGGAAATATGCTGCGCAAGCTACAAGTAGTCTACGACACATTTGCCATGGAAAGCCAATGACCAATGGCTCCCCGGACCTTCAATGCCATATTTGTCTGACACCGAAACATTGTTCCACAGAACTGATACACAGATGTGTTATTGACTTATAACAGACTTCTTTCATCTTTACGTTAAGCCTCAAGGCTGTGGGCCACCACCTGGACTTTGCTGCCTGTTGGTGACTTGAATTCCAAAAGAAGTATACTATCCTAATATACTATCCTAATAATAAAAATCCAAACCCATGATGCATGGAAATGCAAGGTCAGGTAAATAATTATTGCAAGAAAGGAACTAGGAAAGTTGAGCTAAAGGAATATGGGAGGAAGGCTGTTAAGGCATTAGTTTGTAGGTGTCCTTAAAAAAATGGGTCTGAAGGGATCCTTTGAATGGCCGAAGGTAGGGGGAAAGATGGATAGGCTGGGGGAGGGCATTCCAGAGGATAGAGGCAGCCCTTGAGAAGTCTTGTAAGTGTGCATGAGAACTAGAAATCGGAGGAGAGGACATACAGAGATCATTGGTTGAGTGGAGAGACCAGTTTGGAGTGTATTTAGAAATGAGTGAGGAGATATAAGTAGGGTAACTACGAAGGGCTTTGAAAAGTAAGAATCAAGATCCTGAAGTGCACTGGCAGCCAGTGAAGAGACTGACAGAGGGGGGAGGTTTTTGTAAAGCAATGGGAGAGGAAATAAGCCTGACAGCAGCATTCATGGTGGATTGTAGAGGGGTAAGACAGGTATCAGGGAGACCAGCTAAGACAGAGTTACAATAATTAAGGGTGGAGATAATAAGGGCATGGACAAGAGCCTGGCATCTTGTGTTAGGAGGGATGGAAGCGGGCAATATTTTTAAGATGAAAGTTGCAGTTATTTGAGACAGACTGAATGTGGGAGTGAACAATAGGTAAGAGTCAAGGATGACACCAAGGCAGCGAACTTGAGGGGGTGGTGTGAAGGTTGCACATTTGACGTTCAGGGAAACTGATGAGGGAGTATTAGCATTGGAGAGGGGGAATATGAGGTATTCAGTTTTTGAGAGATTAAGTTTTGGGAAACGTGCAGATATCCAGTTAGAGACAGTTAATTATACAGTCTAAGACAAAGGGAGAGAGATCAGGAAAGGATGGGTAGATCTGGGTGTTGTCAGCATAGTGTAAATAGAGAACAGAAGGGGTCCTACAACTGAGCCTTGGGGTACCCCGACTGACAGGGGGAAAGGGGAGAGGAAGTGTTACTGGAGAGGGAGATGCTGAAGGTATGATCACAAAGGTAGGATGTGAACCAGGATAGAGCAGTGTCCAGGAGACCAACATCGTGAAGGGTTTGAAGGAGAAGAGGGAGATCCACATGTACTAGGAGATGGTTTACAGAGGAGGAAGCATTTTACAATTGTAAATTCCTATGACACACACACATATACACTGAACAGCCATAACATTATGACCTAATGGCCTAATATTATTTTGCCACCAAAACAGTCCTGACCCATTGAGGCATGGACTCCACTAGACCTCTGAAGGTGTGCTGTGGTATCTGGCACCAAGTCGTTAGCAGCAGGTGCTTTAAGTCCTGTAAGTTGCTAGGTGGGGCCTCCATAGATGCATCCTAGTGCCATGTGTTCTCCAGGTAAGTGACACACCTTCCACATGATGTAAAAGACAATGTGATTCATGAGACCAGGCCACCTTCTTCCATGGCTTGGTTGTCCGGTTGTTATACTCACGTGCCCATTGTAGGCGCTATTGGCAGTGGACAGGGGTCAACACCATGACTGGTCTACGGCTATGCGGCCTCTTATGCAACAAACTGTGATGCACTATGTGTTCTGACAACTCTCTATCAGAACCAGCATGAACTTTTTCAGCAATCTGAGCTACAGTAGCTCTTCTGTTGTATCAACCTTGGCCGCCCATGACACTTAAATCCCCTTTCTTCCTCATTGTGATGCTCAGTTTGATCTTCAGCAAGTTGTCTCAACTACATCTACATGCCTAAATGCATTGAGTTGCTACCATGTGATTGGCTGATTTGCTATTGAACAGGTGTACCTAATAAACTGGCCAGTGAGGCCACTTTTATTGAGCATTATTATTAAGTGCAGGTTAGAATAATAATAGTCAATGTATAAAGAGTTATATGTGTCAGACAAAAATCTGTGGTTTTGCAGAGACTCAGACTGATATAAATAAGATTTTGCTCCCAATTCAAATTACTAGTATAGACAAGTTTTTGATGTTTGCAGGTCAGTGTTTCAGTGTATTTCATGTCTCATGACAGAATCCATTCCTTGGTCCAGTAGGCATGATATTGTTGATTAAAAGTATAGTAGTGTGGCAAGGTTAAAAGAAACATATCAGGTTTGATCTTTCCCCAGTGTGCTTCCATTCACAAGACAAGCAATCCTTAACCTTGAAAGAGTGGGAGAATGGATGTACTGGGTGTGGAATTTAGCATCTAGTCAACGGCTAGTCTTCAAGAAGAGAGGAAAAAGATGCTAAACTCCTGAAAGAAACCTTTGACTTGTTGTGATGCGTGTATCTAGTTACTTCTTATAGAGACTGTCATTAGTCAACTAGAAAAACAAAGTATAAAAGAAGAGTTGCAGATTTAAATATGCATCATATCTGATGCTAAATTTATAAATAAAAGTACTGATAGGTTGGTGGCACAAGAGAACTACGAGTATAGGTGCATTACAAAATAATGTTGCTTATAGATGAACAGAGTCAGAGTGAAAGCCAAGTTATTGCAACTCTCTACTAACTGGTCTCCCTCTCTCCTGCCTTTCATCACTCCAATCAATCTTCAATACTGCAGCTAGATTTATCTTTCTCTGTCACCGTTCCTCATCTGTCGCTCCACTATGCCAATCGCTCCGTTGACTCCCCATACCTTCCAGAATCAAATTTAAACTTTTGACCATGACCCACAGAGCTCTTAACTACTCTGCACCACTTATATCGCTATCCACCTATCCAAATACATCCCTAATTGCTGTTTTTGTTTCTCTCAAGACTTACATCTCTTATAAACTATCATCACCTCTTCTCACTCCTGGATGCAGGAATTCCCTTCCTCATTCAGTCAGACTTTTAAAAACTCTCTGAAAAACCACCTTTTTCGAAAAGCATACAACCTTTCCTCCTAACACTCTCAACCACCACCCTAATCAAGCCATCTGAATGACCAACAACCTCTACAGATCATCCGGACCTTATGAGCTCATCCCCATTCAAGCAGTCCTCTTCTATTGTTTCACTTCCCCCTTAACCACTGACTACATTATAAGCCCGCAAGTGCAGGGTCCTCAGGCTCCTTTTGGACCAGTTTGTTATTATGTGTGATTTTAAATTATTCCACTGATTGTAAAAGAGCTATAGAATCTGCTGGCGCCATATAAATAAATGTAATGTAAATGCTCTGGAACCCAAATGGAATGCATAATATGAAGATAAGGGGACTGGTTTACAGCACCGAATGCTTTGGAGAATATAATGAGTAGGCAGCGATGTCACTAGAATTGGGAAATATGAAGGTCGTTAGTAACAGTACTAAGTGTTTTCTCAGAATAAATAATGTTATTGAGCTGCTAAGGAAGGTCTAGAAAGGCACCAGAATACAGCGAATAAACTGCCAGATTTCCCCTTTGTTTTTTGTTATATATTATTATGTTTGACCATATATGAAACATGTATTATTAGTGCATCGTTTTCAGTGCGTTAGTAGTGGTGTTAAAATTAATATTCGTTTCACAGCTTCTTAAGCAGCTGTTAAACTTTAGTCATTAGTACACGTTGTAGTACTTTCTTTTGCTAAGCCACAGAGGGAACTTGCCTTGGAAATGGAATTCTCCAAGTGCTGGCAATGATCCAACCTCAGAAGAAGAGTAGACACATTGTTATGCATATTCACTGTGCACAGTGGGTAGCAAGTATTGATCACAACAGCTCTTAGCATACTTATGTGATCACAGGACCAACTGGAAATAAGTGTATTTTCCCCAAGTTTTTCATGAGAAAGCAGAATAGATTCCCATTACAAAGCAAAACCTGTTCGCCACAAATCCTAAACTACAGGAAACATATAATGTCAGTGAAGGAACACTGTCAGTGATTTAGCATTTAACTGAAATGCCAGAAGATCTTGAAAAAAGCCCATTTACACTTTGTGGGCAGAGTACAGAATGGCTGAACTCAAATAATTGATCAAGGTGGTGCAGTAGACAATGGGTATCTAGATTTCAGTAAGACCTTTGACACTGTCCCACATAGAAGACTTATAAATAAACTGCAATCTCTGGGTTTAGATTCCAATGTTGTTGAATGGATTAGGCAGTGGCTGAGTGACAGAAAACAGAAGGTTGTAGTCAGTGGAGTATATTGGGGGCAAGGTCTTGTTACCAGTGGGGTACCTCAGGGATCTGTCCTCGGACCCATTCTTTTTAACATTTTTATTATTAATATTGCAGAAGGTCTTGATGGTAAGGTCTTTTTGCAGAGAAGGACTACTACACTTGTTCTTGGATTGCAGGATAAAACCTAAACTTAAAGGATCTTAATATATGTAGCTTGGAAGAAAAACGAGACAGGGGGAAATTTTAAATGCATAAAAGGAATCAATATGATAAAGGAGGAGAGTATATTTAAAAGAAGAACTACTTTCACAACAAGAGGACATAGTCTTACATTAGAGGGGTAAAGGTTTGAAAGTAACTTTTGATTTGGCTTTTGATTTCTAGCACAAGGTGTAAAGAGGTATACACAACTACTACAATCACTTCTCTAATGCTGGTCATTGTCAGATATATCATAATGTGGAGAAAATCATATCCTGCTCATTTTTGTCAAGCTGAATGCAAGTTGGTGTATAATTATAAAGAGGAGAACATGATGAATTGACGTGAATAAAATTAAGTTCTAGACAGAAATATTTGTCAAACATGGAGCAGCAAAAGTAGGAAATGGCTTGGTTTCAGAGAAAGAGGAGGCAGGTAAGAGTTTTAAATGGATCCTCCTTATTTCTAATCTCAAAAAGTCAGGACCAGTCATGGCACCAGGCAATCCAGACATTTGTCTTGGGCACCTGAATCAGGGGTGCAGCCGGTTGCATATTCTTCCTAGGAAGATTGTTGAGATGAGATTGAAGCCCCTGTGCTAGGGGCGCATTGGGACCCAACATCCCTGTTCCTCTTTCCTCTGCTGATGTCCCTCCTTTCTAAAGAGCTCATAATGTTTATCACAGCTTTTTATAAAAAAATATATAATGCTATCTAAAATGCAAAAACTTGGAAGGGTGACAAAGTATTCTGGCCAGGAGTGTAATTTGGTCTAGGACCTGACTAGCCCAATTTACAGTACAGAGAATGCATCTCTGAAACTAACATCACATTACATGGGTTTACTTAGTACACTCAGTGTGGGATTTGGGAACCCAACAGACATGTTCTAACAGTAATCCCAATGATCTATTTCTAGATCTAGAAAGGGTACCACCTGGGGAAAAAAACATGTTTATTACATTTTAAAGGTCCATCTAGCTATGATCAGCAAGTCCTCATCGGGGGGGGGGGGCAGGACATTTAAAGCCAAGAGAAATCAGTCCCCTGCCCCCATGCCATGTATAGAACTCACATACTCACTGGTACACACTCACCTATGCACAAACTTACACAGTCATGCTAACACACACTTTCTCTGACACACACATATACATACGCAGTCATGCTTACACACATGTACACATGCACATTCGTGCTTACACACATAGACATTCAAGCTCACACATAAATACGTATACACTCTCACACTAACATACATACAGTCATAAAATACATACATACTTTCTCCCTTACCCCCTCACTCACTAACATTCTTCTTTTCTTCCACCCCCACTCCCTTACCTCACCTGCAGCTACTGCCTTCTCACTCTTAACCTCCCCAGGCCGGTTCAAAGGTCTTCACAAAGGGCCAGTCTGACCCTGGGGGTTGAGAACCGGGAATCCTAGATGCTCTCTGTGTGCCCTAGATGCCCTCTTCTACTCAGAAGCAAACTATAGGTTAATGAAAAGTATTCACAAAGCATAATTGAGACTAAATTATTCATCCCACCACAACTCACACACAACACAGTGCTTAGAAGACCTGTGCATTTGGATTTGTATGCTCGTTAAAAATGCTTCTTATTTTCATGTGACGTTTTGATGTTTTGAACAAATTGTCCAACATATCAGAAAGTACAGTTAAGACTGTTTATAGTTCTTCTATATACACATTTAGGACACCTTGTTTTGCAATGAAAACAATGTATAATATGGCTTATTTGCTTTAACACTGAATCCAAATATAATTGGAACTTGTTATTATAGAGCAGGATAAAAAGAATCCTAAAAGGTACTAGAATAGAGTAAAAGCATGAATGGTACAAAAAGTACAATAGACATGGCAATATGAAGCACCTCCTTCTCTTCTCCAAGCAGTATCCAAGCAACTTTTAATAGAAGGCCAGCTACAAGCAAAAAAGGAGAAAAAAGACAAGAGTGGAGACAAGACATCACTTCATATATATAAATGGACTCTTAAAGAAGAGGACAGATTGTCAACCCAAACACTAATTTCTCTTTCGAGATAAAAAATACACAAACAAATATTTACAATAAAACACTTTAAATGTACCTGAATTCTGAAAATGCAGGGTTCTAAAAGACTCTGAACCACCATGAAGAGTGTAAAAGCCATGGTTTTGTATTTTTAGTTACAAAAACATCGATGCACAGATACATTACTTACTGTGGCTTCAGTCAATGTGAGCACCACTTTAAAATTAAGAAAGCTTTAAAGAAATCCATGTAGAGTGCACTTTGAAAAAGAAATCCCTAAAAAGGTCCTATGAAACTTTCATCTTTCTCAAAAAAGTTTAGGAGTCTTTGCGGTGAAATGAAAATAACTTAATAAAACCTTGAAGTAAAAATATATTTGTGTTTATCAGGAGATGTACAAATATAAAATAAAATGTTACAAAAATGCTTGTTTCAGTAAAAATGATATTCAGCACCATTGATGTATTAATATAGAACTGGCGAAGTAGCATCGGCCCTGGTACTTTTAGACTTGCTACTTTTACAGGTAAAGGTAGGTAGGAGGACATCAGCACAGAAAATGCGAAATGGCTAGTCAGGGGCTGGCTGTGATGGCAATAGTGAAAAAGGATTTAGCAGCATTTTATAGAGGTTACCATGCTATGTATAATTACATGTATCTGTAAATATCGCATTCAGTAGTTTGGGATCAGTTGGGATTATCACTCCCATCACATCAGCCAAGCTGATGATAAGGGTAATGGGAGCTGTGGCCCACAAAAGCAGCTTCATGAGAAAAGCAAAAGGTTGGCATACTCATAAAAATGTTTTCTTTTTTAATCTAAACTGTTTTTGTATAGTGTATTATAAATGAAACCATTTATTTTCTGTGTGCCTACCTTGCCCAATTCTGTGTGCTGTTGCACAATGCATGTAGTGTGCCCTGTAGATTTATATATATATATATATATATATATATATATATATATACAAAAAAAACAATGCATGTATAGCATTTCTGTAATTTAGAGATGCAGCTGAATGTATTTTGGTGGGTTTCTCTGTAGTTGCATGTAATCTGTCCAAACTTTGACAAGTTTGGTGAAAAAAAGCAATGAAAATTAATGTTATGGCTCATTTTGCCAGGGATTGTGACCAACTGGTTGCATGATAAGTGTCCAAATGCTCCTTTTGAAATACCATGAGTTGTCTTTTGTCCAAAAAGATATACTTCTGTTCAGGTATTTGAACTGGTTGGCTACTAAAAAGTCCCAAATGAGACATGGGCATCACAAAATTTAATTTGAAAATTTCAAGTTTGGAAAAGGGAATAGGCATGTTCCATGTAATGCTTCGTAACTTAAAAAAAGAAACAGAAAAAATATGAATTCAAGACACATTAAATATGTTGGACAATATCAACAATATTAATGGAGAGCTTTATCTGTCCTTGGAAAAACAATATAAAAATTGTGTGGGGGGTAAGGAAACAGTGAAAAATGCTGAAAAAGTCTCAGGTTTTTAACGCACAAAAAGAAATGAATAATGGCCAAAATTTGCTTTTCTTCGCTTTTCATATGAGTATATATATATATATATATTGTATAAATATGCTTTCTTTATGAAGACTCACGGGTGTTTTGGGACTTGCTATGTAACAACATCGGTTGTTACAGAGCACCAAGGTATTATTTCTAATGGCGTCACTAGACCATTATATCAAAATATACATGCAAGACCATCAGTTCAGCTCATAAGATGGTTTTTAAACTTGGTGTTGGGAACTTGGTGTTATAGCTCTCTGGTATTGTCATTATCAAGGAACATCCTGCCTCTTTATGCTTTCAGTATTATCTGTCTTATCTGTGTGCTATTTCTAGGATACCGAGAAATGGTTTGCCCTACTAATTAATGATCATTTTAAGTCCCATTGCAGCCATAGGACTTTGATTACCTATTAAATAGAGTTGCTTTCTTTTTTCTGAGTCTGACACATAGTTCTCTGTCTCTGTGGCAGTTAATTAATTGGGAGAAAAATACTGCATCCAACACAAGGTCTGACAAACTGAAGATGAAGATACTGCTTCTTTGGAAGAAGCTTTAAACAGTGGCACTTGTCCTGCAGCCACAAAGGGCAATAATTAAAAACAGGATTATTACATGTCTGACCACGAGGAAGACCCCCAACAAAGCAAACAAAAATTAAGCAGAGAGCTCTGAATTTTTTTTCCCATTTTGTTTGGTTTTTTACTCACTCTTTCTTGGTTCATGTGCACAAGTCATACAACATGGCAAGACTGAGCACAGCAACAAGACACAAAATAGTTATACTCCATCAGCGAGGTCTCTTCTAGGCAGAAGATTCAAAGGCAAACTCTTTTGAAGAACATTTGTGTGTATCTATGTCTATACAGTAATGTGAAGACAGATAGACATGTTAAAGGGTAATTTCTATCATTTAACAAATTTAAAGTGAGTGAACAGGAGAAAAAACTAAGTCAATATTTTGTGTAACCACACCATCAATTCTTCTAGGTACACTTGCACAAACTCAAGGATTTGGTAGACACATAGTTAGGTGAATGATTAAACAATTATACCAATAAGGTGCTAATAATCATCAATTTAATATATAGGTTAAAACACATTCATTAACTTAACCGGAAACATTTGTAAGAGGAATAAAACCGGTTGAGGAACAGCCACATTCACTAACAAGGTGAGGTTTCTGAAGACAGTTTAATGCCAAAAGCCATCCACCATGCCAAGACTGAGCACAGCAAGATGCACACTGTAGTTATACTGCACCAGCAAGGTTTTTCCTAGGCAGTATTTTTAAGGAGGTTCTGTCCAAGCTCTTTTGAAGAAGTACAAAGAAACGGTCAATGTTGAAGACCATAGACTTGCAGCCAAAAAAGCCATACCTCCATAGTAGAAACAAGGCCAAGCGACTTAATTATTCACAAAAACATAGGAACTGGGGTGAATAAAAATGGCAGTAGGCACTCTGGACTGATAAGTCTGAAATATGTGGCTGTTGGACAGCTGTACAAGAATGAGTGTTTGCAGGCAACAGTGAAGCTTGGTGAAGGTTCCTCTGAAAGTTTCTGCAAATAGAGTTGAGAAATTGATCAGAATTAATGCTGAGAAATACAGGTAGATACTTATCCATCATACAATATACAGTATATACGTACAAACACTCACAAACACTTATACTATACATAGATATTTACGATCACATACAGCTATACATAGATATTTGTGCTCACGTACATACAAACATACACACCTCCACAGAGGATTACTAAGTAAATATGTATCCAGTACTACAATATAACAAAACTTTTAGCTATGTTATATTAACAATATAATTATTATATAATCATTGCAATTGTGTTAAATATTATCAGAGGTAGCAATACCTACCATTTTAAATTGAAAGAATTATCTCAATGCTTAAGATAATTATAGTAAAAAACACATGGGAAATCTAACTTTAACATAATAAGGTGATAATACACACAAGAACAAAAGAAAGAGAATCAGGGTAAAAAGAATAAAATGGATGCAATAATTGACTGGATTATTATAAAGAAGCCAAAGACATTTGTTTGATGCTGATACTTATGAATTAAGAATTCCTTGTGTAGATATTTTAAAGGCAGGTATTATAATATACAAACAAAATATTAGAAAGACTAGTATAACCACTTGCATCTACTATAGATGAATGAAGGCTACTAAAGTCCTGTTGCCTGTTGGTATTTGTCCTGTTTTTGGAAACACTTCATATGCCTGGTATTTTCCTTTATTTTGGCACTTACAGGGTTGAAAATGAATGATGCGCATCGCTGTTTCTAAACAAGATTTTTTAAAAAAAGATTTGGTATGCTGGGAGTTTGCCCCAATAGCATCCAGAAAACTGCTAAACAAAAGTGTATATTTTTTAAAAGGTGACACCCCAAAGTATTTTACTAGGGGCATTTTAACCATTTTATCCCCAGTCTGTCCTAAATGTGTGCAGACAACCTCTGCTGCAGGCACTTCCATCGAGGCTTCTATGACGGAGAAGCACCAGCGGAGGTGACGGCAGCGGAGGTTGTCTACGCACATCGCCACAGCCGGTTATATGTCACGCTGCATCGTGCAGACATCCATGGCTGCTGGAGAGGAGGATCCAGGTCCCCTGCAGCGCTGTGGGGGATCTGGATCCTAACCCTGCTGCTTACCCGCAGCAGGGATAAATGAAAAAGAGTAATACATCATCGAGCCAAGTAGTTATGTCTCCTTTAGCTGAATAACTTGCAACTCAGCAGGTACTGGGAAACCCCTTAGAACAATCTTTTCAAAGAGTCACTTGTCTCGGATGCAAGGATTCCTGGATCCGTCCTGGGCTGCCAGTACACGTTCTTGCAAACACCGCAGATGAGGCGGTCTCGGATGCAAGGATTCCTGGATCCGTCCTGGGCTGCCAGTACACGTTCTTGCAAACACCGCAGATGAGGCTTCCAAGTTTGTTGTTGCGGCTGTGGGTCTTTATACCCGTTGTTGGGACTTTCTAGAATCTTTCAGGGGTGAGTGTCTTTACGTCATGGGCTTATCTCTAGGTGGCTTCTGTTCTGTGACGCAAGGTGGCTCCCTATTCTATGATGCTGGCCAGGCACCCTTACCAGAGGTTATTCGCCATGTAGTTCTTATGTGCTTGGGTGTTTCCTTATCTATTCGGCACAGTGGTCTGTCCATGTGGATGCCTAAGTTACAAGTTCTATAACTATACCTAGCTAATTAACCCTGTCCTGACTGGGCCCAAGAGTCATATGATTAAAATGCATTACACTCCCATCACTGTATACTGAGCCAGGCACTGGTTTTTGTACACCATAACTCCCATCACTATATACGGAGCCAGGGACTGGTTGTGATAGAGCATAACTCTCATCACTATATACTGAGCCAGACATTGATGGTGGTGCAGCATAACTCCCATCCCTCTATACTGAGCCAGATATTGACAGTGGTACAGCATATTTCTCATTCTTATAAGCCAGGAATTGACAGTTGTACACACTTTATACAGAGTCAGGCACTGATTGTGGTATACTTTAAATCCCATTACTTTATACTGAATGAGTTACTGCTCTCACTTACACACTCACATGCTTTCTTACACTTTCACAATGTCTTTCTAACTTTCTTGCATCCCTGTCTTGTTTCCTGAAGTTTTTCCTCCTCCTTCTCTCGCCCCCCCTCTTGTTCAGCAGCTTCAGTGCTGAGTGTTGGAATATGACATCATATTCTGGGGCTCACCATCTGTAGCCAGTGCAGATTGCAAGAGAGCAGTATAGGGAGGTCTCTCCCTCGATTTTGGGCTGGTTAGTAGGAGATCCCCTTTAGCGGGCCGCACATGTAGGGATCAGACCCACTCCCAGGTACACCACTGGCGGACGGGCCCCGATTTGTGCTTGATGGGTCCGTCCGCCCTTGGTGTTGAACAATCCAATCAACTGAAAAAATGTAAATGACTCATGTATCAAAGTCACCACACATTGCAACTTAAATCTGGATGTCTTCAGGTTTTTTTAAAAAATACATTTAAAGAAGAAATAACAGTTGTTGAGTGGTGGAAAGAGTAGACCCTTGTGCCGGGGAACACACTGTTCTTAGGATCCTTTGGCTTTTGGGTACATTTGCCTGCCCTTTAAAGTTGGCACTGTTGGTACTGCTGCTGCTGATTTCTGTAATAAGTTATTACTAGAAACGCATAAAATGTTTGTTTCCTTTTAACTTATTTTTGTACAAAACTCTCCTCTTGCTTTTACTTACCTCAAAATATAACTGTATATGAGTGCCCAATTCAAGCCAAGTACACAGCCATAAAACCATTGATTTTATACCTAATGGTGCTCAAGAAAGCTTCTCCACCATGAAACACCCATGTAGTCCAGTTGTTCAGTGTTTATATCTGTCACTCTTCAAGAAAGTGGGCTTTGTTTGGAATTTGTTGCTTAAATAAACTTATATTTTCTACTTATTGACACTGCAGTGAAATAAGAACTAAAGGTAGTAGTTTGGTAGATTATGCTAAAATAACCAAACAATAAAATGATTATGTATGTGAGGAAAAGACCACAATTTGTATACGTGGGGACATTCACAGTTTGTCTTTGATTTTTCTACAATGTCAAGGTCAATGGACACATTTTAAAATCGACATCTTCGTATACTACTCTTATGATAGTCGAGCATCCAATCTGGGGTTGCTTCTCATTGGTATGTAACAGCTAGTGCATGCTTGAAAACAGAATATCATTACATCCTGAAAGTAATGGTTTTCACAAGGACCATCATGTCACAATTAGCAAATCACAGGAGCTTAATCTTAGTCAGAGACTATTAAAGGGTTAAAAATAGATTATTTTTTTCTACTAAACAACAACACACGCTGGGTAAATCTTTACCCACTAACTAGTGTTTTAGATAGAAGCTTTCATAGGCACTCAAGTCTCTTCTTCAGGTTTTCCTGAGAAATGGGTTTGAATGACCCTAAAATATCACATTTGTACTCTGAAAGCTTCTTTGTTTTGCTTTTGTTTTTGCCAGCATACCTGAAAATAATACCTGAGTGGTATACTGAAAGCATGTAGATGAAAAAGTCAGCCATACAAATAAAAGTATTTTCTGTATCAAATATTTATTTTATTCTTTATAAAAGTGTGTTTCTTTCAAAAAAGATGCAAAGTAAAATCCACATATCTGTATGGTTATACCACAGATTCTTGATTTCATGTTTATTTTTTTGTGAAGAACACGTGCAGTTTGCCACACAATTTTCATATAAAACGGCTGCTCTGTGACATATTAGTATAATATACTGCACATGAAAAATGTATATTCAAATTTAAAAATGTCAAATCATTTTCTAAAAATCGTCTTTTTACTGTTTCCGTTTCTAAGCCATCTTATACAATTGTAGATATTCCTGAATGAAAATGTAGCCTTGTAGAATATGATGTCACTATACAAACCTTCTATATACATTTTAAACAACAAAAAACAAACAAACACAGAATTTACCAGGAAAGGGGCACTGTGCATCCACCCTAGGCCTACTAATCATTTAGGTATCACGATTAAACAGAAAACAGAAATGATCTGTATTTTGGTTATTATACCGTTTATTTACTAAAGATTACGTTAAATGAGTTCATAGTTGAGTTTTTCTTCATCTGTACACTAAATCCTGTTTTCATGCCAACTTCCCAACATCTCGTATATTTATTGGCACTCTCCTCAACTTGATTGCAAGTAAATAAAAGAGTTAATGTTATAGATAAGTAGAGAGTGAAATCGATTTACATTAAGTTAACTTAGTCAAACAATCACTTTAGTTAAAGACACAACTTGCCTCTTCATCTCAACCACCACACATGCCCTGCTGCTACAACACCTAGAGCCTAAACAGTGGCGGAACTACCGGGGTCGCAGGGGTCGCGACTGCGACCGGGCCCTGGAGTTCTGCCAGTCAGGGGGGCCCAAGGGGTGCCGAGCGGTTGCTGAAAACGACCACTCGACAACTCTTGGGCCCCCCTGACTGACAGAAATCCCGTACCACTGACCTTGCAATGCAAATAAAAGTGCCATGAAAAGATTACACATTGTGTCCAACCAAATGATTAATGGTATGGCCTCTCACTCAGCAATCTTCTCATAGCAAAACGCTAAGATAATATTTCCCACCTCTAATATTCTACTTAACATAGTAGATCTAATTCTCTAATTAGTATTAATTACATACTAAGTTGTTTCTTTATGCATGCAAAAAAGTTAGAAGACCTTGGCATGGTGATGTATGTCTGTTTTTTTCTCTCAGCTGTCTCACCCAACAGTCTGAGTTCTTAAGTTACAGGACAGTTTCTAACTTTGTGGTTGTCCGAAGTCATTGGGACAGAAGGCACATGATAGATAATTTATGAGGACACAGAGCTGTCACATTCAAGGCAGGTGTTGAGAAACTGGCAAACCGCCTGAGCAAAGAAAAAGACTCTGACCTCACCCTTTAATACTGTAAAATGGTAGCTGACATGGTCACAGGATAGCTAGCATTGACATAAGGGACTTTATAAATAAAACCATAGGTCATCAAGCTGGAGTAGACTGTTACATCTGACTCTTTATAAACACAGTGCACCATGGAAAAAATGGCAGATCTAGGATGACATTGAAGGACACCTTCATCATTTTTCAGAGTGGTTTAAATAATCAGGGTCCTCTTTAATGCAGGGCAGAAGGGGCAGATGCCCTGGGCCGAGTCATTTCTGGAGGGCCATAGCAGCAGCCCCTTGAGCCCGCAACTAACAAAGTGGCAGAGGTCACAACTCCGACTGGGCCCGCCACTCTAGGGGGCCCAGGCAACCCCTGCAACTGTTTTCACACGGGCTTGCAGCTTACCTCCGTGTTGCTTGCACACTTTGTATGCACCTCTCTTTTACTGCCCAAGAGAAGCAGGAACATAGCAGGGTCACGTTGCTGCTGGGAGAAAAAATGGCATAGGCAGACTGGTGGCAAATATGGCAAGGCAGGCTGTTTAGGGGCAAGGATGGCATAGGCAGGCTGTATGGGGCAAAGATGGAACATGTAGGCTGTTTGGTGCAAATAATGCACAGGCAGTCTGTTTAGGGGCAAATATAGCACAGTGAGGCTGTTTGGGGGGCACTGACAAGCTATCTTGGGACAAAGATGGCACAGACAAGCTGTATTAGGTGTCCAATCCTCTTACTGGGCAGGTCCTGTGGTTGCAATCTAGGCACCAGGGCTGGTCTTTGGGGTTTAAAATATGCAATATCTCGTAAGCAGATTGGAATATTCTAAAACAAAATGCAAAGTGCCTGGAGCTCATGTTATCATTCCATAAAATCAAAATGTGGAAGACAATTGAGATTAAATTATAGAGAATTTTAAAACTGGATGATTTATTATTCATTTGTTTGCATAGGAAACAACGGAACAACACATTTAATGTCTGATTTATATAAGTTAGCCACTGTCCACCCTTGGCAACCAAAAAATCAAAAAAATAGTCTGTTTTAGGGGAAAACCTGTATTTTAAGCATACTAATTAGTTATGAAATATGCAACTGTAAGCTGACTTTCTATCTGTGCAAAATGAAAACATAATTGGGCACTGCCAAATCTTGGATTTTTGATGGGAAATTGAGTTTCAGATTTTTTGTTAGCAGAATTGTTTCTTAGCAATATTGATGCATGGTCAATGTGGCACAAAGAAGTCCAGATACAGATCACAAGATGTATGTTAAATACATTTGAAATGTGTTTGGTCAAACATATCTCCATGGACAAGATACACTAACCTCTAGTAAGCGCCCCTGCTGGCTGGCGAATGCAGCATGGCAACCGTTTCCATTGATTTAAATGGGAGCGATTTCCTGCCACTGATTGGCTGCTTCAAGCAACAAATGTCAGCCCATGGAAGAGAAGATGAGCTACTGCAGCAAGTAAGTGCTTTTTTCTTCCATTTTTCTTGGAAGAATGCTAGTTAAAGTACCCACATAGATTAGACATTAGACTATATTTTTAACCTGCCTTTTTTATTGGGAAGTTAACTTGAAATTAACTGGAGGAGCAAGGGGGCAAACACCACTGTGTATACTTCAACTCTAATCTCCAACTACTCATGCACTCTGTTACTATGCTTATTCATAGAACTTTAACTCGTTTTCCTGCAAATTTTTTCATATTTTAGCAAAATTCCAGGTTTATGCTTTAAAGTTACCCAAATATCAATCGATATATATTGTACATTTTACATGCAATGGAAAACTTCATTGTTTTATTCAAAGCTCCAAATGACAATTCTAACCGTTAAATTGTGTTGTTTTATTGAAACTTATTTGGGTTAAATCTGATGCCGGGAAATTATTGAGGAATTGTTTGTATCAATGAATTTATGCATTAGTTTTTGACTACTTAAGTAATAACTAGGTAGGTCAAATGTAAAAAAAAAAAAAATAGATAAGCAAAGTAACGGCAAGGAATTTTCTAGTTAAATCCCTAAACACATCAGTTTAACCCCTTAAGGACAATGGGTGGTCCCTAAACCCATTGAAAACAATGCATTTTGAGCCATACATGTACGGGCTTTGTCATTAAGGGGTTAATTGTGAACATTCTGTCGGTTACAGCGACTGCTTTACTTTTATCACTTTGCACTAGAATTTCTGTTAATACAGGAGAGATGCACTTCATAGGAAGGCACGGTGACATGTTTCACAAACCGATTACTGAATGGTAACTCTTCTGAAGCACTGTGTGACCCTGGTACGCCAATATGCAAGAGGTATAGATGCAGCTGCCCAAAATCTTACTAAGTCCATAGCTGACAGCTGCTGCTTGAGCTCCTGCCTCTGTAACAACAGATGCCTGTTCTCTTTCATGTAACAATTTGTGTATTATACTTTCAGGAGCATAATAGGTTTATGGTTGCTCATATACCCATAATTTCTCCGCACCAATGACATAACATTCTTCTGGCAAGGAATATAGCACCTTTTCTTTTTTTTTTTTTGCCAGAACATAACATTAGGAAAAATAAGTTTTTTCATTTAAATATTTAATTACATTTTATGAAATATTATTTTTCAAAATTTCTTCTTAAATATTATTTTATGAAATGATACCGTTTATGTATTTGCATGTTCATGTTTAGTTCCTCCGTTATTATTTTCTGACACTTTTATCAAAATTAGTATTTACAAGAACTATGGATGCTGTAGCTGTTCACTGCAGATTTCCTATAATATTTCCTTTATTTATTTCTAAGTACAGTAAAATGTTGCATCAGAAAAATAGTGTTTGATTTATATATATAATGTCAGCTGGTTTTGTGTTTGCTGTATGATGTGTAGATGGCTTTGTGATAAATATGCTCAGATTTTCAGTTTTATTATTTAGATTTTTTTTTTGCAATTGGCCTTTATTTAGCTGGTTTTTTTTTAAACTTTGTGACATTTAAAATATTTTTTATAAAATATTTATTTAGAATGAATTAGTTTTGCTAATACTACTAATAATAAAAACAACATCAATACTAATAGTAGAAAAATCTAAACTACATGTTTAAAAGGTATACAGTTGTTTTCGACATTTAACATTTATACTCTTCTCTACTATACTCTTCCATCTGATGAAATGACATGGAAGGTCCCGAAAGCTATAAAAGAGATTAGTATAAAGACTAAAGACTCTTTTTTATGGGTAAAGAGGACTATATCCATTTTTCTATGAGAGTGAGCTGGATTCAATACAGGAGACGCATATATTAGAAGTAATTGAATAGCAATCCTTGCATAGATTGCAATAAAATATTATGAGAAAAAAAATGGCGTTATCTAGATAAAATGCACTGCTATTTTTTTTCTCTTATTTTTCCATTGCCGTCTGCGGGAAGATTGCTATTGAATTACTTGTGATAGATTTATCTTCGGCATTGATTCCAGCTTAGTGTCCCCTTGCAGTACTTGCAGAGTAGCATTTCAGAAACCAATCAATCTTTGTAGTTAATACAGGCATTGACAGCTCTAACCCCAAACATACAAAAGTTCCATTTAAAGGCAGTGTATATATTCATCGCGGAGAAGACCATACACATGGTCATGTGTGCATACAATGTAATTGATAAGCTTCTGAGTATTAGAATAGCACAATGTTACAGACGCATACAGGATTATGCAGAAAAGTGTCTCTTTGACAAAAGTACTTCAGTTAATATTTCACTTATTATAAAATATAAGCCTCTGGAAAACAAATAAAACAATTTTGGCCAATTGTGCAAACAGTGAAAAGTGATTTCATTTATTATGTGATTACATTTACTAATGTACACCTTCTACTTAAGTTACTAGAAATGTCTTGGAGTGTTGCACTTGGGGAGGTCCACCTCAGGCGCTGCTCATCAAAGAGGTGCCACAGGTGGCACAATCATGGTCGCGACCAGGCCTGCCACCCTAGGGTGGCCGGGCAACCCCTGCAGCCACTTGTCTGCCCCTTTACTTCCACTAGGTCTAAGTAATGCCCACAGCTAGTTGAATAGAGAGGGTAGATTGGATGATCTCTCTTACTCTCTCTACCTGCCTTTGACTGATTCAGCAGGCAGGTAGTGACATCACAACCACCTCTTGCATGCTGGATCAGTCTGCACACAGGATGGAGCAAAAGAGAAACATCACTCCTGCAGGTAAGTTCAGGTAAGTGGTGTGAGGAGGGCGTGTTTGGGGGCAAACATGGCTCAGGCAGGCAATTTGGGGTTACTGACAAGCTGGTTGGGGAAAAAAGGACACTGATAATCTGTTTAGTCACGAAGATGGCACAGATTAGTTTTTTGGGGCGAAATATGGCACAGGCAACCTGTATGGGGCACCGATAAGCTGGGAAAATATGGGACAGATAAGCTCTTTGGGGGCACATCTGGTACAGACAAGCTGTTTGGGGCAAAGATGGCATGACAAACTGTTTGGGGGGAAAGATGGCATTGTTTGTGGACAAAGATGGCACTCTGGGACATGTTACTTGGTCAAGTGGGAGAGCCTGAAGCAATTTTCCCACCAGGGCCCTGTGATTTCTAGTTACCCCCCTGCCTCCAGGGGAACCAACATTGAAAATTTGATTGTGTTGTGGATTGACGCTGAGAGTTACTTTTGATGATATTGTGTACTGTGTATTTGAAACACTCTGTTGACTCATACTATGATAAAGGGACTTAATATTTTAAATAGTGACTTCATATTTAAGTGACTTAGAATACTGTAGTATATATATATATATATATTATCATTATTATTATTAAGAATAAGAATAGAAAACAATCTTTATTCTCCTAATATTTACATTTTGTTAAAAAAAATCTTTAACTCAATAATGAGAGTGTGAAGGGACACAGCAAACAATGCTACTCATTCTCTACTCTCCATATGTCCACTTGTCACACGCTCTGGATTCTGCCTGGAGGGTCAGGAAATCAGAGCTGGTTACCAGTCTTGCAGGTCAGTGTTTAATGTCTAGATGGGGAGCAGCATATGGTCCAGCCGACTCTGTCCCTACTATCTGACTCTTTCAAGTTTATTGATGCATGGCAAGCCATACACCTTAATTTGCTCTCTTCCTGTCTAATATAAAGAGCTGAACAAAGAGAGCACCGGTTGGCCAGCCTTAAGAATTACTATGATCTCATCTAGATGCTGTGAACACATTTTAGATCTTCACTATTGAGTAAGGGCCACTCCTCCACCAAAGGCAACTACCATTTTGTATCTAGGCATAGATCTCCTGTGCATTGCCCCCACACATTGTGGAGACATCCATTGCACCTCTGTCAGGTACCAGACTGACTTATACACATTGGAAACATTTTCTATAGTTACTGCTGGCACCCCCATAGTCTGGATAATCCCAGTCTATACTTCTTACCATTTAACTATATATATACTATTATAATATATATACTATTTAAATATACTACCTAATAATCATATGTTATGAATAAATGCACCCTATTAAAGACCTATTTTTGCTCTTACCTACAGATTTTCTGTTTTTCTTTCTTGTGCAACACTGCAAGTAGAAAACACATGCACAAAAGTGTATAATTATTGAAAAAGTTGGCATTTGAAAATGCATTATAAGCACATTATCCAGTCCTGTAGAAAGATGCTTACATAAAGGTACAACATAATTCCTATCACTATATACTGAGCCCTGAAACAGCCTGCCTCTGCCACTTTTGCCCTTGAAGCAGCCTGCCAATGCCACATCTGCCCCTAAAGCAGCCTGTCTGTACCAACTCTGCCCATGAAGCAGCCTGTCTGTGCCATCTCTGCCTTCGTAACAGTCTGCCTGTCTCATTTCCGCCGCTAAACACTTATACATTCATTCACTCACTCAATCACTCATTCATTCAGCTCTTCTTGCCAGAGAAATGTGCCAATATTGGCCCTTTATAATTAATAGTAATTAAAAATAACATTGTTAAAACCTCAACTCTCCTGCAAACTCTGCTACCAACTCTTTCTTTAATGAATAAAGCCCCATTGGCAATTATCAATCTACAATTAATCCCCCAACAGTGAGCAGAATGCATGGACCTTCAGACACCGTGTATTTGCATTCATTTAATCCCCTGATACAATCATGCACATTTCCATTTTAGTTTACCCAAAAATGAGAATATTGTAAATCTGCACTTGGAAAAACAAGCAAAACAAGATCTCAGAAAGGTTACAGGCTTGTATGTCTCTTGCCACTAGAAACAATGTATAAATGTGTTAACTGTGTTATTTTTGTCCTTTCTACTTCACAGTTGAAATTTGTTAAGTCACTTTGTACTATAATACTGGAAACCATGCTAGTGTGGAAATGTCAATCAAATGAAAAGAACAGGCTCTCTTTTTAAGTAAAAATCCAGGGGTTGAGTGAAAACATGTTACCTAATTCTTTTCCTCAATGAAAGAATGAAAACATGTATATTAATAATTAATACATACAACATTCTCTATGCTGTGTGTCATTTGGCAATTGGAAAATCATAGATAACATATATCATTACACAAATAAGTCTTTAAGTCTTCTGTATGTTTTCTTTTCCAAATATTGAATAGTTACTGTTCTCTTCCATAATAATAATGATGATGATAGTCAGACTTCAGTGTACCTTCCTGATGACCTCTCCCTGCCTATTATCCAAAAGCTTATAGGACCAGAGAGTTAAGTGAAAGATTCACAGGATTCCCCACAACATAGCAGCCATGCTTTAGTGAGTTTCTGCAGCTTGTTATGAAGCATACCACACATGGTTAGAAGGGCTATATTTTCATTTAGTCTGAATGCTTGGCACTCTCAGACCGTAAACATAAGACTAGGTACAAATAGATGGAATTATTGTGTTGAACACCATGTGATGAAAGTGATTAATAATTAATTTTTTAGTAGTGTGTCTCTCCAAGATTCACGCGATGTGCCAAATGATTTGTCATAAAATGAAATCGCTATTTAGGTTATGTAAGGATATTCTTTTATCCGCACATTCTTGTCATTGCCGAAGACTGTATAAGAATTAGCAGATGTTATGTTAATAGTGCAGTACATCTTTCTAAGAAAGAATTTATGATGGCATATGTCAGTGCTTACAGGGATTGCAAATCTTTTAGACATGCATATTTTTCATTGCTGTATTTACAAGTTTACTGTTCATTTAACTAACCCAATGGAGAACGAAGACATTTTTAACCCCTTAATGACAAAGCCTGTACATGTATGGGCTCAAAATGCATTGTTTTCAATGGGTTTAGGGACCGCCCATTGTCCTTAAGGGGTTAAATAGCTTGCCTTTGGTGAGTCCACCCTCAGGAGAGTATTACATTTTAACTCACAAGTGCCATTAAAGAGGAGATTTTGCCTCACATTTCGGTCCTAGACTGCCCCTGTGGGCAGGACTAATCTATTTAAGCTTTGTTAATTCTTGGCTGAGCACATCTCGCACTTTTTTGCACATACCTTTTGTACTAATTGCCACAATGGAAACCAGAATACAGATTAAGACCAAGAGCCATCCATCAATCCCAGCATCCGCTCACGGTGGACAATGAACACCAGTAGCTGCAATAGGTACTAGAAATGTAACAATATGCTTTATATAGCATGAACACACAAGCTTTGATATATTTATAGTAAGCACTATTCACAAAGGGGTTTATTTACGGTTTCAATGAGTAGGTTTGAATGTTTGATTATTGATATGTGGCTGACACCTCTGTAATGGGAGCCATCTAAAGGTTCCAATAATTGTCCATATGAAAACCATGATGCATCAGGAGGTAAACATAATCTCAATGAAGTCATTTACATTTTAGAAGGAATTTAACTGTAATTTATAAATGAGAAAATAACCAGTTTAGGATCACTAATCACTAACATAAACTAGTCAGCTCCAGGCTGACCTTGAGAATCAGCAAACTCACCCAGAAATTGGGGTCCAATGGCAATTAAAAGGGTCAGTCCCAAACTTGTTTATTTTAAATACTTTTTTAATGCATATTGGAGTCAAGTTTCTATAGACTTCAGTACATCTCCCTGCATGCAAACTGATACAAGCATTCTATAGTTATTGGAGTTAAAAATGAGATTTCTGAGTTGCCACTTAAATAGGCGGAGGTAGCAGCAGCCCATCGCATGTACGCTAAAGGTATGTTTTGTGCACCCATTTTGATATCAACAGTGTGGCATATCTGCACAATGGTTCTATTGGAGTGACATACAATTCAACTGCTTAATAACCATTGCTTCATTTACAAGGGGTTTAAAAAAAACATTTTTTAATCTTAGCTTGCTGAGAACATTAAGACATACCTAGATCTGAGAGGAATACCGTCAGGCCATCTTGCCTGGGTAGAATGTATATTAATTTTTAGTTAGCACATTCAGTATCTTTAGTATGTTTACACATATATGGCTTATTCATATATATATGTAAAACTTAAACAGTTGTGACAATGTGGATGTGTCTACTGCGCCCCTACTCCCAATAGCTGCAATCCCACTCCGATGTCTCAGCCAGCCAAAAACACGGTAACAGAAAGCAAATGTGTTGTGCACTCAATACACCTAACGTGCTTATAATACATAAATGGTACCTTTGTATTTAGGGTCACAAAGATGCTTCAAGTAAAACAAGAAAATCCAAAAGAAATATATATAGTGCAATATGTCTATAAAAGTGGTCATAACACTCAGAAAGCTGTAGGCACTTTGCATGGAGCAGAACACCGCTCTTTGATCCACATCAACTGGAGACCCATACGATTACTGCGTTCCTTGCTCTATACTCCAGAACTTCACACTTCAAGAAGAAGAAAAAAGCACTGGCATTATTCAATAAAAACATTACAACATATATCTTACATTAAAAATAATTTGATACCCTCCTGAAGACTAAGTAAATGGTAAGTTCCCATGGAAGTCCTCAAATTTGTGCCAGGTTCCTTTGCTCCCACAACCTTTCACCCATCGCTGGGCTTCATCTGGTGAAACATAAAGATGCCATACATTTATTAGATGCATTTTAGGTTATTGAGCGCAAAACCCATTTGCTTTCATTTATATATTGTAAAAACAGTTCTTTATTACTTTATGGGTTGCATAATATTAAAAAACTTATTTTATTGAAAGAAAATGTATTAGCGACTATACAGAATTACTGTTTATTTCTAATAATACAGTCGGAATGATTAATAAACTTACTATATTATGTTATCCGTATTCAAGCTTACAGTTACATTTATTGAATTTTCCATTTTTAACTTCAGCACTCATACTTGGGATGTGCTCAATAATGGCTGTTTGTTTTATGGTTGTGTTTGGAGCTGAATGATATATTCATGAGACCACCATGCCTTAAAACCCCAGGGAGAGGACAGCTGAAGGCCAATTCTTCTGTCATTTTTGAAACGTCTCAAGCAGTTGTGCTTGGAATGTGTTAAATGGAATCACCCAACAATGTTATTCATTTCAAAAGTGGGTCGCTTGCTCCAGATACCCCTCTCTTATGGTGGAGCCGCCTTAACAGAAAAATGATTAAATACATGAACATACAAATATTGGTAAAATAAAGGTTAGTAGAATGGATGGGCAAATAGTTTCTTAGACCGTAGATGGGGCCTTTCAAGCAAGCAACCTTGTTATGAAAACACAGCTAACATTGGTGCATGTGTCAACAATGAGTACATTTAACACTTAATTACATGATTTTCCATTTCATGTAGTCATATGTTTGCCTGATGCACCTGAAGTTTCTGCAAAGGTAGTCAATATCCCTAAACAGGGAATAAAACAGGCAAGTCTACTTTAAAATGTTCGAGTTGACTTAACTATAAAGCAACTCAAAAAGAAACTTTTCTAATCTTAAAAACTAGAGTTGCTCAACTCGACAGCTGAATAAATGATTGTTAATTGGCCCTTGAAAAGGTGAATGAATTATTGTAACATATTTGGAATGGTGTAGTAGCTTATGTAAGATGCAATTAAATTTAAGATGGAAATTAATTAAAATGTAGCTAAAACAGCTAAGGTTCTACAATGAGATTGAAATGGTTGGTCTATATCATCATAGTATCTCTTGTTTTTCTGTTTGGATGTTGTTGGAATATCACTGGTGTGTTGGGCTATCCAAGTTTCCGTTTTCCAAATATTCCCCATGACATTAAGAATTTTTTTTATAGAGGATGATTGCTTCACTTTCTTAGTCTACATTTTGTACTCTTGCTGTTACTGGATATCCTGGATCTTGAATTCGAGTTTTGCACGTGGTAATGACACTGAACTCTTCGGTATGCAGCCCCTCACACCTTTAAGCACACGTCATTTGTAGGTTAAAAATGAATGATAGTTTAAGTCGACAACCTAATTATATATACTTATATATAATTATATAAGTATTTAGTATTTACGCATCCTCCACAATTCATGCTTAAGTCGAAAATAGGAAGCTTTGTGGTTGTCATGTGTCTGACCAGGAATAAGGCATTGGGCCAAGACACATTTGAGACAGATGGAATTTCTTGCTCCTGTGAAAATATACTGCTAATATCATCCTCCCCTCTCCCCTCTTTAGACACAAGTGGATCTCTAGTGCAGTCGACTGTCACCCGAAACTAACAAGGAGACGTGTCTCCTAGCAATCTGAGCTTCAGTCAAAAGTTCATGTCTTGGCAGCCCTATGCCAACTTGGACAGAGATTTCAGGAATGGCTAGAAAAATATTTTTATGTAATTTACCTTACTGTGGTATTTCATTTATAACCTTCAAAAATGTAAAGAGCATGAACTAAAAATTCCTTGACATACTAAACATACAGCTAACACACCATGACAGGAGAATTCCACATTTTTGCCTATACCTTCAGCTTTACATATTAAGATGACATTTCTTAGGTTTAATTCATTATTTTAAATATTTATTGACATTTTAAGGGAAACATCTAATTACTTACATCTAGTTATAACATATATTTTAATTTTAGTGTTAAATATCTAAACTGAGTTGTGATGATTTCTTTTTCTCTCTTTTCCAATGTCTTTTCCTATATAGTCGCCATCTTTTAAGATATTTTTTAAACTGAAAATAAATCAAATGTATAGAATTTTCATTTATTGACAGTAAATTCTTCACAATTAATTCATTTTTCTTGTTATTCAGCTGATCACATTATTTTTGAGTGGGACATGAAAACTATTTTGTTGTTTTGGATATAATCAGGAAATTTTAAGATTTTTCCAATAAAAATAATTATTATATTCCAGATGCCCATAAACACACAGACACACAGTATTAACATCCATCCGCACTTACGGAATTGATTTTCAATCATCTAAGCAAATCAGATGGCGTTATAGAAATGGGATGTCTGTGTCTAGTACATATGTGTGTAGTACATACATATTTAACCTGTAAACACATTAACATTTAGAATATTTGAAACACTCATTTAATCAGTGATGAGACAAATGGATAAGTACTGATGCAAGAAAATTATCTCGGCTGTGATATTGAGATTGTTCCCCCTTAAGAACATGTTTACTTCCCTGTGGATTTATGATACTAAGTATTGGGTTAAGAGGTACAGAGCTGTGTTGTTATTATTATTATTATTATTATTATTTATACATATTATATCACTGTCACAAATCATGCAGGGAAATAACCCTATAAACTTAACAGAGCTGTTTCCACGCCATGTCTGGTTTTAAGCTTCCACATTTCTTCTACCTTCTCCCTTGGGGCAGCTTATTACTGCCTCATTTCTTAAACCATTGAGTGCTGGGGGCTGGGAAACATTTTTGTCACGGGAAACCAAGCTAATTTTTGTAGTTTTGCTCGAGTTATTTTTAGGTGACAATAGTAGATAAATCCAATACATGTAATCGTACAAGTACATTGCACCCGAAGCCCATGTAGATGACAATGCACAACATAAGGCTACACAGCTACAACTAATAAGGTAAATTCCATAATTATGCTAGAGAGCAAAATATAAGCAGAAAATACAGATTTCCACAAGTATGACAGCCTCCAGTGGAGTGTGCTAAGAGTTGCAATCCACCAATAAATGTGTGCTCCTCTAAATCTTTTTGCCTCACCTTGACCCACCCTATGACTTCCTACTTGATGCTTTTCTTTTTTGTCCCCTCCCCCTTAACCACTCCATAGTCTGTGTCTCACCTTCCCTTCTTTCATCAACCTACCCCAGCTCACATGTTCTTCTCTCTTTCCTTCAAACCTTCCATAATTCTAACCAACTTTGTGAAGCCACCTCATCCCCACAAATCCTAATCTCACCTCTTATTCATCCTTATTCTCCTCATTTTATGCTCAAACTGATGTACAATGTTACCCTGGCACCTCTATTCCAATCAACATCCCTCCCTGCACATTTCATAAGCACAAACAACCACAAATTTCAAACCAGTCTACTGTAACCCCAGCTTTACCCTCTGGAATGAACACTTTGTGTACAACAAACTCACTGCTGTTCACAATCTTTTCATTTTCTAGCCACCTGACCCCCTTGCTCTCACTAAAACATGGAAACAGGCACTCCATTCTCTCTGTCTGACCACAACCTCCTACCATTCAACCTTGCCATACCTCTCACACCTCCTCTACCTAACAAAAGAACACAAACTTTCAGAAACTTCTATCACCTTAACCCACTACAGCTAACGCACTTCTGCCTCTGCTTTGAAGCATCGCTACGTCCTCCTGCCATGATGTTGCCACTGCACAGCATAACAACATGCTAGCCTTGGTCCTAGATGAGGTTGCTCCTGTAACTGTGCCCCCCCCAAGCCTTCCACATCAGCCATTGCATTCCACACAGACCATTTGCCGCCAAAGATCTTCATGCACAGCAAAGCGACTGTTTCCACTTTTAACATTCTCCTCTGTCATGCAGCACCTCCCTATCCTTCAAAAGTCTCTGCCCAAGACCATGCAACCCATTTTAAAAATAATTTATTTTAAAATAAAAAGCCTTGTCGCTAGTAGTGAGGCCCCTAATGTCCTCTTGCCTTCCTGTCCCAACACCTTATGATTATTCCACCATCTCCTCTATCCACAATTCCTGACATCTCTGTCACTGTTGAGAACAACCCAATCCACTCAAAATACCCAATTCACTTCCTTGTTGTCACACTTGACTCTTCCCTCTCCTTCACCAAGTTATTCACCAAATCCTGAGAAACATCTCCTGAATCTGCTCTTTCTACACCTAAAAAAAACCAAACTACTAATCTACTCCCTTGCAATATCCTATCTACTTACCAGCTGGCCTTGCCCCTTTTACCACCCCAGTTTTTTTTTCTTGCTATCCCTCTTCATCTGCTGACCCACTGGGTCAATGACTCCAATGACTCCCTGTACACCCCAAAATTAAATTCAAACACATGACCGTGACCATAACCTCTAGATCCTTTAACAACTCTTCCCTCCTTATACCATCAACCAGCATGCCAAAGGAGCCATCTGGCATGCCATCCTGCAAGTTCTCCATAATGACCTCACTAAAATTAACTCATCCTTATCAGTCTTAAGTCTTATCAATCTTAAATTGCGCAAATTATGTTCACTCTCCCTAATGGTAGCAGAATCCCCTGGTGCTATGTAATTAAATGTAAAAGAGGAGAGTCATGAGAGAAGGAAGAGAAAAAATAGAATGGGAATGATAGAGAGAGCAAGGAGAGAAGAAAGAAGGTGAAAGGAGTCAGAAGAATAACAAAGCAAAAGGAAAACCTTTCAACCAGATCACTATGATAAAAGTCAGCACCATCATGTATGTTGAATGTCACCCCACCCCTCAAAAAGGCTCTGCCCTTCCAACTGTCCAAAGGATGACTATCCACATATAGTTGAGCAATAGCAAAATTAGATGGTAGGTAGCTGTTTGGGCTAACATTTTGCCACACTCTGCCTAGATTTATATAAAATAGCATTCAAACTGATTTATAGTGCCAAATATCACCACCACTGACAGAAACCCAGATGCAAATCAGCTATTGACAGCCCATGTTTGAAAAAAAAAATATGTTCATAACATTTGTACACCGCTCAGGGGGCCCAGCAGTGGCCGCAAGAGGACAAAAAGAGCGATTCATAGCAAGAAGACCTTGCAGGGCATAGCCTACTGCTATGTAAGGGGGAACCTCGCTGAAGATTTGCATTGGGGAAGTGCACCTCTTCTACTCGCCTTCAATATTGTACCTGTTTTGTTATATTCAGGGTTTTTTTGTATTTATTTAATTTTTTTTTTAACCAGAGCTGCACAATTTTTATCTTGCCACATTTGGCCAATGGACATCTGAATATCTGTGTTGAATTATACCAGACCTGAGTGTATTTAGAGATGAGAGCATAATTGTCCAATAAGTGAAGAAGCATTTTCAAGATCAGTTTTCTTTAGCATATCCCAACGCTTACTTTATATTTTTGGTTTAGCAATAATTTAATGTTTGATTGCTTGCTGAAATTAATGTTGACAATTTTAGTATAATGTTTTGCTAGGTGGAAATTTTGCCTGTGGTGCAGAACAAGTTATGATCAGATGACAAATATAGCCGTGTCCATTGCCATTAACCTTTGCGGTATAGTTCCTATTCTCTGTCTCTGCTATTTCTAATATATATGTCAGCCGAAACAAAATCATGAGTGTGTTCCAGATGATATTACTGCAATCCTTTCCATTATAGCATGCACAGATATGTTTGCTACCATTAAGTTATCTGGGTTTAGCTTTTAATGCACTGACAATCTCAGTGACTTTTATTGTTCCAAATGTTCACAAGAAGTACTGTCTATTCTTCAGTATTCTTCCAGTCTTAAACCTTCTTGTGTTAAAAGGGGTTTCGTAACAGAGAAAAAAAACTGTTCATTAAAACTTAAACAGCTTTGGCATATACACTTTTACCTTACGAGTGGAAGGTAAATAATTAGTATTGATTAGACAAATTCAAAGAGGTATCATACCAGCCAGGTAATTGTTAATTGTGGCTAGTACAAATATTGCTACAGTCCCACAGAGTGCAGGGCTCTACTGTAACGGTTCCTCTTAGTCTGCCAAGTCAGACCCTTTAAATGAATATTCTAAGAAGTGTATATATATATATATATATATATATATATATATATATATATATATATATATATATATAGATATAGATATTAATAAAGTATGAAAATTGTCTCCAAAGCTATGTTAAAGTACATACATTTCCTGACTTGCTAAGCAGGTGGGCACATTCTTTACATTATTTTTGTTATATAATTTAGCACTACCAATCAATGATTATTATGGTTTTCATTTTTGTATATACCGTAATTCCTAATAAAGGGTTTTTTTTTAGTTTTGTGGTGTTTTTTTTTGTTTCTATGATATTTTATTAATAAAACCGGATGTATTAGCCCAATCATGTTAAAGATGATACAATCTGGACATACATTAACCTTTACATTGTACTAAGATTCTTAGTTTCTCCTGTTTCTTCACAATATATGGCCACTTTTTTCTACTTGGCTTGATTTAGAATAATTCTTGCCATTTTGATTTTTTTTATATATATTTTTTTTTTTTTGGGGGGGGTGTTCTATGATACATGCTATTAGCATCCCCACAGCATTGTTCTTTAATACTGCACATGGCGGCATCTGGAATTGGAAATAAATAGCAAGCTTTTTTTCTTTTTTCACTAGGACCATAAAATGCTTTCATATAGAAAACTGCCCCAAATTCCTGATCTATAAGTAAACACCACACCAGCACACCTATCCCTGGTCATACACTACAACGTGATCCAGGCTCTTTAAAGCCCTAATAATAACATCTTCCTGACACAAAAGCAAGAACAACACCCCAGGCGGTTGTCTGTCAGCTTTCCCACCTCTCGTCGCCCACCTCCCCCTCTCCACTTGCCCAGTGTGGCAGGAACGTCACTACGCATGCGCGGGATTTAAATGCCCTCCAGCGGCAGTCCGGCTACCTGGCGCACTGTCACTTGTCCCACGTTGAAGTCAGTTTGCTGTCACGCTGCTCTTGGCTACGGATTGAAAGTTTGCAGAGATCCCACTGTGGAGCCCCACGCATGTATCAACCCCGACTTCATCCACGTTCTATGAAGGATTTTAACATCAGGAGCTTTTCTGTTACAAGAACACTGAACCTTAATGGTAAAGAACACGAAGAAAGTAGCGATCAACAAAGCCAACATTAGCAGCATCAACTTTTTCTAGCCATGAGCTGTTTGGATGTTATGTATCAAGTGTATGGTCCTCCTCAGCCTTACTTTGCAACAGCTTATAGCCCTTACCATCAGGTACGTTACACAATGATACAATAAAATACAATATATATATATATATATATATATATATATATATATATATATATATATATATATATACATATATTATAATAATATATAATAATTATTAATAAAATTATATAATCATTATTTTTATTTTTTATGAGGTTTAGTCATTTGAAAAAATGACTTTGTATTTTTGTATTCTCTGATCTGTAGATGTTCTCTTCCTACAGAAAATGTCATTAAGTGTGAATTCTGTCGGTTTTCTTGCTGTTGTCAGTGTGTGATCGCCAGTAAAGTGACTTTAAATGACACCGTCCTCTATTCCAAAGGCATTGATTAGGTGCAAAGAATAATATTTACTAAGCAATTAAGCTGCGCTGGCTGAGAACTTCGCATGGTGGATGTGATCGCATGGCAGTGATTTGCTTTTACAAAGGATCCTATTAGATGTATTTAGGAAGAAATTGTTATTTTCGGGTAATTCCTTCCTCGGGTGTGTGTGTTTGGAAATATTAGTCGCTTTGCTACTTTTTCTACCCCCCTTAAATGTGTCAAATATTTGCTGGGATGTTTCCCATACCCTGCACCTGTTGCAGTCTGTTGCACGTGTTTCTTCATTCATAGACATTTCAGCCCCGATCTGAAACCGACCCCGTTGTTTTATTCATTCACAGAACTAAATGCTTCGTCGGTCTCGTTAAAAGCTTTAGTAATGTACGCGAAGGTAATTATATTAATATGGGTGATGTACCGATGTATTATTTGCAGTGGATTTGGGGAGTGTGTGGAGTTGACTGGTACTTATGTAGTGGATCTTGAGATATAATATATATTATTTTTTATTTTATATATTTTTTTTCTGGCTGATATTCACGAGGCGCTGCAAACATAGTGTATCGCCTCCAATAACTTGTTAGATCCCTATCTATTAACGCGTTCTTATGGATCCCACATACGCGCGCTAACAAGCGGCTTGGTTGTGTTTAGTAAGTTTGGAGCGCTGTACTGACCCGGGGTCTCGCTAGGAAGAATTCGGAGTCTCCGAGACAGCACCGGGTGTGCCCGTCCTAGATCTGAGAGGGTAACTGGCTGCTTTGTTACGCGAAGGGTGCATGGCTTTTAGACCTGCGATAGCGCACGGTTGTGAATACGCCGGCCCCTGGTGGGGATTGCGATGTTTCTTTTTGCGATGTAACATGTAACTGATGAGCGTCGCTCTCTTATTGTGTTATATAGAAACTCGCCTTTTACTCCAAGATGCAAGAAGCTCCAGAGAGCGCTAGCAGCAGCAGCAGTGTGAGCAGCGTGAGCAGCGGCAGCTCCTTCTCCAGCCATGTAGTGCCCCCCAATATCAAAGAAGAAGACTGCAGCCCCGACAAGGAGAGACCCCCCGAGGCAGAGTACATCAACTCCAGATGTGTCCTCTTCACCTACTTCCAGGGGGACATCAGCTCGGTGGTAGATGAGCACTTCAGCCGGGCACTCAGTCAGTCCAGCAGCTACTCGCCCAGTGGCTCCAATGGCAAGAGCTCCCGCAGCTCCAACTCCTGGAGGGGTAAGTGGGACTGGGCTGCCAACAAAATATACCGATCGCCCACTGAAACCCCACATTGAACCTCATCATGCCTTGATAAACTTAATCTGTCTCTGATTTCCTTAGACTTATTTTTTTAATAGTAGTGATCAGTTATTACATGGACAAAAAAAAATAGAAAACTATCTATATTATAGGAATTTTACATTTAGGTGGCAAAACCAATTAGCTTGAAAATACATTGTGTATGGGATAAATAATAGAAGGTTAATAGAAGTCTACTTACTGAATGTATCCGCACTAGTAGTGGAGACTGTATTTGTTATGTTATACAGTAAATAGGTGCAATAACATTTTGCTTACTTGAGGGGTCATAGCCTCAAGATTAGTAGAAAGCTAATTGAATTCATTAATAATAATTAACAATATTTAGCAAATCAATGAAAATACATGACAATGGTACATCAGTTGTGTTTATTTGTATCTTGTAAAACAGCTCTATAAAATTAAATGTGAAATTTATATGCAATCGGTACAATGAATTCATACATGTATGAAAAGTGCCTTTTAGAGAAAGAAATAATTTTATTTATTTTTTGTCATCTTTAAGATAAGCAATTCAGTTATTTTACAAAAAAATGTAATAGTGTTTTAGGCACTTAAGAATACATTTAAACGCCAACTCTTTAATAGTAAAGGCAGCAGCAAAAAAGCGGCTTGAGAATTTGTGTACTGGTATTAAGTGTAGCATAATTCTGTATGAATTCATACAGTAAGGGAATTACCAAACAGGGGATAGGCATATCGCTAGCCTTAGATCTGAATTTAAGACCAAGGACTGATTAAGAGTCCATACATCAGGAAAAGTGGGCAGACCATATGGGCAGAATGGCTCTTCTCCGCTATTAAATTCTATGTATCTATGTTTGTCATTGCCATTTGCTCAGGGGAGAAGAAATAGAACATTATGCGGCTGACAATGACAGCGGCCACTTTTAGCTGCGCAGTAGATGTCAAACTGTTTTTCAAAGTCTGCTAATGGAATTTAAACACTGAAAGGGTTAAGTAAGCTTTCTGAAAAACGTGAAGTTTTATTTGGTGTCTAGACGAAAATCTTGATTTTTATATTTGAGAACTGACAAATTATTAATTAGCTTTGTGCCGTAGGTTTCCTAACATCAGCCCCAAATTACATTTTAAAGGAGGTTTTGAGTTATTTCTTCCCACTCACGTGTATCAGTGGTCCACATGGACTTATTAAATAATATTCTTTATTTTTTCTTTTGTAAGGTTCCAGAGCACTAGGTTTTTTTGGTAATTTAATATTACATACTTTTTTTGCCCCTCCTATTAGGTATTCTTTTTGGTACCTGATAGTTGTCAACAGTTTACTCAATCTTTAATGCCCTGCTGGGGTGGTCCGTGTTGGGATGGACACCTTGGGGAGAACACTGATTTTGTGCTTTTTGGTTATATAAAAACTGTATACTAAGAGTAAATAATGGTGATAAATAAAAAAAGAAACAATATTTATGTATTGTGAAACCACCAAGTAAGATTATATGGTGTTAGTGGTTTGTACGGGCCCATGTAACCTTCATTATTAGCACATTAAGGGAAAATATTGTGATACCACAGGACGGTTAATAAATATTTAATGACCAGCCCTTGATAACCTCAGAACCAGCAAATAAATGCCTTACCTGCTATAATTGCACCAAAAATGAAATTCATTACTGGAATGTGAACATGATCTGTCATGTTTCTCATTGGTCTATCTATACTGATGCTACATTATTCGTTTTATTCTGCAAACTGGGCCCATGGTATAATACTAATTTAAAAAAACAAACACATATGATCAGAAGAACAAAAAGGTCAGAATTGAACCATTTCACAAAAAGACTAATTAGTGAACTAGTAGCACATGTTGAAATTAATCCTACAAAGAGCAGGCTAACTAAAATAATGATCATAGCCAATTTGAGTCTTTGATGACCCATCCCTGGTGGGTACTATTGGTAAATTAAATCTATAACATATTGTTGTGTGTACGGTCAAGTATATTCTAGATTTTCAGTAAGCCCATCACTTTCACCATTTTGCCCAAATACATTCTTAAAAGGTTCTATAGTAGAACCTCGCCTAGTAATGGAATCAGCATCCATACCTTAGAACCAGATGTCCCAATTTCCACGAGCGAGTCTCCAAATTAAGGCTTCTGCCTCTCGTCGTTTAATGCAGAAGTACCCCATAAAAGTATAGCAATTAGCAATATATATTTTTTTTTTGCTTTAAATATCATGAGTGGTTTAACACGTTGCCAATACCACATTCAAAATTCCCATCCCAAATATGAGCTAAAATATACGCTTTAGGTAAAACTGGTCATTTACGCTTTGATATCATTTTTTGTTGTTGTTGTTACCAGTACAATGTATACTTCCTGCTCCCGTGTGCGTAAATTAATAGAGCATTTTAAGCACCGTCCCCTAAATTAATCGTCAAAATCTGGTCTGTTTATACCGCATGCATAATAATTTGTAAAGCGCAGAGCTATGTTCTGAGCAGCTGTTCTTCTTTTGTACTCATAACCACTAGAGAATTTTAAATTTGAAAAAAAAAATACTTTGTTAATTCTTAACTATTCTTAACTAGAAGCCAAACATGCTTAACAGCCCAAAGTATTATTGTGTATGCTCTTTGTTTTTGTATGTGTTGCAAGCATTGGTTTTTTGGCATAATGTCAATATCATTAGCCTGATAATTTGCTTCTAATATTGTTAATTGTTTATTTTCACACTGTGAGCTGCTGTTATCTCTTGCAACATTATGTAGGCAGTTGATCGTTTCCTTTACACTCGCAAGTCGCATTGACTCTAAATGAATAGGTATATGACTCTTGATGTCATTTTATTATTTTCTACTTTTAAGCCTCATTTACATTACCTAGGTAGGCTTATAGAATACTAAAATGATACGTACTCACTTTCAATATCAGTGATGCTTTGCTAAGTGTGAGGTTACCCTTTTTCACTTTACTATTATTTCTGTCTTAAACTTAAGCTGATGCGTTGCACCTTCCCAAAATACATCTATATTTAACTTCCAGAAAATGTGACTTTTTACGGTGAGGTCAGTGTGGACTGCGGAGAGACTGTTCCTTTAATAACATGCAAACAGTTCATGTTACCATGTGAAGTTAAAAAGGTACACAGAAAATAGTCACAGATCCAATCAGTATATATAGTATTTTGAGTTGAAGTTACAATTGAGCAAAAAAGCTGGAATATATATAGTTTGAACTTATTTTAAAACTAAACTAACTCTGGCAAACTAAAGGTCATTCAGTACTTTAAAATATTATGTAAACTCTGTAAGGTTTTTTTATATATATATATAAGTACAATATTCTTTTGAATAGAATAATTATGGGACTTTTTGGATTGCTGGCCAATACCAGGATGTTCAACTGCAGTCCACAAATACAACAGGTTTCCAGATTGAATATTGAATGATTTCTTCCAAAGAAGATCGAAATAAAATTTACATGTTTATACAGTAAAAAGACATGTTCGCTTGAGGGCCTCACAAGAAATTAAGATGGTAAATCTGAGGTCTTGAAAGCTTATGTGAGTCTTATTATGTAAATATGTTAGCACATAAACAGGTATCACTAACATCAACAAAGAGCAACAGAAGGCATTATTTAGTAATGCGCAGTGTTAATTGCATGATTTCCTGTTGCTAAAAGATCTTCTGAAACTCTAGAACCTATGAAGCTCAGAAGTGAGTTGAACACCCTTAGTCTGTGGCCAATGCACCAAATATGAAAACCAGTAGATGGCGAGTTACTGATCACTAACAACTGTCCTTGTCTTTTCCCAGACTCATCTTATCCGATGAACCAGAGAAGCTTTCCCCCTTCTTTTTGGAACAGCAGCTATCAGCCACCTGCAGTCACGGCCTCCTCATCATTGAGCAGCAGCCTAGCCAGTCCTCTCAGTGGACCCCATGCAGAAATCCCATTTGGGGCAGATCCCTATTCCACAGCTTCGTTACACAGCCACTTACACCAAGCTCCCCCAGAGCCATGGCACCATGCACACCATCATCACCACCACCACCATCCATACTCAATTGGAGGAGCAATAAACAGCCAGGCATCAAGTTACCCAAGAGCCAGCATGCATGAGGTTTATAGCACGCACTTTGATCCCCGTTACAGCTCGCTGCTTGTCCCAGCCTCAGTCCGTCCTCACCGGATCTCTCCAGCGGGAACAACACCAGCTGCAGCCCAGTGTGATCTTGGCAAGGGAGAACCAGCCACTTCTGCATGGACAGCGCCGGGTCCTTTCCCAGGGCCAACTGGAGAAATGGGACAGAGCCTTGGTCTCAATGTTGATGCAGGTAACAGGACCCTTCCCATGCTGTTGTGGCAGTAAAATATTGATGACAGTTGCAAAGGCCTCCCCTATCATACATGTTTTCAGATTGCAAAATTCTGTCACTGACTTACAAATTTTGTACACACACAAACACACATATCTATGTATATGTGTGGATGTGTTTGACAAAGAGACAGCATGCAAGTATCATCCTCATACATGAAGTCATTCTGTAGAGTCTACTCTAGCTGAGACCCCATCTTGTACTGACTACCACTCCCATCAGCCCAACTGTGCATAATGGAAGTTGTAGTCCAAAAAAGTGACCCCTTATTTCTTTATTATATGATTTATGATTTGCCAGTTTCTAACTGCTATGGCACTGCTTGCTTTCATTTCACTCTGTCCTTAAACATCTTGTGCTTTTATCTCTCTTCTCCTCCCCTATCTTCCTCCTTTCTGTATTATGTCTTTCTCTCTATATGTTTTTGTTTCTCCTGCCTTTCTTTTGCTACTTCCCTATTACCAGGTTTACATCCACAGGATAAAAGCAAAGATCTGTACTGGTTTTAAAACCCATTGCCCCATGTAGATCCTAAACCCCTTGTTAAATTGGTAACATCCTTGGCTGACATCGAGTTGCTTTGGTTTGGTGGTAACAGCTTGTGATCTTGGTTTGCAGCTCGGCGTTACTCCTTCTGTGGTGGAGCCCTCCTGAGCTGATCTTCTCAAAGACTTTAAACCAAACCATCTATCCCAGTCCCAGGAACTATCAAGGCCCAGAACCAATATGAACAGCACTCAAGCACTAAGACTGCACTCCGAGGAGCATGTGAACCGGACGTATACACATACACAGAAAAAGAAACATGCCATTTAGGAGAAAAGATTTTTTTCATTTATGTTGTGGACCTTTCAAGAACTGATGTTATTTTTATTTAAGAAGTTGCTATCACCAATGAGTTGGTGCCACCAAAAATTATATAGATATAAATATATTAATATAAATTCACTGGCTTTCCAATGACAAGGACAATATATTTTTTGTTCCTTTGGTGTTGTGAATATTTTTTTAGGCCTATGTGACTTTTCATTCATATTCTCTCCATACAGGCTACCGGTTTAATAATCTAGGTATTTGTATAAATATTATTATATATAAAAATACACTCAGAGACACGTAAGTGCACGTAACCTTTAAAGATCTGTATCCAGTGGCCCATATGTGGACATCCAATCCCGTTTATGTGGTGAATGGCAAGGAGCTATCTGTAACCACCTGCCCCAAAGCTTACAGAAATGCAGCTGTTAAACGGACAACTGTTTAAACGCCTGAAATATGACAACCAAGGTGGCACTCAGGATTTAGCCCAACTATTGCAAATTATTTTTTTACAAGGAGAATTTTATGATGAAAGGAGAAACCCTTTCGGATGTGGACAGCCTGTATGCAGAACAACTGCAGCAGCAGCAACTTGTAAGGAGATCTGCACGGAGCACAGTATGGACAGTTGATCTCTAGGGCTCCTATTTGTGTGTGTTTGCTGCTGCCGTAAGGTCACTTTAATTTGTTTTTGGAAAACAGTGAACATTGTATTTAATTTCAGAATCTATACATTAAAGTATCTTAATATGTTTAGTTGTGCTATTCGGTGAATAAATATATTCAGTCTTCATCTATTTTTGTGATTACAAGGATATACCTAAACAATGATGTGCCTATTTTACAAATACCTGTTTCCACTACTTACTCCATTTTGACTCATAACATAATAGACATAATGTACCGTGACATTTCATTGAACAGATGCCCTGAGGGCTTCCTGCTGTGTCCAGGTACGTACATAAAGGGCATAGTGCAATCCATTTGCCCAGGTAGCTCTAATTCACTGATGGCGCAACATGCAGACCATTCAACGTAGTCTTCCTAAATGTGATACAGCCTGTACAGAAATTCCCGCTTTTTTTTTTTTTAGAGACTGAGCATGCAGTATGTTATTATTTATTGACTTCTATAGTGCCATCATATTCCATAATATTCCACCTGCTGCCTAATATTTTCATGTCATTCTCTTTGTATAGTGTGGTAATCAACCTTAAAAATAAATACAAATGATTGCTGAACTATAGGGTTAATGCAGCAAAGAGTTTTATACTTTTTTAAGAAATACTCTGACTTCACAATAGAGTGCCTTTTTTTAAAAAAAATTTAAAACATAAACAATTAGCATTTATAGAAAATTAAAATTCACCAGTCCTGTGCATTGCCAGCTTTTTAATACATATCACCAAATATATTTAATTAAATATATTATATTTAAAAGCATTTTATAGAAATACCAGATCACAACTACTTACTTTCTTCTATCATAATATTCAAGTGTATTTAAATTAACTATTAAATGGTTTGTTATAACCATTTGTTCAAACCAAATGATCAATTTAATAACTGCTTATCTGGTACAACAGCAGCTAAAACTATTAATACAATGCATTCTAAACACCTTTCATAGTCATGTGGCCCATAAAACGTGTAATAATACTAAAATACACCACAACGGATGCACAACTTTGTAGAAATGAATTAACAGTGGTAATAGACAGATGATATGATATACATATAGTACAATCATATACTATTACATTTTGCTGCCACCCATGTATTGGAGATATGTACAAAACCTTGCCTACAAAGAAAGGAGTATTATCCATAAAGCCCAGATATATATTTGCTGTGAGATTTTTAAATATTTGTGTTGGGGGATGTATTCAATAAAGAAGTAACCGAGAGATTTCTTGGAGAGTTTTGTTTGAAACTCTTCAAATTGATTATATATTATGAAGACCTAGTGGCTGCAAGTTGCTTCAGCAAGAAAGGCTGACCTAGGCTGCATAATGCATAATTCAACTAGTAAACTAGTAAAAAAATGTTCACTTTTTAACCATACATTAATTAGGGCCAACCTTGTCTGCCAGGATACCAGAAACATTTCCCAACCCAGTAGGCCACCTGACCTGGAGCTGGTCTTCAAGTAGGCTAGCTCTTGCTTGTGGATGTTGAAAACTGTTTAGTGACAGGTCACAATCTTCTTCTCCCATCTCCCTATGATTTCATGCATGGCATTATCTTTTTTTGTATAGTGTGGGTAATGGCGGAGATCAAGTTTCAATAATGAATTCCAAACAAAAAATGTATTTGTAAGGTGATCTAGAACAGTCTATTGTGAAACAATGAAGGTGGTGGGTTTCCATGTGATCAATGTTCTTCGTCACTTAAGGCACAAAGTTTTAGACTACTGAAATTACAGGACCATTGAGATGACTGGAAAGTTTACAAATGCATAGGGTTGGGTTTATTCAAGTTATTTTTTTAATTCACAGATGTCATCCGAACTTCTTGTGGAAGACATTTGCACCCTACTTTTAAATGTCCTTTTATCTGTAGGTCTGTAAATAAGAAACCTTATTAGAAAATTATTGAAGTGTGCAATAAATGTTCTAGATGATATATACCGTGATCTATATAATTATATAATATGTACATAATCACTGCCTCATTATAGTAAAGTAGATTAAATGTAGAAATCATAAAATCAGTGTCAGCATCCTTGTTTGGCTCATATTATTTTAGTTTCATTCACTCTTTTTGCTCCTTCTCCCCATTGATTATTGGTATATGTCTCAAATTACACAAATGATAATTGTTCATCCAACATTTCTGAATTGCCCATGACGTCAACTTTAGTATTTGTAGTTTTAAGTGGAGCACCCCAAGGATACGTCCTAGGTCCCCTTAGCATTTTTTTTTCCAGTGGGGTAGGACACTGGAAGAAGTATCTTAGTATTTTCAGATGACCATATCTGGAAACTTTTTGGCTTCGGCGACCCAGAGCACCCCTTGCAGGATGCAGGGAGGAGGTTCCCGGTGATTTGGGCAGTCCCGCTGACGTCGGTGGACAGTCCTGCCGATGTCCATGGACACATATATTATATTTAATTGGGAAGTGGGCTGGGAGTGGGGTGTGCCACAACGCTGCTCCCACGAGCTGGAGTTTCCCCTTAGGGACCTGAAGAAGCGGTGCTTCACCAGGTATGCAGATGACACAAAATGCTGTAAGAAAAAGATGTTATCAAACTACACATGGATTGGAACAATACAGGACAGTTATAGGTGCATTCCCACATAGAAAAATGTGAGCTTATGCATTTGGGAACAAAATACAATCCTGTATAACAATTGTTATACATTGAATGGCTGCTCATTGTGAAAATCCTCTATGGAGAAGTAACTACAAGTAGTTTCCACAAGTGTGTCCTCTCAGGCAGTTGCTGCTAAAACAAGCAAGTTTTTGTTGTGCACTCTCTCTCTCTATATATATATATATTTACATATCAAAAGTAGCATCGCACCTTGAATATACCATACCACTGGGTTGGTAGACCGCTTCTTCACTGCATTGATCAGTCCATAGGTGCACAGTAAATGCACAGTGGGAATTTACCTTTTTTCTCTTTTATCTTACTTGTCTCACTTTGACATTTTCCCTCCTATATCTAACTTTTCAGCCACCCCCACATACACACATGCAAACCATCTGTAAACACATACATTTACAAACATACACATATATGTATAAATACAGTACAGTATTGGATTAACCCCTTAAGGACAATGGGCGGTTCCTAAACCCATTGAAAACATTGCATTTTGAGCCCGTACATGCACAGGCTTTGTTATTAACGGGTTAACTGATACATATATTTGGTCTCATCTATTTTATACTGGATTTCATCCACATGTATGCCCCTTCTATGTTCAACAATAACCTCAATAGAATCCTTTTTTTTAAAAAAAAAAAAAGAAAGAAAGCAATGCACAGAAGCATGGGCCATGAGGATACCCAAAGAGCAACTGCCATATGATTGCACTCCCCTGAAAGACAGGCAATAAATTAAATTGGTCAATCTCTACTATGGGCTTGTCTACGCTGAAGAAAATATGCGAGTATGTATTAACATACATAACTACAGCATTTTCAAGAACAATAGACTCACAGACAACACAGGGTCACCCTGATTTTTCACCAGCAAAGGAATTTTTTTCTTTGACAGCCTTGGCAGTGAATACGTGGAATGCTCTGCCAAGAGAATTGGTTTTGCCATCTTGAGTTAATACTAGACTTGTGCATTCGTCTTCGGGCGAACATGAAAACGAGCACGAAGAGGCCGTTTTTTTGTTCGTTCCGAAGGAACGTAGAACAGAATACAGTGCCGGCAAACCGTAGGCGAAGACGAAGACTCACAATCACGAAGAATCGAAGATTCTTCGTGATCGTCTTCGTTTTTGCCGCGCAACCGCCAAAATTTCAAACAGGAGTGAGCTGATCCTCGTCTGTCCAATCAGCTCACTCTTGTGACGTAACGCTAAGGGTCTCGTCCAATGCCTGTGCTGCTGTTTTTTGAATTCTGAAGGCGCCTTTATAAGACCAGAGCTTGCCTGAGAGATCCATTCATTTTTCGCTGTGACTGCTTTGGCAACACTGCTGTGCTGCATCCGAGCGTTACAGAGAGAGATTGTTCTGTTCTGTGTGAGACTGGTAAGCCTTTCTCACAGTGTACTTCATCCTCACTTCAGTGCTACTTAATATAATTAATTTAATAATAATAATTTGATTAATTTAATTTTTTTAAAATTAATTTGTCATCAACTTTAGTGTAAGTGCTGTTGAGTTGACAGTGCACCCAGTGCCTCAGTGGCACTGGGGTGCCCTTGCCCTGGGCTGGCACTAGTGCCTATTGCCTGTCCTGCTTAAATAAATTAAATAGAATTTATAAATTACAATTTAATAGAATCTATAATTTAATAGTTCATTATAATATATATATATATATATTTGTCAGTCATATATATATATATACTATAGTATACTAGTGTAGAGTGTACTGTAGACATTCATCTACTAGTGTCTAATTTAAAATCAGTAATATTAATTAATATAATTAATAATTGAATTCATTATAAAATATATATATTTGTCAGTTATAGTTAGTAATAGTATACTAGTGTAGAGTGTACTGTAGACATTCAGAACATCTACTAGTGTCTAATCTAAAATCAGTAATATCAATAATTCTCTAATTCTTTCTTATCTTAATAGTTAATTAAATTAGCTATAAATAAAAGTAATAATATTAATTAATTACTACTAGCGTATAGTTCAGCTAATCTTATTAGTACTGGTGCTGCAGCTCTATAGTTTGTGCTTTGTTTTAGCAACAGTAAGAGACCAAGTCAATTTTTCTTAATTAATCTTTCATTTTATTTCATTTGTTTTGCTCACCTCAGTCCATCAGTGAAGTGAACTTGTTGGGCTAGTGAGTGCAGCCGCATAAGTGCTGTGTTTTTTTTTGATCAGCAAGCAGTGACGTTAACTGTTTTGCAAAGATTTTCTCATTTATTTTACATTTTATTTCAATTTTATTAAAAGTACCCTTAGTGTTTTGCTCACCTCAGTCCATCAGTGAAGTGAACTTGTTGGGCTAGTGAGTGCAGCAAGCAGTGAAGATAACTGTTTTGCTGTGACATTTTATTTTATTTCTAATTCTTTTCAAGAAAAATTGACTGTGACGAGCTGTACTAAGCAAAGCTTCAAGCTACTAGCTGTAGTACTAAAATAATTCTAATCTTCTTTAATCTTAATCTATAATATATTATAAATAATAATATTCTAATTCATAATCTATAATATAAGTAATTCTAATTCTAAATTCTAATTCATAATCTATATTCTTCTATCTATAATACATAATATATAAGTAAATTAGTTCTAATCTATTAATATTATATAACTTAATATTAATTAATAAATCATATACTGAATCTGATTTAACCTCACTTTAGCTTAGTGGGTTTGAGAGCGTCTGCCTAGAGGTAGACTTATAGTAAGGAAATATAGCTTTAGGCTAGCATAGTAGTAGGCTAAGCTCTTAGGCCCGTGTAAATTCAAATTAAAAATAAAATACTGCTAGTTATTAAATAGTTAATCTTGAGTTAATAATTTAAATAACTTTAGGATTTTGGCAGATTGCACACAGCACAGTGCAGTAGTGCATAGTTTTACTTTTTAAGCAGTAGCACTGAAGAGAACTTCCTCTAATTTTTTTGTCTTTAATTCGTTTTTCCTTTTTTTTATTTTTATTTTTTTATTTTTTTTTTATAGTTTTTTAAACACTACACTACACTACACTACACTACACTACACACACAACACAAAATTTGAAATGGATCCTCCTTTTGGGACTAAGGAGGGACAAGCTCCATCTACCACCACCACCACCAGCACCACCACCAGCACCACCACCAGTTCTAAGATGCAGCCTTTGCGTCAGTCTAGTCGGCCAAGTAGGCCAAGCTCTCGCTTATCATTTGGGGAAGCATTGCTTGAAGGATCATCAAGTAAAGGAAAGGCACCAAAAGCAGGCAGTAGTAGTGCGGCTAGGCCCACAAGCTCTATGGTTTTTTACGGAAAGCCTAAAGCACCAGAAGCACGTTCAAAGTTAAAGGGTAGCACAAGTAGTACCAGCCCAGTGACTAAAAAGAAGTGCCTTTTGCCCCAAGCAGCATCTTCCCCATCCACCAGCAGCATGCAAGGTACCAAGCAGAGCCAAATTAGCAGCAAGACTCAGAGGGGTCCCAAACCAAAGCGATCTCATTCCTTTGTAGGGAAAACCACCACCACCACCCCCACCTCTACCGCCTCTACCACCACTAGTGCTGCGCCTACTGTTCCCACTGGTACCGCCACGCCATGTCCTCCTAGTACCTCTAGCAAGCCACCAAGTCCTTACAAAATTTTTGTAAAGACAGTTAGAGAGAGGGCTACACATAGTGGAACTCCACCTAGCGAGGTAGCAGAGGAGCCTGAGACTGAGAGGCCAAGTGCAGAGTCTATTCTTCCTGCTCGCACTACTACTAGTCACGAGTCTCACGACGATATCAGTCTTAGCTCCAGCCTAGCAGGAATTCCATTCGATCTGGCTAATGAAGAGCTAGACTATGAGCCAGAGGAAGTAGAGGAGATGAGTGGTCAGGAATCAGATTCCTCAGGGAGCAGTGTCCAAATGACTAGTGCACAATTTTCCCCTGAGCCTCCACCTTCTCCGCTACGATCATCACCATCACCACCACCAGCAGCAGCAGCAAAACCTAGCAAATCTAAAGCAATTAGCAGTCCCACTATGGCCAGTACTGTTACCACCAGTCCCACCACCACTAGTTCTGCCTCTGTTCATCCACCCCGAGCAGTAAGAGCAGCACCCAAGGCACACTCCAAGGCTATGCGCGCCCCAATTTGGGAGCACTTTGAAAATGTTGAAGAAGGGCGCTATGGAAAGTGCAAACATTGTGGGAAGCTAATAAGCAGAGGGAAAGTGTCTGGCCATTTTACCAGTGCTAGCATGAAGCATCACCTCAGCACTCAACACAACGCTGTGCTATTGGGGAAAGATGCAGAGGTAAAACTTAGTGCAGGCAGCATAGCTGGTGGCCGTGGAAAAACCCCAACAGCTTCTTCTTCTGAGCCAATAGCAGCAGCAGCAGCAGCAGCAGCAACTAGTGCTGGCAGCCAGAGACCAAGGCAGGTTGGAGCACTGCATGCCCAGCCCACCCTGGAAGAATTTGGGGCATTCCACTCCAAGAGAACGATGCCCAAACAGCAGGCCAATAAAGTAACGCGACTTATTGGTCAGTTCATTGCTGTTGGAGGGGCATCCTTCTCCATGATTGAAGGGGAGCCTTTCAAACAATTGATGGCGGCTGTGGCTCCACAATACACAGTTCCGTCACGTTCCACTTTCAGCAGGAACATTGTCCCCTCGCTGTATCGGTCCTGTGTTGCAGCAGTGAAAGAGGAGCTTTCCAAGGCTGCTGGTCAGTGTGTTCATTTCACTACAGATTTGTGGAGTGCACCTAGCGCCCAGCATGCCTTTCTTTCTTTGACAGCACACTGGTGGCAGCCCGGTGTGTCTAAGGAAGTTGCTGCAGCAGGCTACCGATCATTCCTTCTCCATGCAGAAGTGATGGATGAAAAGCACACTTCCCAAAATATTCTGCATGCGATTAGGAAAATGTTTAGCCTTTGGGTGGGAGCAGAGGCGGGCACCAATGTTGAAGTTGGTTTTGTGGTAACTGACGGAGGTGCCAATATGGTGAAAGCGCTGCGAGATGGTCATATTGTTGGTGTGCGCTGTGCAGCCCACATCATCCATCTTGTAGTGAAGGCAGCAATGTCAGAAGGAACTAATGTGGCAGCAGTAGTTCTGTCCCGCTGCAGAAAGATCGCTGGGCACTTTCACCATAGTGTTAAGGCTAGCCAACTTTTGAGGGAAGAGCAAGAGAGGTCAGGTCTTCCCGTACACTGCCTACGTCAGGATGTCAGTACACGGTGGAACTCCACGTTAGACATGCTAGAGAGGATTTTGGAGCAGCAGAGGGCAATCCATAATCTTGCCTCAGAGCACAATATAGGGATTACCTCTCCATTGAATAGGGAGGATTGGACAGTGATCGCCCAGCTAGTGGCAGTCCTTAAACCATTCAGGGATGCCACAGAAAATTTAAGCTCAAACACTGCCAGTCTGGCCCAGGTAATCCCAGTGTTCTCCCATCTAGGCAGCAAGATGGATGTGTTCCTTGGAAACCGTGAGGCTGTTCAAGGTGGCACTCTACATCCTGACGTAGCAGCCATAGTCAGGAAGCTGAAGGATCTGCTAAAAGTACACCTTCGCAAGCGAATGGAAGAGAGTCCCGAAATGATGCTAGCGTGCCTTTGTGATCCAAGAATTAAGGGAAAGCTAGCTTTGAAATTCAATGTTCTCAGTAGCTACCGGGAGCAATTGGTCAACAAGGTGCGTGACTGGCAGCGTAAAATGGGAATGCTGTCCGAGGAGGGTGAGGTGCAGGAGGAGGAAGAGATGATGTGGTCTGCTACCCCTAGCAGCAGCATCAGCAGCAGTGCCACAAGCAGCACAACACAGCTGAGTGGAGCAGCTGCGTTTTGGGAAGAGGCACTTGGCAGTATAGTTGGACCATCTGACAGAGCTAGCAGCAGAAAGGAGAGTAGTGCTGCTGAAATGGTCAAACTTTACCTCTGTGAAGTTCCTTCTGCTCCTAATGTTGATCCTCTTAGCTACTGGGATGAAAAGAAGAGTGTGTGGCCTGCACTCTCATGGGTTGCGCAGCAGCTTCTATCATGTCCGCCAACCACTGTTCAAAGTGAGCGCGTGTTTTCTATGACTGGAAACATACTGAGTCCACAGCGCTCACGCATGGCACCTCATCTGATGGAGCAGATTGCCTTTCTTAAATTCAATCTGCCCAAATTGGGTTACCCAGCTCTTAGCTTGGAAAGTTAAATTTTTTCTCTCTAATGTTTAAGGTAGTTTCTCCCCCTGGTTGCACTTGCTGCGGTGTGGCAATGCCTGCTACCTCCGCTGGTGTAGCCAATTTACGCTAGGGCCTAGTGTCTGAGCTCTGTAAGTCCGCTCCCAAACGCCTAGGACTGACAGTCTTTGGATGCTTTGCCCTGGGGTGAAACAGGTGAGTGGGTCGTCAATTGCCCACTCATTCACCTTTTTCCGTTTCCAACGCTGCTGCTGGTGGTGGTGCCAGTATCTTTTGCCAGTTCGCTTCCTGGCTGAAATCATGCCTCAGATGTCCCTAATGGAAAGGGTAGTTTCTCCCCCCTGGTTGCACTTGCTGCGGTGTGGCAACGCCTGCTACCTCCGCCGGTGTAGCTAGCTTATGCTAGGGCCTTGTGTCTGAGTTCTGTAGGTCTGCTCCCAAACGCCAAGGACTGACAGTGCTTGGATGCTTTGCCCTGGGGTGAAACAGGTGAGCGGGTCGTCAATTGCCCACTCATTCGCCTTTCCCAATTCTGCTGCTGCTGGTGGTGGTGCCAGTGTCTCTCTTCAATGCCAGTTCGCTTCCTGGCTAGTGTCATGCCTCGAATGTCCCTGATGGTAAGGGTAGTTTCTCCCCCCTGGTTGCACTTGCTGCGGTGTGGCAACGCCTGCTACCTCCGCCGGTGTAGCCAGCTTACGCTAGGGCCTTGTGTCTGAGTTCTGTAGGTCTGCTCCCAAACGCCAAGGACTGACAGTGCTTGGATGCTTTGCCCTGGGGTGAAACAGGTGAGCGGGTCGTCAATTGCCCACTCATTTGCCTTTCCCAATTCTGCTGCTGCTGGTGGTGGTGCCAGTGTCTCTCTTCAATGCCAGTTCGCTTCCTGGCTAGTGTCATGCCTCGAATGTCCCTGATGGTAAGGGTAGTTTCTCCCCCCTGGTTGCACTTGCTGTGGTGTGGCAACGCCTGCTACCTCCGCCGGTGTAGCCAGCTTACGCTAGGGCCTTGTGTCTGAGCTCTGGAAGTCCGCTCCCAAACGCCAAGGACTGACAGTTTTTGGATGCTTTGCCCTGGGGTGAAACAGGTGAGCGGGTCGTCAATTGCCCACTCATTCGCCTTTCCCAATTCTGCTGCTGCTGGTGGTGGTGCCAGTGTCTCTCTTCAATGCCAGTTCGCTTCCTGGCTAGTGTCATGCCTCGAATGTCCCTGATGGTGAGGGTAGTTTCTCCCCCCTGGTTGCACTTGCTGCGGTGTGGCAACGCCTGCTACCTCCGCCGGTGTAGCCAGCTTACGCTAGGGCCTTGTGTCTGAGTTCTGGAAGTCCGCTCCCAAACGCCAAGGACTGACAGTTTTTGGATGCTTTGCCCTGGGGTGAAACAGGTGAGCGGGTCGTCAATTGCCCACTCATTCGCCTTTCCCAATTCTGCTGCTGCTGGTGGTGGTGCCAGTGTCTCTCTTCAATGCCAGTTCGCTTCCTGGCTAGTGTCATGCCTCGAATGTCCCTGATGGTGAGGGTAGTTTCTCCCCCCTGGTTGCACTTGCTGCGGTGTGGCAACGCCTGCTACCTCCGCCGGTGTAGCCAGCTTACGCTAGGGCCTTGTGTCTGAGTTCTGGAAGTCCGCTCCCAAACGCCAAGGACTGACAGTTTTTGGATGCTTTGCCCTGGGGTGAAACAGGTGAGCGGGTCGTCAATTGCCCACTCATTCGCCTTTCCCAATTCTGCTGCTGCTGGTGGTGGTGCCAGTGTCTCTCTTCAATGCCAGTTCGCTTCCTGGCTAGTGTCATGCCTCGAATGTCCCTGATGGTGAGGGTAGTTTCTCCCCCCTGGTTGCACTTGCTGCGGTGTGGCAACGCCTGCTACCTCCGCCGGTGTAGCCAGCTTACGCTAGGGCCTTGTGTCTGAGTTCTGGAAGTCCGCTCCCAAACGCCAAGGACTGACAGTTTTTGGATGCTTTGCCCTGGGGTGAAACAGGTGAGCGGGTCGTCAATTGCCCACTCATTCGCCTTTCCCAATTCTGCTGCTGCTGGTGGTGGTGCCAGTGTCTCTCTTCAATGCCAGTTCGCTTCCTGGCTAGTGTCATGCCTCGAATGTCCCTGATGGTGAGGGTAGTTTCTCCCCCCTGGTTGCACTTGCTGCGGTGTGGCAACGCCTGCTACCTCCGCCGGTGTAGCCAGCTTACGCTAGGGCCTTGTGTCTGAGTTCTGGAAGTCCGCTCCCAAACGCCAAGGACTGACAGTTTTTGGATGCTTTGCCCTGGGGTGAAACAGGTGAGCGGGTCGTCAATTGCCCACTCATTCGCCTTTCCCAATTCTGCTGCTGCTGGTGGTGGTGCCAGTGTCTCTCTTCAATGCCAGTTCGCTTCCTGGCTAGTGTCATGCCTCGAATGTCCCTGATGGTGAGGGTAGTTTCTCCCCCCTGGTTGCACTTGCTGCGGTGTGGCAACGCCTGCTACCTCCGCCAATGTAGCCAGCTTACGCTAGGGCCTTGTGTCTGAGCTCTGGAAGTCCGCTCCCAAACGCCAAGGACTGACAGTGTTTGGATGCTTTGCCCTGGGGTGAAACAGGTGAGCGGGTCGTCAATTGCCCACTCATTTGCCTTTTCCAATGCTGCTGCTGCTGCTGCTGCTGCTGCTGCTGCTGCTGGTGGTGCCAGCATCTCTTCTCTGCCAGTTCGCTTCCTGGCTAGTGTCATGCCTTAATTGTCCCTTATGGTAAGGGCAGTTTCTCCCCCCTGGTTGCACTTGCTGCGGTGTGGCAACGCCTGCTACCTCCGCCAATGTAGCCAGCTTACGCTAGGGCCTTGTGTCTGAGCTCTGGAAGTCCGCTCCCAAACGCCAAGGACTGACAGTGTTTGGATGCTTTGCCCTGGGGTGAAACAGGTGAGCGGGTCGTCAATTGCCCACTCATTTGCCTTTTCCAATGCTGCTGCTGCTGCTGCTGCTGCTGCTGGTGGTGCCAGCATCTCTTCTCTGCCAGTTCGCTTCCTGGCTAGTGTCATGCCTTAATTGTCCCTTATGGTAAGGGCAGTTTCTCCCCCCTGGTTGCACTTGCTGCGGTGTGGCAACGCCTGCTACCTCCGCCAATGTAGCCAGCTTACGCTAGGGCCTTGTGTCTGAGCTCTGGAAGTCCGCTCCCAAACGCCAAGGACTGACAGTGTTTGGATGCTTTGCCCTGGGGTGAAACAGGTGAGCGGGTCGTCAATTGCCCACTCATTTGCCTTTTCCAATGCTGCTGCTGCTGCTGCTGCTGCTGCTGCTGGTGGTGCCAGCATCTCTTCTCTGCCAGTTCGCTTCCTGGCTAGTGTCATGCCTTAATTGTCCCTTATGGTAAGGGCAGTTTCTCCCCCCTGGTTGCACTTGCTGCGGTGTGGCAACGCCTGCTACCTCCGCCAATGTAGCCAGCTTACGCTAGGGCCTTGTGTCTGAGCTCTGGAAGTCCGCTCCCAAACGCCAAGGACTGACAGTGTTTGGATGCTTTGCCCTGGGGTGAAACAGGTGAGCGGGTCGTCAATTGCCCACTCATTTGCCTTTCCCAATTCTGCTGCTGCTGGTGGTGGTGCCAGTGTCTCTCTTCAATGCCAGTTCGCTTCCTGGCTAGTGTCATGCCTCGAATGTCCCTGATGGTGAGGGCAGTTTCTCCCCCCTGGTTGCACTTGCTGCGGTGTGGCAACGCCTGCTACCTCCGCCAATGTAGCCAGCTTACGCTAGGGCCTTGTGTCTGAGCTCTGGAAGTCCGCTCCCAAACGCCAAGGACTGACAGTGTTTGGATGCTTTGCCCTGGGGTGAAACAGGTGAGTGGGTCGCCAATTGCCCACTCATTCGCCTTTTCAATGCTGCTGCTGGTGGTGGTGCCAGCATCTCTTCTCTGCCAGTTCGCTTCCTGGCTAGAGTCATGCCCAAAATGTCCCTAATTGTAAGGGCAGTTTCTCCCCCCTGGCTGCCTCTGTCTGCGGTGTGGCAACGCCTGCTACCTCCGCCGGAGTGGCCAGCTTACGCTAGGGCCTTGTGTCTGAGCTCTGGAAGTCTGCTGCCAAACGTCTAAGACTGACAGTGTTTGGGTGCTTTGCCCTGGGGTGAAACAGGTGAGTGGGTCGCCAATTGCCCACTCATTCGCCTTTCCCATTTTTCAATGCTGCTGCTGGTGGTGGTGGTGGTGCCAGCATCTCTTCTCTGCCAGTTCGCTTCCTGGCTAGAGTCATGCCCAAAATGTCCCTAGTGGTAAGGGCAGTTTCTCCCCTCTGGCTGCGTCTGTTTGCGGTGTGGCAACGCCTGCTACCTCCGCCGGAGTGGCCAGCTTACGCTAGGGCCTTGTGTCTGAGCTCTGGAAGTCTGCTGCCAAACGTCTAAGACTGACAGTGTTTGGGTGCTTTGCCCTGGGGTGAAACAGGTGAGTGGGTCGCCAATTGCCCACTCATTCGCCTTTCCCAATTCTGCTGCTGCTGCTGCTGCTGGTGGTGCCAGTGTCTCTTCGATGCCAGTTCGCTTCCTGGCTAGTGTCATGAATCAAATGTCCCTAATGGTAAGGGCAGTTTCTCCCCCCTGGCTGCCTCTGTCTGCGGTGTGGCAACGCCTGCTACCTCCGCCGGAGTGGCCAGCTTACGCTAGGGCCTAGTGTCTGAGCTCTGGAAGTCTGCTGCCAAACGTCTAAGACTGACAGTGTTTGGGTGCTTTGCCCTGGGGTGAAACAGGTGAGTGGGTCGCCAATTGCCCACTCATTCGCCTTTCCCAATTCTGCTGCTGCTGCTGCTGCTGGTGGTGCCAGTGTCTCTTCGATGCCAGTTCGCTTCCTGGCTAGTGTCATGAATCAAATGTCCCTAATGGTAAGGGCAGTTTCTCCCCCCTGGCTGCCTCTGTCTGCGGTGTGGCAACGCCTGCTACCTCCGCCGGAGTGGCCAGCTTACGCTAGGGCCTAGTGTCTGAGCTCTGGAAGTCTGCTGCCAAACGTCTAAGACTGACAGTGTTTGGGTGCTTTGCCCTGGGGTGAAACAGGTGAGTGGGTCGCCAATTGCCCACTCATTCGCCTTTCCAATTTTTCAATGCTGCTGGTGGTGGTGGTGGTGGTGGTGGTGGTGCCAGCATCTCTTCTCTGCCAGTTCGCTTCCTGGCTAGAGTCATGCCCAAAATGTCCCTAATTGTAAGGGCAGTTTCTCCCCCCTGGCTGCCTCTGTCTGCGGTGTGGCAACGCCTGCTACCTCCGCCGGAGTGGCCAGCTTACGCTAGGGCCTTGTGTCTGAGCTCTGGAAGTCTGCTGCCAAACGTCTAAGACTGACAGTGTTTGGGTGCTTTGCCCTGGGGTGAAACAGGTGAGTGGGTCGCCAATTGCCCACTCATTCGCCTTTCCCAATTCTGCTGCTGGTGGTGGTGCCAGTGTCTCTTCTCTGCCAGTTCGCTTCCTGGCTAGTGTCATGAATCAAATGTCCCTAATGGTAAGGGCAGTTTCTCCCCCCTGGCTGCCTCTGTCTGCGGTGTGGCAACGCCTGCTACCTCCGCCGGAGTGGCCAGCTTACGCTAGGGCCTTGTGTCTGAGCTCTGGAAGTCTGCTGCCAAACGTTTAAGACTGACAGTGTTTGGGTGCTTTGCCCTGGGGTGAAACAGGTGAGTGGGTCGCCAATTGCCCACTCATTCGCCTTTCCCAATTCTGCTGCTGCTGCTGCTGCTGGTGGTGCCAGTGTCTCTTCGATGCCAGTTCGCTTCCTGGCTAGTGTCATGAATCAAATGTCCCTAATGGTAAGGGCAGTTTCTCCCCCCTGGCTGCCTCTGTCTGCGGTGTGGCAACGCCTGCTACCTCCGCCGGAGTGGCCAGCTTACGCTAGGGCCTTGTGTCTGAGCTCTGGAAGTCTGCTGCCAAACGTCTAAGACTGACAGTGTTTGGGTGCTTTGCCCTGGGGTGAAACAGGTGAGTGGGTCGCCAATTGCCCACTCATTCGCCTTTTCAATGCTGCTGCTGGTGGTGGTGCCAGCATCTCTTCTCTGCCAGTTCGCTTCCTGGCTAGAGTCATGCCCAAAATGTCCCTAATGGTAAGGGCAGTTTCTCCCCCCTGGCTGCCTCTGTTTGCGGTGTGGCAACGCCTGCTACCTCCGCCGGAGTGGCCAGCTTACGCTAGGGCCTTGTGTCTGAGCTCTGGAAGTCTGCTGCCAAACGTCTAAGACTGACAGTGTTTGGGTGCTTTGCCCTGGGGTGAAACAGGTGAGCGGGTCGCCAATTGCCCACTCATTTGCCTTTCCCATTTCCTTTTCCATTTCATTATTTTCCTTCTGATACACAACCAACCAAACATAACACACACAATAACACATATAACACATATAACACACAGTGACATCACACATAACACACATACACACACACTTACAATGCACAAAACACAAGGACGTTTTCCTTGTTATTTGCCCTGGCCTTCACTCACTAATAGCATTACATTAACACTATAACTCACACTTCACCCTATAACATTTTTCCATCCACATACCTGCCAACAGACCCAACTTTTTCAGGGACAGTCCTGCTTTTTTCCAGTCCTGTCCCATCTAATTTAGCTAAACTAGGTATGCAAAATGCAAATACACATAGGTAGTTATAGCTTGGTAGGTAACGCTACTATAAACATTTAATAAATATAATCAAGTACTAAATAATAAATCTAACTTTAAAATACATTTAAATAAACCCCTATTTTTTTTTAAAAAAAAAACATTAAAATTAAATTATTATTATTTAGACATAATCCATCTTTAACCAAACCAGTGCACTGCTACTAATCTTAAACATAACCGTACATTAACCCTAAGCTATTTTTTAGTTCTTGTCCAACATTTTTCCATCAGCATACCTGCCAACACACCCAAGATTTTGGTGGACAGTCCTGCTATTTTCCAGTCCTGTCCAATAAGTAAGTTGGGTTGTTGCAAAGTATGCCATTGTAAATAGGTAGCAAATGTTAGGCATGTAAAGTGGTCCAAAATCAATTTAAAAATGTAAAATATTCCCTATTCTTTTATTAAACATCTATGGACAGTACACCTCGGTATGTGTGTGCAACTCTATTGGTCGTTTCGGCAGGGGGCTCGCCTGCCATCAACGAATGAAGTGCATTCTGCAGTTCTGCAATTCACTCGTTGATGCCAGACCAGCCCCCTGCCGAAACGACCAATAGAGCTGCACACACGTACCTTCACGGCAGCTGCTGCTGCTGTGATGTGTTATTAACCCCGTATTAACCCCTGCTAGGCAACCAGGAGGAAAACGAAGATTAAACGAGCACGAAGAATGTCCGCGAATATTCGCCCGAAGAGAAGACAGGAACGGGCGAATATTCGCGGAATACGAAGATTTTTTTTTCCCCGAAGACGAGCACGAAGACGAACACGAAGAGCCCCCTGGTGCCCAAGTCTAGTTAATACTTCTACAAAAAATAATGTATTCCTTTCAAATACAGGCATTTACCGCTTTAAAAGTTTAACATAGGTAATGTTGATGGCCTTTGGAGGAATTTTATTTCTCTTTGGGACTATTTGGTCTGTTTACTAAGAAGTAGAGTGGTAAGTCAAGTTAAAATTTAACTCAACGGAGCTGACAAGAGCATGAGAGCTGACTAAAAAATACTCCCAAAATTAAGCGAAGCAATGTGCAGTAGCCCATCCCACATTATCACAAAATACATTAAATAAAAAAGCGTAAAGAAAAAAATTAAGTTAAACAAAAGAGAAGTCCTTGAACATGGGGGAGAGGGGGGTGTAGTTGTAGCCTATACCCTTCAAAGTGATTTTATGACTTCCCACACCCCACTATAAATGGTGGTCATTCAACTTGCATGTCCTCAGCTGAAACATACAAAATTTCAAGTTGCAAACAAAATGTGAGTATATGTGACCTAAGTCGCACCTGGTCATTAGCATTAACCCTTAACTCAACTGACCAGATTCTGACCATTTACAGATTTATTCCCTTAAGGCTGCGTTGGTAGCAAATCCTTGCAGCCCTTCGTCAAAAGTAGGTGCATTACTTTTACATATACGGTATATTTGAACTTCTTCGAATGTGCACTTTCATACAATGACATATTACTGTCTCTTCAAACAGCTGGGTGTTTTTTCCAGGAATTAACCACTGCTATGCATAGTTGACCCCCTCCTACAGAAGGGGTTAAACAAAGTGACAAAATAAGCATAAGAAAACAGCAGAGTGGTGTCTGAGGTAATTCTACACCTCCTCTATAAATCAGTGATTTATTGCCTCTCCATCACTCATGTCAGCTTCTAGTGTCTGGTATTGAAGCCCTCATTCCTTCTGTCCTTTACAGTAGCACTGAATGAGTTACTTGTGGTCTGATGTTTAAATGCACCTGATGATCTGGCAGGGGAAGGGACAGAAATGTGACTCCCTGGACCCTGTCCATCCTAACATGACTCCTGTCTCCATATTATTCAGTACTTTGAAATTATCTCAAGCTTGCATGCAAATAAATCTTGTAGGTTGTCTCAGGTTTCTTCTAAGGTCTGGGAGCCCTGCTATGATCTATCACTGGAGCTTTGAAGTTCTATTTAGATCAATGCCAGCCACAAACTAATCCTAATCCTGGCTCTCTGTGAAAGGCTGGACAATATATGGTGGTTTTTGGACCTTGGGTCTCATTTACTTATGGGTAGGGAGAATAATCTTTCTAGACTAGTAATGTCATAAGCATGATGTCCTTCATAGTCTAAAGATGGTGCACAGTAGGTGACTGCCACAGTAGTTAACAAATTCCTAAGTAAGCTGCAGGCTCCGTCCACGTTTATATAAAACACAGAAAGCACTAGTGTTGGGAAATGTAAGCAGCTTGAACCATGTTAGCACTATGTCCATATCTGTCCCAGTTTGACAAGTGTTAAAGATTGCTAAAGATCTGCACCTGTTGAAGATATCAATGGGACCATAACACTAAGGAAGACAGTATTATTTTCATACTAGCTGATGTGCCCAAAGTTAAAATGACAGTAGGTGTTTTGCACAGTTTCATATCAGTGTCCAATCAGATCTGGATGTAGCGATTCTGTGCCTGTTGTCCCCAACTGCAGTCTCATCAGTGAAAGTGCCTCCACTCACAGCACATCAGGCATGAGGGCCAATATAAAGGGGAACCAGGCTGCTTTTTATGTTTATCTATTGACCTGGGGTGTACACAGCATACAGGCAGCACAGACAGGGGTCACCGAGAGAGATCAAGCCAAGGTGGTACATTCCATTGCTGTACCTATCGCCATTTTGTATCTGGAAGGCTTGACCAGAGCCGGCCTTAGGCGTTGTGGCACCCTGTGCGGACTACTCCTCTGGCGCCCCCCCTCACTACCCCCCCTCTGCCCCTTCAAAATACACCCCCCTGCCCCTTCAAACTACACCCCCCTCTGCCCCTTCAAACTACCCCCTGCCCCTTCAAACTACCCCCCCGCCCCCTTCAAACTACCCCCCCTCTGCCCCTTCAAACTACCCCCCCTCTGCCCCTTCAAACTACCCCCCCTCTCTGCCCCTTCAAACTACCCCCCCTCTCTGCCCCTTCAAACTACCCCCCCTCTGCCCCTTCAAACTACTCCCCCTCTGCCCCTTCAAACTACTCCCCCTCTCTGCCCCTTCAAACTACACCCCCACACACACACACACACTTACCTTGTTGCCGGAGTCCTGCGGTGAGAGCGGGAGGCATCCGTCTTGTCGCTCTGCCGCGGTGGCGGCATTTCATGTTGAGCGCGGGAATAGTCTGGCGCTCAACATGAGATACCGGCACCGCGACGGAGTCACGGAGAGTAAGGGGCGCCGAGCGGTTGCTGAGAACTTCACGAGCAACCGCTCGGCGCCCCTGCCCGGGACTTAGATTAAAGCATCGGGGTTCTTTTGTTGTTTTTTTTTAAAACTTTATTTAACATGAATGATGTTAAATAAAGTTTAAAAAAACAAACAAAAAAAACAATGTTTTAAGTTAAGTCCCGGGCAGGCGCCCCTGCTACCATGGCGCCCTGTGCGGTCACACAGGTCGCACACCCCTAAGGCCAGCCCTGGGCTTGACCATGTGTAAATAAACTTTACTAATTCAGTAAGTCGTATCAATCTACTTGCCCTACCTGTCTTTACCAAAACACAGGTCCATCTTTCCAAAACATGGCCACAAAAGAAGTTTGACAGTCCTACAGCCTTAATCGTTTCTAGGATAAGCTTCAGAGAACAAAAAAACAGCAACCCATATATAGAACATATAAATAATATGTATAATGTGCATTTCAAATAGATGAGCATACCAGCAGACCTTTGGCCAGGCCTCGTGTAATAAAGTCAGCCCTATTCATTTAATATAGGATACCAGGATCTTGTAGCATAAAGATTTTGCACTATTAAGATCGAGTGATAGGAGGAGGGAGCGCTTTGGTGACATTAGCATTCTTTTAACTGCTGTTTGTATGTAATTGAATCTGGATATTTGCTCAAGCAGTGTAGTTAGACAAACAAACCCCCTTCATTACCATTTCCTTCATTCCCCACCTCCTTTGAATAAAGTGAGAGGAATCCTGACACAATGTGCAATTTCCTGCAATGCAGCATCTAAAGTGCTCTCTTTCTGCGTTGACCTCGCACCAGCTCACATACCCACAAATGATTATTCTTGTTGGATCCCCTCATGCTTGGGCAGACTGCTCTGCCTGTTTCTAACTGCAGCCACAGGCTGCTGGATCAAGGAGCGATACTTGATAGCTGCTGTTTCCGTGGTTGAAATATTTGTGAAGTTAACGCATAATCTGAAAGCAGAAGCTAATAAATTATAGGGTGCTAATTGGGACCGGAGTGGAGCTGTCAATCATGTTATCCTAAACACACTGAGACCCTCATAACCTAAAAAGGCAAGAGAGAGTCTAAGAAGATCTCCCAGTTGTTCCTCGCCATGACCTCCACACAGAGGAAGAGCAACAAGAGTATAAAAAGTACAAAACAAATAGCAAAGTGCAGGTCACTTAGAGGACTGAGAATCAGCAAGTTGTGGCCACTGCAGTTAACAGCTTTGTTTGCAAATGTGTCATTATAAAAAAGCAAATAAAATCTGGATGTTGTGGCTTTCTGCAAAATAATGGTTCTCATTGTGTTTCCCATATGCTTTAGGCACTGGATCCTACTGCTATATGCAGTAGAAAAATAAAACATGTATAGCTGATTTTCTTAATTTCCTTCGAAAGAAACCCTTGCCAGACTGTCCATATTGGGTTGTTAACTGGCTGCTGAAATAAAAAAAAGACACAACATAAACAGCCTAGGAAACCTCCCACATTTCAAGCGGTTAGGCCGAATATTCATGAAATGTTTTATTATTGACTTGAAAATATAGTAATGCATCAAGGAAATTAATGTAAAGGGACAATTAACTGTCACTAACAGCCCCAACAAAGGGAAAAACCCCACTAACCTGTGGCAGAAGCTGCAGCCCTGCTGCCTCCATCTTTTTCAGTGTTTCTTGCCACTGATTAGTTGCTTGAGAGTGCTCCCACTGAACACATCTCCTGCACAGAAAACAGCTGGGAGTGGGGTCGTATGCTATGGTATTTAAATATCAATACTAATTAGGAAGTTCCCATATATTTGTATTTGTAATAATAATAGTAATATTTATCATTATTTATTGTTTTATAGCGCACCAGATTCCACAGCACTGTACAAAAGGGTAGATAGGATAATAAGTATATAACGTAACAAAATGACATACAGAAACAACATGTGAGGAGGGCCCTGCTCAAAGGAGCTCACAATCTAGAGGTGATGTCAATTCATTTAAAATAGCGTGGAAGTGGGAAAAGTAGATTTATTTGAATGCAGTAGAGAATGCACCACTCAGGCAACCCAAGGCATAGATATAACAGAGTGTATCTTTATACAATATGTATAAAAATACAATTGCACTGTTGTGTTCCACAAAACAACTCTGCTATTCTGGTGTGGGTAATTTAGGAACACAAGGCAGCATTTAGTCTCTTCTAATATGTATAAAACCCATACCACCCATTAGAAAGACAGACAGGTGCTGTGGTAAATTTAAGATTAGGGGAATCTAGTTTGCTAAACAGAAATAGCTCAATTATTTTTACATCACCTATTGTAATCATACATCTTTTTTATACCGATACAATATTCACTTACTAAAATCTTATTCTGTTCACTAAAAGTAGAGTGATCAGTCAGGTTACATGTTAACTTAGCTGATGTACCAATGTAAAACAAATGCACTTGTATGTTACAATTTGCAAAACAACTCCTTTTTTCGTGATGCATGGGTTGTTGGCAAGTTGATGTGAGTAAATGCAGCCTTGATTTGCTGAGTCGCAGTTGAGTTCATGAGCTTAACTCGACCCTTACCTTGCTAGCTGGTCTGCAACTTGCCATATCTGTTCAACACATAAAAAAGAAACTCAATTTAAAAAAATGAGGGTCCAAGAAGGAGATACGGCCAATTCTTCTCTTCCCCTGTGAGGAGGTGGGGGGGGGTCATAATACTCCCTCTGGAATAGGGAGTCTATACATAACCCCACACACATTCTCTAGGGCATAATACTTTGGTACCCACCCATACTGCCTCCTCTCCCAAAATAGAAGGCTTAGGGGGTTAAAGTAATGTGAATCCTTTGTGGAGCTATGGTGCCCAACAAATCCCCCCTCCACACACACAAACATCTGATGATGAAAGAGTCCACAATGCCATGCAGTGAAATTATACATCAAAAAACATAAAAACAGGGACAGAGAAATATAGGGCTCAGTTTACTAGAGCTTACAATATAAATCATCTGTCAATGTGGTTTATACGTTTTCAGATAAACATAAATAAAAAATGGTAATTGCGACACACATATAATACACATAATTGCTACATCATCAGTTGTAATAATGCATATACATGTCTGATATAAATTAGAAGGATTTCTGCTTTACGAATAGACCTTTTTGTAATGTTTGTAAGTATTTTAGGCAGACCATTGTAAATTGATGTTACCTATAACACATATTTACAATAAAGTTTATCAGTATTAGCAGCTAACGTGTTTATTCAGATGGACAAATTCATTGGAAAGCCGACAGAATCAGAAGCATGACAAAGGTTTTTGTGTGTCATCATAAAATCAAATAAGTGATGCACAAAATACAGGTGAAAAATTCCGGTTAGTTACAATTACAGTTTGTTAGTAAGAAAAAGAGTAGAGAAGCCTGATCAAAGTTGATTTTATAATCTACAGAATTTTAGAAAATATTATAATGTATAACTATAATGATCATTATTGTTGTTAAAATGTATTGATATAGTACCAAAAGTTGGAACAGGGCTTGATATGGATACGGCTTGATTATTATTATTATTATTGGACAAAAAATGTAATTCTTCTGCTATCAAAATGCATTTGTTTCTAATTTTGAATAGTTAACGAATGGCACTCATAGGCCAGTGCTCTGTGGGATGTGGGATGAACTTCCCCGGAGTTCATCAAGAATGTGAGCAATGCTTTGGTTGGGAAGCATCTCTTCATTATGGTACAGCAGCACACATGTCCTACATGCTTGGTCATTTTCACACTACTAATACTGACATTTTTTTGCATTATGCCGGCTTGGAATTTCGCACAGCTTTGATACAAAATGTTTGCCTTGAAATTTTGAAATTACAATGTTCAAACGTGCTTATAATTGAAGCAGTTGATGTACTCCTGTGTTGTGATCTGTGGAATAAAGACTTGCAATGTTACAGTTTATTTTGAACAACAAGAATAAATATATATACACCGATCAGCCATAACATTATGACCACTGACAGGCGAAGTGAATAACACTGATAATCTTGTTATCATTTAGCCTGTCAGTGGGTGGGATTTGTTAGACAGCAAGTGAACATTTCATCCTCAAACTTGATGAGTTAGAAGCAGGGACAAAGGGCAAGCATAAGGATATGAGCGACTTTGACAAGGGCCAAATTGTGATGGCTAGATGACTGGGTCAGAACATCTCCAAAACTGCAGCTCTGAGTGTTTGCAGGCAACAGTGAAGCATGGTGAAGGTTCCTTGCAAGTTTGGGGCTGCATTTCTGCAAATGGAGTTGAGGATTTGGTCAGAATTAATGGTCTCCTTAATGCTGAGAAGTACAGGCAGTACTTATCATGCAATGGCATAACTAAAAAAGTGATTATATATATATATATGTATATACATATATACAAACACACACACACATACATACATACATATACATATATATATATACACTCACTGGCCATTTTATTAGGTACACCTTGCTAATACCGGGTTGGACCCCCTTTTGCCTTCAGAACTGCCTTCATTCTTCTTGACATCCTTTCTACGAGGTGCTGGAAACATTCCTCAGAGAATTTGGTCCATATGGACATAATGGCATCACGCAGTTGCTGCAGATTTGTAGGTTGCACATCCATGATGCAAATCTCCCGTTCCACCACATCCCAAAGGTGCTCTATTGGATTTAGATCTGGTGACTGTAGAGGCCATTGGAGTACAGTGAACTCAGTTTGAGATGACGTGAGCTTCGTGACAATACTCAGGTAGGCTGATGCATTTAAACAATGCTCAATTGTCACTAATGGGCCCAATGTGTGCCAAGAAAATGTCCCGCACACCATTACACCACCAGCCTGAACCTTTGATACAAGGTAGGATGGATCTATGGTTCTTCCAGTCTTCCATAGTCCAATTTTGATGAGCCTGTGTGAATTGTAGCCTCGGTTTCCTGTTCTTAGCTGACAGGAGTGTCACCAGGTGTTGTCTTTTGCTGCTGTAGTGTTGTGCATTCAGAAATGGTATTCTGCATCCCTTAGATCAGCAGTTTCTGAAATACTCAGACCAGCCCGTCTGGCACCAACAACCATGCCACGTTCAAAGTCACTTAAATCCCCTTTCTTCCCCATTCTGATGTCAGTTTGAAATTCAGCAAGTTGTCTTGACCACGACTACATGCCTAAATACATTGAATTGCTGCCATGTGATTGTGTTAACAAGCAATTGAAGAGGTGTACCTAATAAAGTGGTCAGTGAGTGTGTGTGTATATATATATAGATATATAGACCGTATTGGCTCGAATATAAGACTGCCCTATAAGAAAAAAGTTTTACTTGTAAATATTAATTCACATGTAAACTATTTTTCATATTTAATAAAAACTATGATTGAGAAACAATTTTTTTTTGTTTTTATTTCCTTTTATTTGCCAACCTGTCCCCAGTTATGCACATCTGTCAACCAGATATGGCTTATACCCCCCTATATGCCACTCTGCCCCCAGATTTGCCTTTTAACCCCCCTATATGCCACTCTGCTCCAAAATATGCCTTTTAACCTCCTATATGCCACTCTGCCTCCATAATATTCCTTTTAACCTCCTATATGCCACTCTGCCTCCCTTATTTTTCTTTTAACCCCCTATATGCCACTCTGCCTCCAGAAAGCCCTTATACCCCCCATATGCCACTCTTACCCTCCCCCGACTTACCAGTGCTTCCCTAGACTTCTCCCCGTGCTTCAGATTCCTTGGTGTCTAGTGGTGGCAGCCGGTGAAGGTCTGTGCGACCTTCTAGGACTGAGAACCGAAAGGTCATGTGATGCTGGCGCTCTGTCAAAGAAGCCCCAGAGGAAGTGCCGGCAGCCGCTGAGGTTGTCTGCGTGCATCGCACAGACCCCCACCGGCTGCCGGAGAGGAGGATCCAGGTCCCTGGATGCGCTATGGGAGATCTGGATCTTAGTCTTGTAGTCAGACCTCTATTTGAGGTCTGATTAGAAGACGACCTTGAATAATAGGCGAGGGATATTTTTCAGAGCATTTGCTTTGAAAAAAACCTTGTCTTTTCATCGAGCAAATACAGTATCTGTATGATAGGCACTTATCAAACTTAATTAAAGTCACAGTCAGAAAAAAGGTTTTCAAGGTTATATTTCACAAAGCACATGGTAAAACACCATTAACCATTTCATTACATGCACTATAGCAGTTCTAAAACCCTGATAGCCCCAGGACCTTAAGAAGTATACTATCCCCACCTTAGTACATCTTGACATGTGTCTATTAAAATAAATCAAACCACATAGTCATTGTCTACAATTTACACGTGGAAAGCAAACCTTGGTAAACATTGCCCTAATTGAAAAAAAGGCAAAATCCAATTCAAATAAATAATTAAAATAATTTTTTTTTATTAATCCTGAAGAAGAGCTCGTAATGTTTGGCCAAACAGATACAGACACTTACCAAACTGTTGCATTAACCTTTCAGGCTTGTTACTTAAAAACCTATTACAAAAGATATATTTAAAAGCCTTGTTGCAGTAATTATGTAATGCTTCTATCGGAAACATTTAAGATTTTACAGAATTATGCACAGCAGCAACAAATATTCCTTTTATGTGTTTTGTTACATGAAAAAGTTAGAGGTCAAGGAAGAAGAAAATTACTCTCCTAGTTTTTATGTGACTTTAACAGGTCAAGGACTGTTTCCTTTTAGTTATGATGTCGAATATATTTATTTCCCACATACATGTAAACATACCAAACAATAGTCGATAAGTATCTGCAAAACAAATATCTATGTAGAAAAAAACAGTAAGTTACGTTCAAGAAAATTGCAGACCGAACAATAAAATGTAAATGCCAAGGTGAATAATTTTGTTACTTAAGCAATCAAAGAATATTTGAATATCGTTTTCTAGTGATCTCTGTTCCTTGAACCTATACTTCAGCATAATGAGTATTGGAGTGTAAACTTTGAATACAGTAAAAACCTTCAATTTAAAAAGTCAGTTCATAGAATTTGTTTGGGCTATAAGACTAAAAAGTTAGTGTTCGTACAATGTCTGAAATGTGATATTATCACCATGATCAATTGAATATTACTTTTGATTAGACCATTTCACTGGTTGCTATAGCGATAGGGCCACTTTCCAAAGTTTGCACTGCAACAATTTTTTTATACATAATCCTCTTTGGGTGTTAGGGATTGCAGTGTGCTCATGAAAGAGTGAAATGTTCAGTTAGGGTAGGTGATGGAAATAATTATTTTGACCAAGAAGATATACTTAATCGAGCATGGAGACTCTTAACCCTGCTGCTTCTTATTCTTCCATTGAAATATTTTCTACAAATAAAAAAAAGATTTTGCATAGTTGAACTTGCATTATTGTGCCTCTTATCCAGATATAGCAAGGAATGCACCCACACACACATATATTGTATTTGCTCGATTATAAGATGAGGTTTTTTCCAGAGCAAATGCTCTGAAAAATCCCCCTCGTCTTATAATCGAGGTCGTCTTCTAATCAGACCTCATTCTGCTGGGGCCAGGCTGCTTACCGGGCTTTGGTCGCGAGCAGCGTCCAGGAGAACAGGAAGCTAGCACAGTCCTCACATAACTCTGCCTCCCCCCTCCTTCCTCTGGGGGCGGGGCCAGAGAAGTTGCTCGCACAGCCGGACCCCTGCAGAAGTCTGCGAGTGGGAGATCTGCAGTTCAGGTAAGGGGGTGGGGGAGGGTTTTTGCACAAGTATGGAATGAATGAGTATTTAAAATGTTTGTGAATGAGTGTGTGTGTGTGTGATAGCATGGATGTGTAAGGGGGGTGGGGGTGGTATCATGGCATAGGGAGGCTATAATCACACTACTATCATCCCCAGGTTCCAGCATGTACTGGCTGCCTTGGCTTGATAGGAGTGTGATTGCTGTTAGCAGTTATATATATATATATACCTCCAGAAATGCATTTTAAACCCCCATATGCCACTCAGCCCAATGATATGCCTTTTAACCCCCTATATGCCAGAGTGGCATATAGGGGTATAAGGCATATCATGGGGCAGAGAGGCATATAGGGGGTTAAAAGGCATATCATGGGGCACAGTGGCATATAGGAGGGTATACGACATTTCTGGAGGCAGAGTGGCATATAGAGGGTTAGAAGGCACATCATGGGGCAGAGTGGCAAATAGGGGGATATAAGGCATTTCTGGGGGCAGAGTGGCAAGCCTGGGGGCAGATGTGCATAGCTGGGGGGGGCAGGTTGGCAAATAAAAGGAAATAAAAAATATATATTTTTCTCAATCAAAGCTTTTATTAAATATGAAAATTAGTTTACATTAATTAATATTTACTAGGGTCATCTTATATTCAGGCTTTTTGTTTTTTTCCTAAATTAATATTTTGATTTTGGGGGGGTCGACTTATAATCAGGGTCGTCTTATAATCGAGCAAATACAGTGTATATATATATATATATATATATATATATATATATATATATATATATATATAAACACATGCACTACCTTTCAAAAGTGGTCACTTTTTCTTGGAAAACAAGGACACTTCTAGCTGTAACATAATTGCAAAAGGGTTTTCTAACAATCAATTAGCCTTTTAAACTTAAACTTGGATTAGCGACCAAAACGTGCCATTGGAACATCAAGAATGATGGTTGTTGATAAAGGGCCTCTGTATGCCTATGAAGATATTTTGTTAAAAATCAGTCGTTTTCAGTCATTACAATAGTCATTTACAACATCAACAATACCTGCACTGTATTTCTGATCCATTTGATGGCAAGATGGCAAGTCACCCCAAATTTAGGAACGGTAGTTTGTATTAGATTTGTAAAAACAGACCAAAAACTATTTGCACACATTTTTTGTTTTCATTTTGGTCTATTGGTTTTCGAACAACAAATTTTGTTTCCTGCCCTTTTGGTTCAGATGAAATTCAGAGAACTGTGTTTGTCACTTACTCTCATTCACTCTCTCATGCTCTCTTACACACACATTCTCACGCTCATTCACACTCTCTTGTGCTCTATCTCAATGTCCCTACCTTCTCCACTGACCGCTTCTGTGTCCCTGTCTCCTTTCCTGCAGCTCTGCTTCTTCTCTTGCCTCTCCTTGTTTTTTATCTTCTTTCTTCGTCCGCTGTGCCCTGTGTCTTCTATCTTCATTCGCTTCTCTCTGTGAAGAAATGCTTCTCTTTCTCTGTAAATTCATTATTGTGGCTTCCCAGAGCACTTCCGCAAAATGACGGATGCTCTGAACACACCCTCTCTGTGATTGGAGGGGGGGGAGTCACTGTGGCTCAGCCCTTTTGTGGAAGTGCACACAAAGGCCAGAATAATGCAGATAGATTTTTCGACGATAAAGCGGTGCAGAAACACCTCTCCTTCTCGATGAATATAGGGACTTTCGGAAAGTTTCCGCACTTTTTTAACTCTATTTATTTCCAAACAAATTACGTCACTTGTCTACATACTCACCTTCCTGTGCCATGCAGTGTTCCCAATGTTGTACCAACTTTTTCCCAGAAGACAGTCAACATCAACATCTGACCCTGCCATCAGAATGTCGCAGCTTGAATCGAGACTCATCAGACCAGGCAACATTCTTCCAGTCTTCAGTTGTCCAATTTTGGTGAGCCTGTGCGAATTGTAGCCTCAGTTTCCTGTTCATGGCCGGCAGGAGTGGCACCTGGTGTGGTCTTCTGCTGCTATTGCGTTGTGCGTGAAAATCCCAGTAGATCAGCAGTTTCTGAAATACTCAGACCAGCCCGCCTGGCACCAAGAACCATGCCACGTTCAAAGTCACTTAAATCCCCTTTCTTCCCCATTCTGATGCTCGGTTTGAACTTCAGCAAGTCCTCTTGACTAAGTCTACATACCTAAATGCATCGAGTTGCTGATTAGCTATTTCTGTTAACAAGCAATTTAACAGGTGTACCTAATAAAGTGGCCAGTGAGTGTACAGTATACATACCGGATAGATAGATAGGACAGACCATTCTTTACCAATATTGGACCATCGATTAATTATGAAATATCTAATTATATTCAAAATCGCAAGGTATATTTGTATGTTTTACAATTTCTTTGAGGAACAAACAGATAACAAAGGATTAATGACAAAAACATATGAAAGGAGATTACATTTCTTTATATAATAAGCAATTCATAAGCAGTCTTTTTCTTTTTTAAGTATATATATATATATATATATATATATATATATACACATGAGGGCTCAGTGCATTAAGTGTGTACAGTTGACCCAGACATTGTTAGTTGGCCTTCTGTTATATGTGGAGGAATAGGGAGAGAATAAAGGTAAAGAGGTAGAGAAAAGAAAAAAAGAAAGAAAGAGGGAGGGAGGGTGGTAGAGAAGAAACAGAAGTAAATGGAAAAAGGAAAAAAGGGATGCTGCTCCTATGGAATTGAACATCTAATAATTTAAGCAGTTCCAGTCAAGCATATTTTCAACGAAACCTAAAGATTGAAGCATTTTGAAGGATTTCTGTCTTTTAACATGGGAGATAATAATATGTTTTCTTATCTTGATTATTTTTTGATGTTTGGTCTTCTATGTTGTAATCATAAGGTAATTGAGCCCTTCCGGATTTCTTGTTTCAGTAAGAGTCAATGGACCACTACCTTCTGGTTCTCTGCTGCTAATATTGACTTCTGTATCTGAAACGAAAACAGGTTGTTCAGTTGCAATATTAAAATGTCAGGGGAATGCACAAGTATACTCTTTAAAAATCCAAACAAGAAGAAGCCCACACAATAAATATTTACATTACTCTTATAGGCATAGAAAAATACCCCCAAAAATATATAGCTTATTTTACTGGCATCATTTCTTTCTTTATAAAAATGATTTAAGGTTTAAGATAAAAAAATACTATTTTTACCAGACCTGTTCCACCAGTCTATGTAAATTAAGTTGAACGTCAGAATACCAACATGTCCAACCAAAGGATTAACCAACGTGGCTTGGTATTGTATCTGATTGCCTCACATCTATTCACCGCTAGTCAAAGCCTTCATATGGATAGCCACACTTCATATCACAAAGCTCTATTTTCTCATATGGAGAAAGGAGATTACAATTCTGTACCAGAATACCTGAGAAGTCCTTAAACGCTTCTTCGGTTACTGCCGATAACAGGTATGTGCTGCTTTAAACTTGCCCTTAAGGTGGACATTTTATAATAAGGCCTTCCAATTAAACCTTGGTATTTATGTCTCAGACATTTGCTGGCCTGTCTGCCTAACTTTAGATCTGTTCCTTGTGAAAGTGTTAAGTGCTAGTGTTCGCCTAAATCGAGCTACATGAAGTCATTGTGGTATTTTTATTCAGTATGTGTCTACGTTACTATTCCCAGGGCTTAAGTGTTCACAGAATGGGCTTCATTTAGATTTTATACGTGAGATGTGCTTCCGGCTACAAAACAATTATTCTCCTTGAACCATAATGCAGGTTAGGGCCACCTTTAATATTTCCCACACATTTTTCATGTTATTACTCTTATTTAACATTAGTGGCGTTGCTGGGGGATCTATTGAAGCTAAAGTCCTACATCTCAATGTCATAGCCCTGAATGAGAAATACCAATAACAAAGGTAATGATGGGCAAAGGTGATGGATAACCTTTCCACTTAAAATTAAGGGGGTAGTAGAAGAATTATTAAACACTCATCTACAGATTCTGGGTAGGCGCATGCAAATAAGGTCAATAATGATCACCTTTTGCCTCTATATCCAATCCCCCCAGAAATTAAAGGGTATCAAAGTCATTTTGAAGGAAAAATGATATTGGGATGATAAGCTCATGATCACTTAGATAAAACTCATGAGTTTATTCACATTTCACACAGAGCACGTTTGATTCACACTTTTTGTATTACCTATTTTTTAATATATTCACGTAAACACTCTTTACAAATCAGTGTTATTTATTATATAGTCAGTATCTTTAGTATATATCCAAACTGGGGTGTACAATTGCAGAAAGTTTTGCTTAATGCACATTGCTTGCATCTATTTTCATTATTTTTCATGTTAAATTGTTTGAAAAGAAATAAGGTAATAACGGACAGAATTTAATATGACTTTATCACCTAAACATTGTTTTTACTGTTAATGGAGAAATTAAAAAAAAATGATTGGAAATAATCTATACATTATGTTAGCAGAACTGCAAGCAATTGCCTAAATTAGGGAAAAGATGTGTTTTCAATGTGGAGTCTCCTGTTTATGACATCGCTTGTGGCTTTATATGCAAATTACACATAACCCATTGAAAACCAGTTCATTAACTTTTCATTTAACATTTTTCTCCTAAGTTAGCTATTTGCTTGCAATATTGCGAACACAATGTATGCATTATTTTCAATTATTTTTTCTTTTCATTCACAGTAAAAACATTGTTTAGGTAATAGAGTACCTTTAACTAAATCTGTTTTTGGTGAAGATATTCATTGTTTTGCACTATTGTTTACATGTAAAGCTGAAATCTCAAGAATTAAAATTGCACTCCAAATTCAGTTTTTTTACTAAACTATTGAAAAAGGTTTTCTTAAGAATTGTTTTATATATGACATTTATGTGGCATAACAAATATATATCTCCTAGTCTCTTCACTGGGGTGTACAAATGTACAAGGCCATTGTTTACATCTGTTCATGCATATATTTTTTTTATTATTTTGTTGCCAATTTTTTTTTTTAATGACTCTAGCCTTATTTTCTTTTCTACATATCACATTTATTTTATTTACGTTTGATAGAGGAGGCCAACAGTTGGGCTATATTACCGGTATTTTAAATGACGTGTCCAAAAACATGAAAGCAGTCAGTTTTTTATCATTTCATTTATTTTCATTTATGAATATTATCCATAGCTTATGCCTTTCGTTTTTTAATTTGGAGATAATTGGTTTGAAAGGAATATTTGTCCTCAGTGGAACTAATATACGTGGTAAATGTTGGCAAAACTAACATCACAATTAACTCACTTCCCCCAAGCCTCTCCTTATAATATATTATAAAATTAAAGCAATGTGGTAAAAGGTAGGAACAAGAAAATAAGAACAACTCTAGTCTGCCTTTTTCCTGCTTAAAAACCCCAAACCTAAATTCTTCCTTGAAGAATTATACATGTACTCAGTAATGGGAGGAGAGCAGAGGTGATGATGGCGCATAGCCAGAGGCAGGTATGGGTGTGTTGTCATGTGTGTCATTAAAAACACACTTGCACTTTGCGATCTGTTGAAGCAGAATGTTGGGATATGATTTCATGTGCTAGAATCCAACTTCAAGTGGAAGCATGACAGCCTCGATTCTCATTATTAACTGGCCAGTGGGCCAGTCTGGGGAGATTTGCTTGGGAAAGTGCCCTGAAAATCGGGATGTATATTATAGGTAAGGTGATCCAATGGCCCCATAAACCAGGCGCGCTTACAGAAAATGCACGTTGCAGGGCTACATTAAAATCAGAGCTGCCCAGCATCAACCTGCAAAATCCCTTATTATCTGATCAGCCTATATTTCTGTGTTTGAAAAGGAAAAATAAAGAGGAGGGGAAAGAGGTGGAGGAAAAAGTGTATGTTACATGATTTCTTACAAAGCAAGATAAACATTGCTCCAATTGCTTATATTAACCCCTTAAGGACCAGGCTGTTTTTTACTTTTTGTACCCTTTGGGGCCGAGGCTGTTTTTAACACTTTTGCGGTGCTCGTGTTTCGATGTAATTTTCTCCTCACCCATTTAGTGTACCCACACAAGTTATATATTGTTTTTTTCAGGACAAGAAGGGCTTTCTCCACTGTTTTGATCATATTATCTAATTTCCTATAAAAATAATAATAAAATATGATGAAAATTTTTGAAAAAAAAAACATTTTCTCACTTTTATTTGAAAAATCTTTTACTCATACAAAAAAGCTAATGAAAAAACCTGCGAAAAAGATTCTACTATTTGTCCCGAGTTTAGAAATACCCAATGTTTTTATGTTTTTTTGCTTTTTCTTATTGGGCAATAAGTACAAGTAGCATTTTGCTATTTCAAAACCAATTTTTTTTTTTCAAATCTGGTCATTCTGCACTATGTGCTACTCCGGGTATCTTTGAAGCCGGCCAATGCAATTTACCCCATCAAACCCCATCTCCTGAGTACAGTGATACCATCCATGCATGGGTTTGTCTGGTGCGCCCCCCCCCCATTTTGGTCAGTCTGTGCCTATTCCGTAGCATTCCAGGCACGTCATTGGTCCGTTTGTTTCTGACGTGTCTGGGCCGTCATTGGACGTTAAGGGGTTAAAGTTCACCAACAAAGAATGCCTATTTAAGTTGTTTGTAAGTACTTATGCAATCTCAGCCTCTTAAAATAAATTACCTTAAGCGAATCCAAGCGGGATCATGTTAGACCACCCCAAACTCTCGTACTAACTAGCTTACTGGGGGTAAGTGTGACATGTGAGCAGTGTGGCAGTTGGAAATGTGTTCAGCCAAACATATCTCCTGCAAGGCAAGTAGTCTAAGATCTGGGAAAATTGCAAATGTATATGGAGGAATTCTACAAAATCCTCCTCCAATGCATTTGCAAGGGAGTAAAAAAAACAATTATATAAAGGGATCACTCAGCTATCATTTGCATTAAAGTGTATATGAAAGCTGAAATGTCTTTTTAAACTGCTATTTTGCTTTTTAGTATGAGGCAGACAAAAGAAACACATTTAAAATACACTAATTTCTTATGTAAAGTTACAACTTTTTTAAAGATAACAAACTGACCAGCCTGTCAATGTGGTGAGATGCATGCCAAGAATATATTTCATCATATAAAACAGGTAATGTTAGTGCAAATCTGTTAAACATAAAGTGTCCACAATGTATAATACAGAGATAACAAATATTTATGTAGCACAAGGAAATATTGTATAAAATCTATGGAATAATGTGAAAACCGTCAAACTTAACTTAATTTGCGTTGAATTTAGATTGTGGGAGGGTGGTGTAAAGTGTCTTTAATAACTGTAAAATACCATATATAGATCTTTATGAATAATGCTTAATTACCTTCAAAGGCTGGATTGAAAACGCCTTCCAGACTCATCCTTTTGACATTACGTTGGGTCCATCTTAAAGAGCACAATTTTAGCTCTTCTAATTGTTTACGAAGGTAAGAGAATGATGGTCTTTCTTTCGGGTGCTGGGCCCAGCATTTGAGAATCAAATCCCACCTAAAAGGAAAAAAAAGTAAAAACCAGAATCAAGTAGTAGACTAAAATATTTATGAAATGCTTCTTTCTAAAAAAAAAATAGTAATGTTCTTGATATGATAATATTAATACAAGTGTCTTCTTTAGCTTTAGTTGTTTCTCTACTTTTAATAATTGGCTTCTTCAAATTAGCTCATCTCGTCAAAAGAAAAGTTCTCAGTTGATGGTCTAAACTTTATTTCAGTGCGTAGTCTTCTTTTGAAATAATAACAGAGGGAGGTGATTTTCTAAAATGAATGGTACCAGGTCAATTGTTATTTGGTTATCACTCATAGGTATGAAAGACTCTGTTCTCTGCCTGTCAAAGAGCACTAAGGTCTGATGAAAGCTCATGAGTGCATATTCATTTCTATATGAGTAGCAGCAGCAGCAAAAAAGGCATTCCACTGCATCTCTTGCTGGCCGTTACTAAAAGGAATCAAGGTGTACATTGATGAAGATGGACAAAATAATCCATGGTAATATGTATAGTACAGTACTGAAACTTTTTGTTTATTAATACAATGCAGAATCTCCTTGTCCAAATAACGATATTAATCAACCATTTTTTATAAATAGGGAATGCTTATTTCCCTATCATATAATAATCTATTTGCCAAATGCAAAATAGTCATACTTATCGTTGTACATATTCATATATGTATATTCATATATATATATATATTATTCATAGATGTGTATGTGCTTCAGAATGATCTGTCATCTTGTTTGTTGTTATATTTCTTGTTAATTGAATTCTTTTCACTGGAAGGTGTTTTATGAGGAAGTTGTTCTGCATCATTACTGCTCCAGTAGAGCTTTCAGTGGTTTCCTGCCATGAAAACTACAAATAATAGACAACTTTCATTTTGTTCTTCAAGGCACAGGAAGTATGAGGAATCACCTTACAGACCGTGCTACGGCTGCCTTGAGTTAAGAGCGTTTGATGCCCATGAAATGCCTAAGAAAAGACTTTCAGGAAACAAAAAGATTCTGAGTCGCTACTGAAAAAACCAACACGTAGACACAACAAAGTAAGAGATCAGCCCACAACCAGTAAATACGGTTTAGAAACAACTTACAAATATTGATTGAAAATGGAGTTACTGAACATCAATGGATTATTTACATTAAAGGAAATCTAATAAAGTATACAGACTGCACTGATGTAAGCATCACCACGGGGACTTTCTAGTTACAAAAGAGAATCACAAGATCTATAAAACACAGCAAGTGAACAAAAATACGAAAATATAAAGAAACATTTTTTTAAAAGACACCTTGTAACCAACACAGATCCAAAGATTTGAGAGAATCTTATTTTAATGACCGGTTGCTAACATTAAGCATGAAGAGTTAATGACAATGAACATTATGCTTCCTGTCAGAGAAGTATTGTTAGCTTTAATGAAGAGATGGGACAGAATATGTTTAGGAAGCTGTCAGTGAGTCTGGTATTCATAAATGTTACTGAGATATGTAACACTATGTTTAGTGACAAGGTCACAGTAAAGTTGGAAGGTTTTGGTATGCCTGTGAAATAGAAGATGGATAGCAGATCTGCTAATGGGAAAAATAGTTTTACACTAGAAATAGTTTTACACTAGAAAACTGTGCTTGGGGTATGGGCGCGGAGACAAATGTATCTGGAAAAAGCCTGAACAGAACGAAAAAAGTAAAACTGTCTATATTTACCCGATGACTGTATGACGGAAGGAACTGGAAAATACTTACTAGATGGCATTACCATACTAACAGTAAGATAATACAAAAGCAGCATAAACATGGTTGTAGAGGTAAATAAGCATGTATGAAGTATTTTTTTTTATTTATTATAGATAGAACAATAATTATTTTAAAACTGCTCATGAGGGTTGAGGTTATCCAGAAAATCTATTACTGCTCCCTATCTAAGTGAGACAAGGATCACAGTAAATGTTATATAATTGTGCATATTGACCAGTGGGGCCTTTTATATTCAAAATCGCATAAAAAGTAACTGTCCTTTGTCTGTCGACACAAACATGGAATTGCAAGAAAAAGAAACTTGGCAACCCATGAGCATACCTGGGAACTCTCCGGGTTTGACCCGGAGATTGCCGGGTGAAGCACAGCTTCTCCAGTTCTCCGGGTCAAGACATGAATCCTCCGGGTCGTGGGGTCTTAACACGCCCCGCTCCCCGCCCATTTTCCCTGTAAATGGGGGTGACTGACGACGGCAGGAACTCCCACTGACGGCGGTGGGACATCCCACTGACGTTGGAGGGACCGCCCCCTGATGACAAGGGACCGCCCCCTGACGACAAGGGACCGCCCCCTGACATCAGCAGGCCCATTCCCAGCACTCCCCTGGATTATCAGAGGAGCAGATAGAGGCAGGGAACATAAAAACACAAGCCATTAGGATATGGACTTACTCTAGAACTACAAAAAGTACAAATGGATTGAGAATACTGAATACTCTCAGTACCTGTTATGGTCAGTGCAGCAAGCAGACCCCAATGTAAGTCAGCGGTATAGATGAGACAAGAATGCACCAGCAGCATATTGTGAACCTTGCTGGGGGATACATAATACAGACGCAAATATCCATTCCATATATGGTTTAAAGCACATGTCACAAGTCAACCGTCGAGCAATGATCTAGTGGAAGAGTCAATATGGTTGGTTGATAATTTTAAGTAGTTCTGGTTCTATTAGGATTATAACAGTTGGACAAGTAACTGGAAATCTGTTAACCGAGACAATCCAAAAAACTTTTATTGACATGGAATAATGTTCCGTTCATCAGTATCAGAGATCACTAATTGTAACCTTTCTTCAAGCCATTGTACAGTGCTGGGGAATATGATGGCAGTATATTAAGCAATAAATAATAATAAGGATTAGCATTCTATAATCATGTATATCACATTTAACTTTTTACAGCACATATGTTTTTTTTTTAAGAACTAACAATATAAAATGGACCACATCTTATGAATAATATATAATATTACATACATTTAAAAATATGAAAACAGACATGTATCCATTCCATTATGGTGAAGATCTCACATTAATTTAGTTGAACTCTTTTTCTAGTGTTTTATCATAAAGTAGATAGATAGATAGATAGATAGATAGAATAGATTAGATAGATTTTTTCAGTAACCTTTACAACAGCTGCATAATTGTATAAGGTACACATACTGAACAGGTGTATACATCCAAAAGAAGCTATTATGATTGTGCTGGTATTATCCATGTTTTATTATTTTTATTTGAAAAACATGGTTGGAAACTTTATTTCTACTCTTTATGACATGAACCATTCACAAAAAAGTGTACAATATTTACTTTGTGAACTGTGACTGAACGTATAGCAGTCAGTGTTAATATGGTGCCCTCTACTGGACATTCATCAGAAAACAATGGAATAAACCCTTTAAAATCCTTTAGTGACCAGAATGGAGGGTTGACAAAAACTGTTAAAATGTCTAATATATTTATATGATGTGGTTTTATGCCATCTTGATTAATGTACCATGATATCTTGTTCTCTTTTTAAATTAACAGGAAAAAAAGGAATAAACAGTGTTATCTATTTTACTGATTTATTTAAATATATAGGTCTTAAAAAGATACAGGTTGTCTGCTAGATCTTATAAAATGTGATTAAAGAATTGAAGAAGAGAAAACATCTCAAGTTAATAATGTTGAGTTTATTCAGTGGGCTTACGGGACACTTTTTTTTACTGGATGTGGCTGTACCAAGACTTTGGATGTGGCTTATTCACTTGCTAATAGCTTTTAATGCACTATAGTAAGACATTGTAAATATAATAATGCATTTAATTGAAAAAAATATTTTCTACTTTACAACACTATGATATACTCACAATCAAAAAATATTGCTTTATGACACTAAGATATACTTTTTTATTTCATTGCGACACTAAGATATCAAAATTCTCCTACAAAAAGGGATATCAGGGGTGGCTAGAAGGAGAGAGGGATATGTTTCTAAAAGATGTACTGTCCCTCCTAAATATGGACACTCGGCAGGTATGGCGTAAGAGATAATAAGTCGCCTGAGGATGTAGGAAAAATTGTGAGACCCACAAGTGGCATGCTGGTAATTTATTCAAATATGAGTAGGAAATAGGGAATATATATACAGTATCTCACAAAAGTGAGTACACCCCTCACATCTTTGTAAAAGTATTATTATATCTTTTCGTGTGAGAACATTGAAGAAATGACACTCTGCTACAATGTAACGTAGTGACCATAGAGGCTGTATAACAGTGTCATTTGGTGTTCCCTTAAAAATAACTCAACACACAGCCATTAACCTTGGCAACAAAAGTGAGTACACCCCTAAGTGGAAATGCCCAAATTGGGCCCAATTAGCCATTTCCCTGTGTTAAATTTAGTGTTATCGCTCTCACACTGTCTCATACTGGTCACTGAAAGTTCAGCATGGCACCTCATGGCAAAGAACTCTCTGAGGATCTGAAAAAAAGAATCGTTGCTCTACATAAAGATGGCGTTGGCTATAAGAAGATTGCCAAGACCCTGAAACTGAGCTGCAGCACGGTGGGCAAGACCATACAGCGGTTTCATGGGACAGGTTCCACTCAGAACAGGTCTCGCCATGGTCGACCAAAGAAGTTGGGTGCACGTGCTCAGCGTCATATCCAGAAGTTGTCTTTGGGAAATAGATGTATGAGTGCTGCCAGCATTGAAGGGTCAGCCTGTCAGTGCTCAGACCATACGCCGCACACTGCGTCAAATTAGTCTGCATGGCTGTTGTCCCAGAAGGAAGCCTCTTCTAAAGATGATGCACAAGAAAGCCTGCAAACAGTTTGCTGAAGACAAGCAGACTAAGGACATGGATTACTGCTGGAAAATAATGGTGGCCACACAAAATGGCCCCATTTGGACATTTCCACTTAGGGGTGTATTCACTTTTGTTGCCAAGGTTTAGACATTAATGGCTGTGTGTTCAGTTATTTTGAGGGGACAGCAGATTAAGGCTTTCCACTTGGGTTTTTGTTCTGCGTTTTTTTCTTGATGAAAAACGCCAGGAAAAACGCCAGGAAAACTGCCACTGCATTTACATGCATTTTGGCGTTTTTTCTGGAGTTTCTTCTGGCGTTTTAGCCTTTCTGTGGAAATTGCTTTTTTGACCTTAGGCTGTTTTTCCAGCCTTTACAGGTTAGAATTGTCACCCAGCTAAAAGGGATTCGGATAAATGGCAAGTATCTGCCCCCTCCTGATGTAATTTACTTGGTAGAGTTCTACTTAAACGCCCCGGCGGACCCTTTTGTCTCTGTTCTGTGGTTTGTAAGGCGTGCTTTATTCCGAATGTCTGCTCCTCTAGGAAGATTGGCCCCAAATGATGGTGCAAATGTAACAATTTGGAACAAACATGCCATTACAAACAAACATACGCGACGCATCAACTGGATCCTGCGTGCCAAAAGCAACAGCAAACAATTTGCACCATCATTTGGGGCCAATCTTCCTAGAGGAGCAGACATTCGGAATAAAGCATGTGGAAACCTAGCCTTACACTGTTATACAGGCTGTACACTCACTACTTTACATTGTAGCAGAGAGTCATTTCTTCAGTGTTGTCACATGAAAAGATATAATAAAATATTTACAAAAATGTGAGGGGAGTACTCACTATATATATATGCTGAACTTTAGTTCAACTGCTAACTTGTATGCACTCACTGCTTAATGAAAAGTGAAAGGGCATTTTGCATTATTTCCACAATATCTTAAACACAAAAAAGAACCCCAGAGTAAGGAAGGAAACAGAGGAGTAGCAGCAGTAGGTGCTGGGCCTGGGCAAGCACTGGCAGAGAGACATATCCAGCCTCTTAGTGCAGGACTTAATTTCCCCAATATTCAGAAAAATAAAAGAACTGATCCAGTAAAGAAAGAGTTTTATTCTGTGCTTGATTATAGAATAGCTTACAAGCAATCTTCGCCCTGGATCCCACCAAGGCACCAGAACATGACACCTTTGTGAGTCCTTGGTAGTAACTAAAATCGCGTCATGCTTTGGTAGTTGAGGTGAACAAGATATTAGCCCTACTAGAGTGAGGAAGTTCAGTACTGCTGGTGCTGGCAGTACTGTGATGACCAATCACAGCAATCACATGACTGTTTCATCAGTTACTGTGCCTCTCTCCATAATCTTTATGATCTGTGGTGAGACACAGCATTGGTGTGTGAAATCTGCAAAAAATAATTTTCCAACCATCAAGTATCCAATTTAACCCATTGATTAACGAGACATAACCGGACACCATCCTGATCCTGCCAAACCCAAAAAAATGTTTTGGCTAGTTCGGTTTTCCGAACTGCTGAAGAAGCCTATACTATTCTGGCCAAGTCAGATGTTTCGTCTGACAAAGCCACAATTACAGCATCAGATATTGAGCCAATATCTGATGTGTCTGGTGTCACATCAGATAATAAGTGTGATGGAACCCACCATCACTGGGGCCACTGGAGAGGCCAGCCTCCTCCCTATTAACTATGGGCCCTGGGTTTGTAAAGGCTTCTGTGGCTACCCCCAGCAGTATCATCTCATCACTGTGTCAGCAACCATGCGGACAACCGACCCGCAGCCACTCACCGGAATACCCGCGGGTCGGTTCTCCGCAACTTCCACGCCGTGTCCAACCGGCAGGGACGCGGTTCGGTCCTCACCGCATCCAGCCGGCACAGACACGGGTCCATCCTCGCTCGCGTCCTCGCCGCATCTAGCCGGCGCGCGCGAAACCCCGCCTCCTGTTTCTCTGCTTCAGGAGGGTGGGGGCCGCGCGCGCTCCCGATGACGTCACCAGCCCGGGAACATTTAAAACCCAGCAGCTTCTGCTGCTGGGCACTTGGTATATTTCTCTCTCTGTACGTTCCTGTTACCAAAGTTGTGTTTTGCTGATCTTCTGGATACCCTGACCCTGGCTTGTTTAACGGACTTTGCTAATCTTCTGGATACCCTGACCCCGGCTTGTTTAACGGATTTTGCTAATCTTCTGGATACCCTGACCCCGGCTTGTTTAACGGACTTTGCTTATCTTCTGGATACCCTGACCCTGGCTTGCATACCGGACTCCGCCAAACATTTAGTGACATTATACCAAGTCATACATGGAACCCGCAAGCCAATTTTTGGACGCCATGTCCACTCTCACTCAGCAGGTGTCTTCATTAACACAATCTGTCCAAGACCTGCAGTCAAGTCATATCCAGCTTCATCAACAGCTCCAACAGCTTCAGACAACGCCAGCAGCCTCAGGGAATCCATCTATTGTGGCTCCTCCGCCTCTTCCATTAGCTCAAGAAGGGGCCATGGCGTTAGAACCTCAAGTGGCCCTCCCAGACAAGTTTACAGGAGACAGGAAAAAATACCGTACCTTTATTACATCCTGCCAGATACTGTTCAATCTAAAACCACGTACCTACGTCTCTGATTACGTCAGGATTCATACGGTTATTTCTCTCCTCCAGGAAGAACCCCAACTATGGGCTCACCATTTACTGCATACCCAGAGTCCAGTCCTGGATTCTTGGGCCACGTTTCGTCATGCACTAGATTCTATGTACGAGGATCCGTTTAGAGTCTCCACCGCTACCACTAACCTACGGGCCCTCAAACAAGGGCGCCGACCGGTAGAAGAATATATCACGGAATTCCGCCGCATATCTCTAGAAACCACGTGGAACGAATCGGCATTACTCGATCAATTTCGTCTGGGCCTATCGGACGCTCTTAAAGATGAGCTGGCACGAGTCGGTATTCCCAACTCCCTGGACGAGCTTACCCACTTGGCGACCCAAATTGACCGCCGCCTGAGAGAAAGAAAAGCAGAACGGGGTCCCACGTCGGTTACTTCAGGTTTCAACCGTTTCCCGGTACCGTATTCGCCTTCCCGAGCACCCACTCCTGCCGAGGAACCCATGCAAATTGGGCTTGCGAGAGGCCATTTGACACCGGAAGAAAGATCCAGACGCAGATCACTAAGTTTGTGCCTGTATTGCGGGAAACCGGGACATACAGTTAACAACTGCGGTAATCGCCACCGTCTCTATGATGGTAAGAATATTGTCACCCAGAAAAGACTTATTTCACCCCACATTTGCACACCACATTTATCAATCTCTCTTTCCTTGCAGTGGACTAAAAAGCCTATCCTCCTCGCTGCAATGATTGATTCTGGAGCAAGTGGATGCTTCTTGGACGTGGAGCTAGCCAAGACCTGGGCTATTCCTACACAACGGAGATCAAGCCCTATTCATATCCAGCTGGTCGACGGCAGCCCCCTTAAGTCGGGACCGATTACCCAAGAGACTATTCCATTAATCGTTTCCATCGGTGACAAGCATCACGAATTGCTCCAATTTGACATTGTTCCAGCCCCCACTTTCCCTATCATCCTGGGCCTCCCATGGCTCCGAAGTCACAATCCTGTTATTAATTGGGAGACCGGGACATTAACCTTTTCATCATTATTTTGTACCAATAAATGTTTACTACCTTCAGCACTATGTTCGACTACTGATTATTCCTTGGCCGCCGCCATTCCTCCAGCGTATCATCAATTTCTGGATGTATTCGAAAAGAAAAAAGCGGAGAAGTTGCCCCCTCATCGCTCATATGATTGCCCTATTGAGCTTCTCCCTGGTGCATCTATCCCTTTTGGAAGAATATTTCCTCTCTCAGAACCAGAACTTGCCACCCTCAAAGAATATATTGATGAGAATTTGGCCAAAGGCTTTATCCGGCCTTCTACCTCCCCTGCTGGAGCTGGCATCTTTTTTGTTAAAAAAAAGAATGGAGAATTACGCCCGTGCATCGACTACAGAGGGTTAAATAACATAACTGTTAAAAATCGCTACCCTCTTCCATTAATCTCTGAGCTCATGAATCATGCCCGCACGGCCCAGGTATTCACAAAACTTGACTTACGGGGCGCCTATAATCTCATACGAATACGCAACGGGGATGAATGGAAAACGGCCTTCCGATCTAGATACGGTCATTTTGAATATTTGGTCATGCCATTCGGACTATGTAATGCCCCTGCTACATTTCAATATTTTATCAATGATATTTTTCGGGACGTCTTGGATAAATTCATTATTATCTACCTAGACGACATTCTCATTTATTCCTCCTCGCTTACCGCTCACCGTGAACACGTCAAGATGGTACTTAGTCGTCTCAGACTACACCAGTTATACGCCAATCACTGGAGCTGGGGGGGCCTGCAACTAGCGGGGAGGGGCAGTCAGAGGGACAAATGCATATGGGGAGATTCTGCCGATTAAATAAATGGACCACTTAACCATATTCTTTAAATGAATTTAGTTATGCTGACAGTTTTCCGTTAAGGTGAGGAAAAGCCACTTTGTAATCCATCTTCAGAACACTTGCACAACTCGGTATGGATTATAGAGGGTATTATTAGTTTAAGGCGTGCTGCTAGTATAGATGCATATAATTTTATATCCACATTAATTAAAGAAATTGGTCTATAATTTCTTATATTAGTAGGATCTTTTTCAGGTTTTAATATCGGTAAAATATTAGCGTGAAGGAATTCGGCAGGCGTTTTAGAGCTTAATGCTATTTCATTAAAAGTCGACAAAAGACATGGTGAGAAGGAATCTTTAAAGATTTTATAAAAGCTATTACCAAATCCGTCGGGACCGGGAGTTTTTTGATTTTCTAAATGGTCTATTGCTTTTGTCAATTCTTTTATAGTTATTGGTTGATTTATAGTATCTCTTTGAAGATCTGATATTCTTGGAATTTTTATTTCTTTAAGATATTCATCAATTTCTCTTACTGAAACTCCTTTACTTAGATTATAAAGGCCGCTATAATAATTATTAAATGCTTGGCCAATATCCTCCGGGGATAAGAATATTTTATCTCCTTCAATGATTTTTGATATTTTACTCGCTGATCTTTTATTTTTGAGTTTTTTGGTCAAGATCTTATCTGCTTTATTCCCCTTATAGTAATTTTTTAATTTTAAATTATGAATAGCTTTTATAATCTTATCTTCTAATTTAATGTTTATTTTTTGTTTTATCTCCTTGATTGCTTTTAAATTATCTACTTTAGGAGAGATTTTATTACTGGAAGTCAGTTTAAAGTAATTCATATATAAATCAGACAAATCCAAGTCCCTATTTCTTTTATCTTGTTTACTTATTTTGATAAGATATCCTCTCATTACTGCTTTATAAGAAAGCCAGATTGTAGCCGAATCTAAATCAGGAGTCATATTTTCTTTAAAGAAAAAATCTGACATTCTTAATAAATATTCTCTATTTTCTTTATTTTTTAAGATAAAGTCATTTAACTTCCATGAAGTCGCACCTACTATTCTATTACCAATCTCTATAACATTAAAACTATGATCTGACCATGTATTCTCTATTAGAGACGCTTTCTTAACTCTCCTTATCATAGAAGCACAGCCCAGGCAAAGGTCGATCCTAGAATAAGATCCATATACTCGAGACAGATGTGAATAATCTTTTGTGTATGGATGGAGAGTACGCCAGATATCGAAAAGATCTCCTTTTTTACAAATAGTTGTCAATTTTTTGGCTTGTTTAACTAGGTTTTTATCTACTAAACCATCATTAGGAATTTTTTTGTCTAGAATCGGATCCATTATACAATTGAAATCTCCCGCTATTAATACACAACCTTTTTGAATCTTTTCAGCTCTATCTATAATTTTTTGAAAGAGCAGAGTGGGGTTTTTATTTGGGAGATATACATTAATAAAGGTAAATATAGCATGTTCTATTTCGCAAACAAGGATAATAAAGCGACCCTCAGGGTCTACATCCTGACCTAGAATGTTTATTTGTAAATTTTCCGCAAAAACAATGGCTACACCCCTCTTTTTTTTTTCCGTTAAAGAGGCCTGGATTATTAATGGGAATTTCTTACCCCCCCATGATTGTTTCTCTGACTTTTTCCAATGGGTCTCTTGAAGGAAGGCCACTTGGATATTATTTTTTATTAATGTGTCGTAAAGTAGGCCTCTTTTTCGCGTTGAATTTAGCCCTTGGGCATTGAGAGACATAACTCTTATAGCCATTTATTAACTAATTCTCTCCTCGTTCCCCTTCCCAATTTAAGAATTTTATATAAGCAAGACAATACTCCTGGTATAGACTCCCTATCGCGAGAAAGGGAGTGTTGTACCAGACAAAAAACATAAAATTTGGAGCAAAAGCTCCATCTAAGTTCTTTCCTAACCATTGTATTTGGAAAGAAACTAAGGTGCTCTGCGTTTAAAGCGCAGTAGGCGGAATTTTGTACGGTAGGAGCCTCTACTTTTGATTGTAAATATCCCTTACTCAACGTGTGGACCAGGAGAAAAAAAAGAAAAAAAAAAAAAAAAAAAAAAAAAAAAAAATGGTATATTCCCCCAAAGTATTTAAGCGAAAGTGTCATATTATTTCTTGTATGAATATAACATGTATATCCCTGCGTTAATTTAAGTTTAAGGGCCTTTAATAACCCCACTTAACTGGCGTAAATTGTATAGTTATATTCCCCATTACATATGTAGTGATATAAACCATAGTAACTCTAAAGGAGTATATTTATTATAATACTACTTTATTAAAAAAAAAAAAAAAAAAAAAAAAAAAAAATTTGCTCTTGTATTTTTAATTCTAGTGATAGTGTCTAAATTATAAAAATGACGAGTATGACCCTACAGTAATTTTAAGTTTGGTGACACTTAATTCCAGAGAATTTAATATTCTCTATTTCAAATATATATTTAAGACAGTGGGGTCCTAAATATTTAAATTCATCCTATTTCTCATATAATTTTAGCGTGTATATCTCTGCATTACTTTGAACAAATCAGAATCTAGTGAATAATTAATTTAGGAGAAAAAATTCCGTAGCATTATAATGTGAATATATAATAAAATATAACAAATGTGTCCCTACAGTGATTTTAAGTTTAGTGTCACTTAATTCCAGCCTTTTTGACTGGAAATTTAATATTCTCTATTTCAAATATATATATAAAAAAAAAAAAAAAAAAAAAAAAAAAACATAGAGTGGTATGCAAGTGTATATGTATATAGATATGAGTTAGTAATACATTAACAATAATAAAGTGTGATGTAGAAAGAGAGAGAGAAAAAAAAAAAAAAAAAAAAAAAAAAAAAAAAATCTAGTGTACCCCCCTAAAATATTTAAACTAGAAATTCGTACTATTTCTTATATAGTTTTAGCGTACATATCTCTGCACTGCTTTAAAAAAAGTCAGAATCTAGTAAATAATTTATTTAGGGTAAAAATTCCGTGCGGTTTTTCATATGGATATAATATATGTGACCCTAAAATGTTTAATCCCTCTTAACTGCATATTTAGTATTCTCCGCTTCAAGTGTATATTTAAATCAGTGTAACCCTAAAGAGATTTATTTAAAGTAATAAATTATTTATTTATTTAAAGTAATAATAAGTTTATTAGTTTGTGTGGAGGAAAAAAAAAAAAAAAAAAAAAAAAAATTGCTCTTGTATTTTTAATTCTAGTGAAGGTGTCTAAATTATAAAAATGACGAGTATGACCCTACAGTGATTTTAAGTTTAGTGACCCTTAATTCCAGAGAATTTAATATTCTCTATTTCAAATATATATTTAAGACAGTGGGGTCCTAAATATTTAAATTCATCCTATTTCTCATATAATTTTAGCGTGTATATCTCTGCATTACTTTAAACAAATCAGAATCTAGTGAATAATTAATTTAAGAGAAAAAATTCCATACTATTATGATGTGAATATATAATAAAATATAACAAATGTGTCCCTACAGTGATTTTAAGTTTAGTGTCACTTAATTCCAGCCCTTTTGACTGGAAATTTAATATTCTCTATTTCAAATATATATAAAAAAAAAAAAAAAAAAAAAAGAGAAAAACACCTAGTGGTATGTAAGTGTATATGTATATAGATATGAGTTAGTAATACATTAGCAATAGTAAAGTGTGATGTAGAAAGAGAGAGAAAAAAAAAAAAAAAAAAAAAAATAAATAAATAAATAAATAAATAAATAAAGTCTAGTGTACCCCCCTAAAATATTTAATCTAGAAATTCGTATTATTTCTTATATAATTTTAGCGTACATATCTCTGCACTACTTTAAAAAAAAGTCTGAATCTAGTAAATAATTTATTTAGGGTAAAAATTCCGTGCGGTTTTTCATATGAATATAATATATGTGACCCTAAAATGTTTTATCCCTATTAACTGAATATTTAGTATTCTCCGCTTCAAGTGTATATTTGGATCAGTGTAACCCTAAAGAGATTTATTTAAAGTAATAAATTATTTATTTATTTAAAGTAATAATAAATTTATTAATTTGTGTGGAGGAAAAAAAAAAAAAAAAAAAAAAAAAAAAAAAAAAAAAATTGCGATTCATTATAGACATATGTTCAATATAGTTATAGCAATTATATCCCTGCAGTTGTAATAACCTTAATTTACAGCTTTAATTACTTCCACTTGAGTATACCTCAATTTGTGTATAGCGATGACTAATATGTCGCCTATGATATGGCACTTATATTAAAAAAGTATATTAATGAAACCCAATAAAAAAAAAAAAAAAAAAAAAAAAAAAAAAAAAGAAATTCTATTTGATATTTTTCAGTTTTAGCCATTCCTTCACTTCGTCCGGAGACGAAAATTGTTCTATTGAATTGTCAAAAAAAATTGCAATTTTTGCTGATGGGCGCCAACTGAATCTAATTTTGTTTCGCCATAATATAGTCGTGACAGTGGAGTATAGTTTTCTCTTCATTCTTGTATTGTATGAAATGTCTAGTAATGGAATTACACCCTTAAATTTGCCTTCGTATATACTCTTCTGTTTACTAGCTTTATAAATTTGTTGTTTAAAATAATAGGAGTGAAAGCAGACCAATATATCCCTCGGAACTTCCTTAGAGATTGATTTAGGTCTAGGGATCCTGAAGCAAATGTCAATAATTTCCTCGAAATTTTTAAAGTTTACCCCCAGATATTGGAAGTATTCTTTCATTATTAAGGAAAGATCTTCCGGATGTTCTGTTTCTTTAATATTCCTGAAACGGAGATTCTTTTTGTTGATTTTATCTTCTAGGTTGCCAATCTTGAATTCCATTGATTCCATTTGGTTTGTAGCAAAATGTTTGTATTCAAGTAATGTATTGACTTGCATTTGAAGATCTTTAAATTTATTTTCCATTTCTTTCATTTTAGTAACTACTATGTTCATTTCTTTTTTGAAGTCGCTTAGGTTATTAGACATTTCTTTTTTTAATTCAGTCACCACGTCTTGTAGGCTTAAAGTTAGTAATTCTGGTGTAATTGATTCTTGAGATTTTGCACGATCAAGGTCTGGGGAGAAGTGTTCATCTGTGAGATCAGAGGATGATTTATCTGTTGCTTCTTTTGAGCTTTGAGGCGAAAAAAAAGACAGTCTCTTGTCCAATTTTGTATCCTGTTTGCCCCGTTTCGAATGGAGTTTAGGGTCTTGCTTTCTTGAGGCCATTTTAATTCCCAATAGTAACTTCCTTAAATGGTATCAGGTCAGTTTATATTTAAGTACAAGACTTCAATTGGAGTTTTAGGGAATATTCATATTACCATTAAGTTTACACATCAATGTAACAAGCAATTTAGCTTCAGAAAACCTCTTCAAGCATTCTTTAACCACTTAGTCATAAGACTTTCACCTCAGACCCTTCCCTTCTCTTCCTTTGCCATTTAAAGTATATAAGATGAAAAATGTCCAAAAGAAAAAAAAAAAAAAAAAAAAAAAAAAAAAAAAAAAAAATAAAATATATATTTCTACTTGCCGGAGAGCAAATTTAGTCCTTCAAGCTTCACGAGCTATGTTTATACGTCGTTGGTCTCGGCACTGTGATCTCCGTTGCTCTATATTTTTCAGTTGCCCCGGTCCCCACAGTGAGTATTGTAGGCGGGCAGCGTCAAGTCCGCGAGGTCAGCGAAACCCGCGAAACCCGCGAGGCCGGCGTTCACCCGCCATCACGTCCCAGGCTCCGACCGCTCGTAGGATCCGCCTCCGAGAGCGTCAGCACGTCATCGCGTCAACCGCCCCCCACCTTTTTGTCTTTTTTTGTGAACAGAGATTGACACTTCTGATGAAAGCTGAGTAGTGTGGCATATTACACTACCAACGAATACACTTCCATATTTCTAAATGTTACGTATATAAAACAAATACTGAGCAAAACAGCTTCTCCTTTAGATTTGTCAGTAAAAAGAAACTGTTTTTGTTCATTATTTTGAAATACAGTGATGAGAAAAAGTATTTGCCCCTTTCCTGATTTCTTTTATTGTTACTTTTTGTCACGTTTAAATATTTCAGGTCACTTACTCACTTAGCTAATATAAAACATCGTGAGCAAACACAAAACGCAGTTCTTAAATTAATATTTCATTTCTTGAATGTAAAGAGTTAGTCAGAACCTATATCACCCACATGAAAAAGTAGTCGATCCCCTAAACCAAATAACTGATTGTGCCACCCTTGGTGCCAACAACTTCAATTAAATATTTGCAATTAGTTTTTTGCATCGCACTTGGCAGAATCGTTCAGCCACATTGCAGGGTTCTTGAGCATGGACTGTTTTTTTAGGGTCATGCCATGGCATCTTAATCAGATTAAAATCAAGACTTTGACTAAGCAGGCTCCTGGCCTGTTTGATTTATTTCTGCTTTGTGATTTTGTACCTTGCTGACCTGATCTGTGCACCATACCTGGCTATCATGACTACCTGCATTGTGTACCGACCTTAGCTATTTCTGACTACACTTTAAGTGTACCGAACCCAGGATTGGCCTGGGCATCTACCTCTGGCATTACCTATATAGAGGTATCTGGCACCTCCAGCGAGTGCTTTGCTATCCTCTACTCAGTACAGATATACTAATATTGGCACCCTTGGTAAATATGAGCAAAGAAGGCTGAGAAAAATTGTCTTTATTGTTAAACCTTTTTGATATTTTCTTAAAAATACTCAAAAATACTCTGCTCATGGATATCAAACAATTGCAAAAATAAAAAATATATATACCATGAAAATCCCAGTAGATCAGCAGTTTCTGAAATACTCAGACCAGCCCATCTGGCACCAACAACCATTCCACGTTCAAAGTCACTTAAATCCCCTTTCTTCACCATTCTGATGCTCGGTTTAAACTTCAGCAAGGTGTCTTGACCACGTCTACATGCCTAAATACATTGCGTTGCTGCCATGTGATTGGCTGATTAGCTATTTGTGTTGACAAACAATTGAACAGGTGTACCTAATAAACTGGCCAGTGAGTGTATACATATATCTGCCTCTATGTGAGCCTCCACATTGCTGAGATCATCGAAGCCCCTGTTTTCCTATCTTGGGGCTCATCCCCCCGTCAGGTGTATCTTGGTGAAGATTGTCTGTGGGACGCACCCAGGACTACCTACTCACGTCAGAAACACCCTCATTTAAAGAGGAAATGGGTGGGGAGTGGGGCAGGTCAGGACCCCGCTCTCTCAACCAGGAGGATTCTGGTGTCGACCCAGAGAACCAGAGAAGCAAGCTTCTTCAGAAGTCTTTTGTTCCTGGGCAGAGCAAGATAGGAGACACTGTAAGGGAGCAGCGAGAAGGCAGCCTTGCGGGACTGCGCGGGATTACCGGGACCCGCAGGTACAGTGCCTGACAGCCGCTCCCGCCCGCAGCCCCAGCAAGACAGCCCGCACGCCCACCTCCCAATGCAGTCCTCTACAAGTGAGCCCTGCAGTTCTTTAATACATTTGACCACCTAGATGATTTTTCAATGTGCTCTAGGAGGAATTTTGATTGACTGGCCACTCCTGGAAAGGCTCACTACTGTTCCAAGTTTTCTCTATTTGTGGATAATGGTTCTCATCGTGGTTTGCTGGAGTCCCAGAGCCCTTGAAATGGCTTAGTAGCCCTTTCCAGGCTGATAGATGTCAATGTTTCTCACCAGACCTTTTAGCCTACTTCACTTTGCAGGACAGGTTGTATTTAATTTATGTTTAAATTCATCGTGCAGTGATCATGCCTGGGAGTGTCTAGTGAACTAGTGAATTTAGTAACTAAGGGGGCAAATACTTTTTCACATAAGGCCAGGTAGGATTGGATAGCTTTTTTCCTTGTATACATGAAATAATTTGTGAGTACCATGGTTATCTTTGTCTAATATTAAAATTTATTTGATGATCTGAAACACTTAAGTGAGACAAATATGCAAAATTATTACGTAATCGGGAAGGGGGCAGATATTTTTTTCATAGCACTGTATGTATGAAAACCAATTCCTAAATGGCAGATTAAATTGTTAGGATTTATAGAGATGATTCATATCTTCACACAGGGCTATACAATGGGGAGTACATTAAACTCACAGTTAAACAGTTTAAACACTGAATTAAACTCACAATGCTTAAGTATTGGTAAGTAAGATATTTGCACTTAAATACTCACAGATCATCAGAACAGTTCACTGGGGCCTCCATTCTTTGCCCGGAACGTACATGGTGTAAGACCTCCAAGTTAGAGTATCCTGGATAAGGCTGTTGACCAAAAGAGAAAACTTCCCAGAGGACAATGCCATAGGACCTATAACAGGCAAAATAAGAATGTTGGACATGTTTGAAATGTATATATATTCTAAAGAAGACTGTGATGATTATCATGAGAACCTCCCTTTCTCCTATGAAACCACTATACTACTAAATACTACGAAATACTACTAATTTGTTAATAGGTGTTTTTACCCTATTACTTTAGCATTCTTGTGTTTCAACTTCCCTTTTCTCACTTCAATATCCTTTTCCCATTTCCACACATTATGCATATTATGTTATTATGCACATCATATGACTATCCACACAGGTCATTTTAGGGTATATATACTACCAAAGTAACAGCTAAAAAGTTCACAATTATACAACAGTGTGGTAACAAAGAATATAATATGAGGGACGATTACAAGATTCACCATCAATCCAAGGACCGCTATCTATAGGATATTGTCTTTAATCCAAAGAGATTTGTGAGATTTCCTAACTGGATTACATATATTTTAAAGCACCAAGCAAACTTTCTTTCAATTGCTTACTTCATTTTCTGGTAAGATACTTGTCCTGCTGTTTTGATTTCATGAGTCTTTTTATATTTTTTTCCAAACCATATTTGTACTTCAAATAAATAAATGTTAAATGAAAGGAATGCAAGTTTATGGAAAAATATATACTAATGGAATGCATTGTTCAGTCAATTTCAATAAACATCTTTTGAATTTACATATCTCTTTGATCTGCTTTTAAAGAATTTAAAAGAAGTAACATTCTGCTTAAACAGCAGCAATTGTTAGGTGGTCAGGGCTTTGCTATACCGAAATACTTCAAAATGGAGACACTGTAATAAAGCCATTCTGCAAGGTTGTACCGGAACAATAAATGGCAAGGTTGCTCTAGAACAACAGATGTTAATGTTTTGCTGGAGCAACACACAATGCCTACAGAATACTTTCTTCCTAAATTTACATATAGGAGTGGAATGGTGGTTTCTGAACACTTAATAAATGTGACAAAACATTAACCTATAAAAAACAGGAAGTGTTGAAAACATATTGATTCATTTGCCTGTTTCCATACAAAAAAAATTGAAGATTGGAAGAGAGATTGACACACAAAAAAAACCGCTTGAAACATTCAGAATAATTGTATATGGCTTTTTTTCAAATTCCGCAGTAAATGCTGAATACTCTGATACTTTTCTAGATTAGATCTCAGGTAAGCAATAAGGAAAATGCATCCGCTAGGCAACATAATCACTATTCCATGTTTATTCTCATCTTACTTCCCTCCTGTGTTAAAACAAACACCATCCTCTCATGGATTGAACCTCCATTCACGGAATGCTTAATGCAAAAACCTGTCAATTATATGTGCCACTGGAAGTACCATGCAAAATGTCCATTTGGGCATCATCATCCCCATAGGCATTTACATAGATTTACATGAAAGGATAGGCAATATTATTAGAATTATTAATTCCTTGACTTTTAAAGATTATGGGGATTATATATTTATTAAATGTGCTCATCTGCTGAATTTTCAAAAAATTGTTACAAAAATGCATTATTAGAAACATACTTTACCAGAAATAAAAATTTAGCTGGGAACACTTGCCACGTGAAACCAAAGAAAGTACTAATAGGGTTGTGAAAAGCTCCTTAAAAGTGTTTCCCATAAAGGAATAAAATGATAGATCTGCTAAGGGTTATTTTTTTAAACATATTAGAGAGCGCAATCAATTTGTTGTCCAGAGCCAGTTCTTACATGGCAGCACTTTGACAGGGGTGGCAAATTGCAGCCACAAGACATGCTCTTTTCAGATAGATTTGTATGGAAAGAGAATTGTTTCCCCATGCCTCTTTCTCTGTGAATCTATCTGGCCTCTCAGGCACTTCCACAAAAAGACGTTCGGGTGAGTGTGCCTGGAAGCTTCACCATTTTGCAGAAGTGCATTGGGAGCAGTGGCGTACTGCAGGGAAGATCAGGGAGGCAGGAACATGAGGTTACATGACGCCGCGGTAAATTGTGAGGCTGCTCACAGCCGTAGGGAAAGCTGTGGTTGATATATGGGGGTGTGCATGCATGTGTGCATGCATGGATGTGTGTGTGAGCATGGTTGTGTATGTGTGTAAGCATGGATTTGTAAATGTGAGCATGAATGTATATTGGTAAATGTGTAAGCATGGATCTGTATGCATTAGTGTTTGTGTGTGAGAATGGATGTGCGTATGTAAGCGTGTGTGAGCATGTGTGTCAGCATGGATGTGTATGTGCAAGTGTGTATGAGCATGTTTGGATGTGTAAGTGTGTATGGGTATGTATGTGGATATGTGTGTGAGCATAAATGTATGTAAGCGTGTGTGAGCATGTGTCGGCATGGATGTGTATAAGCATCTTTGTGTAAATGTTGGTGTGAGAGCATGGATGTGTATGTGTAAGTGCTTGTGTGTGAGCATGGATATGTATGTGTATGTGTGTGCGTGAGCATGGATGTGTGTGTGTGAATGATCATGGATGTGTATGTGTGTGTGCGGGAGAGCATGGATGTGTATGGGTAAATGTGTGAGCATGGATGTGTAAGTGTGTGTGAGCATGTTTCAGGTAAATGCTGGTGTGTGAGCATGGATGTGTATGTGTGTGTTACAGCATGGGTTTGTGTGTGAGGATGATGTGTATGTGCAAGTGCATGTGAGCATGAATTTGTATGTGTAATTCTGTGAGCATGGGTATACAAATGTTTGTAAGCATGAATGTGTGTGTTTGAGCAGGGATGTGTTTGAGCAGGGATGTGTCTGTTTATGTGAGTGTGAATGTGTATGTATACGTGCGTGTAGAGTGTAAATGAGTATGTGCATATGCATGTGTGTTAGCGTGAGTGTGCGAGGCTGAGCAAATGTGAGATTGTGTAAAAATGTGTGCCAGTGTGTATGTGTGTTCCTAGGGGGGCAAGGGTGTGCCAATATATAGGATCGGAGAGGTCAGGTTCATGAAGAAGACACAGGGAGAAGCGGAAAAATAACACGACAGAAGAACAAGAAGAGGTAAAGGTGAAGACCTGCTGGAAGCAGTCGGCAGAGAAGGTAGGAAGACACTGACAGCATGAGTGAAAGTATGAGAGAGCATGAGAGAGTGAATTTATTAGTCATGATATAATATAATGCATGTCGGCGTGGTTTTGGTGGCTATGGTTGTAAGGGGGCAGCATTTCACCTTTGGACCTAGGCACCACAATGTCTTGGGCCAACCTTGTTGTTGTCTTGTGCAAATGTCTCTTTAATTGGATGAATTGTAGCTTCTGAACTACGATCCATTGCGGTTTTAGATTTGCATTTAGCATAACTCACCATACATCAGAACGGCTGGTAAATATCCCATCAATTAAACTTTCAGGCGCCATCCATCGAACAGGAAGAAATCCCTCTCCTTTCTTTTTGTAGTAGTCATTACTGTAGATATCTCTAGCAAGTCCGAAATCCCCTATCTTTACAATTCTGTCAGGGCTATTGTATCCCTTCACTGAAACCAGGCAATTGCGGGCAGCCAGATCTCTAAAAAGATATCATACATGTCCATTATTGGTATTTTTCTCAAAAGTGGGTGTTATAGATTTTTAAGTAAAAACTTTATGTAAATATTTGTGGGATTTGGTAGGTATGACTCCACATCAAAATATATCTTAAGGGTCACAAAGTATGTTATTGTAACATGCTGAATAGGTTTTGGCTTTCTTATTCACTCTGTATTAATGTTTATACATTTACTCAAGTCATGTAGACTAGTGTTGGTTCAAGGGAAGACTTAAGATATATTTTTTTCAATTTCATTAATTTTTTTTGTTTATTCATTAAAGGGAGAGTTGAAAAGACAGCTTGCAGGGAAGCTGTGTTTCAGCTCCTTGATTTCTGTATACATTATGATAGGACATACTCGTGAGCTTCAAAAACCTGGCTTCTTTACATCCCTAGTCTACATGACAAGGATCGAGTTTTCCACTCTCACTCTCACTCTTACTCACTTGGGAAGCTAAGACTTGCAGATATGGATTTTTATCTAATTAAATAAATATAATCCAAACAAAATATGTTTTTTGTTATTCAATACATATGGTAACAAAAAAAAATCTCCTCTGTCAACAGTATAGGAAGCAAACTAAATGTTCTGGAGTTTTTCAGATATTACACTTAAATTAATTTGTATGTCTTTCTCCTTTTAATCTTGATTATGTTTTAATGCAAACATTGATAATTATTTATTTTAAAACAATTTACTCTACCTGTGGACAAAATGCATTTTTTCAAGGTAGGCACCACCATTACAAATGTTAAGGGCTATGTCAAGAAGGTCTAATGTTGACAGCAAAGGTTTCTGTAGCTAAAAGAAAGAGACAAGTAACAGATAGCATTATTATAACATTTGAATTTAAGACTGAAACTACTTATTCAAACTCTTCAATATATATAATGTATGTATATATATATATAATGTATATATTTATATATACCATATTTAGCCAGTAATCTACAATAGCTTCAAACCAACGCTTTGTGGACGAGTACGGAAGAGTATAAGTAACACAACAAATACCCAGGAATATGCATAAAGACCACTTTTGACAAGGATATATATTTATACACACTTACAAATGTATTTGCTCGAGCATCTCGTAGATACGAAAGCAGGTCTCCACCATCCATCAATTCCAAGATAATATACTGTGGTTCATTGAAAAGGCAAACCCCAAGCAGTTTCAGGATATTAGGATGGTCAAATTGGCTATGTGCATATAAGGAAACTTATGATAAGATAATTGTAATAATACATGACATATATATATGTATTAAAATCAGCAGTGGTTGGATAAAAGTGGTTGGAAACACTAATGCAGTTGGGGGAACAGCACATTGCAAGAAGTTCAGTATGGTTTCACGTTATACTATTGCAAGACATCCTGCAAATTATAGATAGTTGATTATAAGATGAAACTACAGCTGAATTTTCGTAGGCGTTATTGATGTTTTCAATCTAAAGACATCTAGATGGTCATGACCCATGTTCGTGATCCTTTATACTAACTCACCATAAGTTGTGGAATGAATGTCATTTTCACAGCTCATTCAGTAACAGATAATTAAAAGACATACAAGAATACTAGGCATGTGATCAAAGGAACTACAATGTGATGTTATGAATTCCAGTGTTCAGGTACAACCTTTATTTAGGACAGAAATACCTCATCAAGTGTGCTTCCTTTAGGAATTCGGACTTTTCATGGTCTGTTGCATCACTCTTTAGCGTCTATTTGCACAGAGACAAAACAAGCAAATCTCACCTTTAACTACAAGGTATTGGACAATGCTGTTACCAGAATGCCACACAACTAGCAACATGCCTGAAGCAAAATATACTTTACAAAGCAAAAGATCTCTCCTAAGTTTGTATCGCTATGTAAATCAACCCTTGTTGATGTTCGGAGTGCTCTGTTTTGGTTTCATAAGAGTATTGAGGGTTTTAAAGAGTTGTGCAAGTGTTCTGAAGATGGATTACAAAGTGGCTTTTCCTCACCTTAACGGAAAACTGTCAGCATAACTAAATTCATTTAAAGAATATGGTTAAGTGGTCCATTTATTTAATCGGCAGAATCTCCCCATATGCATTTGTCCCTCTGACTGCCCCTCCCCGCTAGTTGCAGGCCCCCCCAGCTCCAGTGATTGTAGGGACCACTGCCCGGGCTCCCTGAGATCATTTATAGTCCCCCTCAACATACCTGCCGTCCCGGTGGGCACTGCAGGGACTTGCTTCCCTAGAAGACTGCAATGCACACTACAGCAGACCCTAGTCCAACACTTTTTGCTGCCTCAAATGAAGGGCTTCAGCAAAAAAAACATGTGGGCAGTTTACTTAAAGGGGTTTACTGGTAATTTGATTCAGCCTCCTGGAGGTTTTGCTGTACCACCCTCAGTGACAGGCTTACTATTTAATGATGGGAGTTATGTTGTACCATTGACAGTGTCTGGCTTGCTAAATACTGATGGGGATTATGCCGTCATTGTTTAGCAATGTATAATTATGGTAGTTATGCAGTACAAGGATCAGTGTCTCAATCAATATATTGTAGTATAATTTCTACTGTATAACATATGCCAGGCTTACTATGAGTGGCACTGTATCATAACTATGTTTGGCTAACTGTATACTGATGAGGGCTATGCCGTGTATCTACAGCATACCAAGCATGTATGGCAGTGATGGTGGGAATTCGGTACTATAATCTGCACCATGATAACCGGGTGTAGCTAAATTATGGTAATTGTGTGGGTTAGGCACAGTGGGTGGAGCTTTGAAGAAGTGGTTGTGTTACATTTTCAAGTATGTTATTGATAGCTGTTCTGCAAAGTGTCCCTGGATTTTTTCAAATGTTGGCAACTATGCCTTAGCACCCATAACATTCCATTCAAAGGCTTTAGATTACATCATTTACTATGAGTCACAGTACATTAAGATATGTGGAAAGATTTTTAAATTATATTTTGTGAGAGAAACAATATCAAAAATTCTAGCGTCACAGGAAAGTGAAGATAATGTGGTTAGAATCTTTACCATCTTTTATGTAACTGTAATAACTATGTATGACGGCATTCATTAGAATGATATAGTATTTTATTTACATAATTAAATTTATAAACATGAATTCTGCTGTTTCTAAACACAGTATTGTGACTTTTGGGGCTGTGGAACATTCTGGTACATTCATAACCAGCAAACATTCTAGGGTCGTAAAAAAGAGATATTAAGGGAAGACAGAAGGACAAGGGGATTTGGGAGGTGTGCAATAATTACTAAACTGTATTATTAAAATACCACAAAAACTTATTTTAACAAGATATATATAAAAATATTACCTTCACAGCTACTCTTGTGGTGCCAGTTTCAGGTCCTAGAATGTCCGCAGCAGTTCCCTCATAGACCTCACCAAAGGCTCCACTCCCCAAGAAAAGACATAACGTTAGCTTCTCCCGAGGAAATTGCGCCAAACTTTGCATATCAGTTTGTGTAGGAAGGATACTGGAGAATTGAACATTATATTTTAGAGGCATTTCAGATAAAAAAGGAAACCATCTTGAATTTGAGGTATCTATAAATTCACGGGGAAGGCCATATGGATAACTCAGTCCACCTATTATTATTATTACTATTATCTATTTTACTTTATTATTAATTTAAGATCCTTCCTGAGAGAATCTCAGAACAATAGAAGAAAATATAATCACTCTGTAAGAACAATGTATAGCACAGTATACATCATTTATCACAACAACCCGGTTAGAAGGAAGAAACCAGTTAGGAAGCAAAGACTCTCTTAGATTGGAAAAGACTGTAAGGGAACAAATAGTTCAAGTCTGGTTATGGAATGAAAAAAAAAATCCCAACTATGATCATACCTAATTAAAAATATATAAACCATTATTAATTAGTCATCAAAATGAATCAAATAAAATTAAATATATATAATTAGAGATGAATACTTTCTATTTTTGTTTCAAGATGTATTATCACCCCAGTGGCATATACAAAATATTGGACAAAAGGCTCCTGTAATATTACTGCTGGTGCTTCACATTTCTTGTACTCTCATTTCTCTTCCAAGGGGAATATAGTTATGTTTCAACCAAACTGTGAATTTTTGGGTTTACCTTATAGCATAACAAGCTTTCCCGAAACCAACAGCATTAGATAATCCTCGCAACTCTGCTAGTTCTTTGTCTTCAAAGATAACAGTTGGGTTTTCTTTGGTTGTGTTGTGTTTGTATTTTACCCTTTTATATATTGCTACGAAATGTATAAGGTAAAAAAATAGACAATTATGTTAGAGAAATTCCAGGTACAATCTGTTCACAAACTTACAGAAATACACAATGGAGTGACAGTAAGGATGCAGAAATGAATGCAAATGACCTAAATGCTACCCACCAAAAGCAGCTGTCACAAGAACCCCAAGGAGTATGGCTGAAATAGTTGCCACGATGATGGTGACTTCATTCACAGAGTCAGATTTCTCTATTGAAAAACACAACAAGAAATAGAGTTTGCATGATTTATCATAAAATAAGTCGTGGACTACAAACGAAGCGAGCATGACCCCATAGAGAATGGAGAAACTTTGGAAGCTTTATTCACCAAACAGTGATTGCATGCATGGTGGTTACAATCTACACAGAAGTTAGACTTAAGTCCAACATGAATCACTGTTGCCACCTTAAATTTGCACTTGCGGAAATTAACATTAACATACATTCACCTGACTCGACCCCAAAGGGTGGACTGAAAATGTCTTAATAAATAGACTTAATTGAGAGGGTTTATGCTTAGGGCTGGACTGGGGATGAAAAGCAGCCCTGGCATCTTAAGGACAGTGGCTGCTAAATAACGTACATCCTTTTGTTACAAGTGCAATGCGTAGATTTAGTTCAGTTTAGTTTAAGCTTGTTCATGCAATCACAGTGTGACATCAATAGCCGACACTTGTGCTTTAGCTGTTAAACCCCTAATACACATATGTGAGGAAAGAACCAATAGGATATCATGGGGCATGGGGTGTTTGTCTTCTTTAGGCTAGGTTTCCACTTGGGTTTTGTCCTGCGTTATTTTCTTGATGAAAAACGCCAGGAAAAATGCCAAGAAAACTGCCACTCCATTTTCCTGTGTTTTGGCGTTTTTTTCTGGAGTTTTTTCTCTTGTTTTTTTCTGGCGTTTTAGCCTTTCTGTGGAAATTGCTTTTTTGACCTTAGGCAGCTAAAAGGGATTTCCTTGGTAGAGTTCTACTTAAATGCCCCAGCGGACCCTTTTGTCTCTTTTCTGTGCTTTGTAAGGCATGCTTCCTTTTTACGAATGTCTGCTCCTCTAGGAAGATTGGCCCCAAATGATGGTGCAAATTGTTTGCTGTTGCTTTTGGCACGCAGGATCCAGTCGGGTATGTTTCTTTGTAATGGCATGTTTGTTCCAAGTGGTGTAAAATTCAATATGAACTTTGTTTTGTGTGAAACTGTTTGTTTCCAGCCTATTTCTCGTAGGACACACAGATACTGGGTCCATCCTCTGCATTGTAACTGTGGAAAAAAACGCCATAAAAAACGCCAAGGCAAAACCCACATGGCTTTTTCATGGCGTTTTTTCTCTCCCATAGACTTCTATTGGAGAGAAATGCAAAAGATTTCCTTGCAAAAAACGCCAGAGTGTCAACATGCTGCGATTTTGAAAAACTGCCACAGAGCCCAAAAAAGCAGAAAAATTCCAAAGAGGACTGAAAAAACGCCAAACAGAAAAACGCCAAGTGGATATGGCATTGTGCGATTTCCTATTGAAGAACAGCTAACATCTGGCTGCAGCGTTTATTCACTAAAAAAACGCTGTGTGGTTGAATTGGCGTTATTATGGGCGTTTTTAGCACAAAAAAACCCAAGTGGAAACCTAGCCTAAGAACACTCCAAGGGTTAATCAAATTGTACATAAAAGCATAACATATCAGTTCTGTCTAACTCAGATAAGAAAGCTAAGCTGATGTATCATCATTTTCTGGATCATGTGCACAAAGGTGCAAATAAGCTGGTATATCTGTTTATTTGCAATGCTTGCAGGCAGGACAGTGGGTTTTGTATAAAGTTATCCATGACTAATCATGTGCCTAATCTCAGTGCTTTTGCCGATATGTCCTTTTAGTTCTTTTGCTGGCGTGAAAGAAAGAAGCTACATGGATTTTTTTGTTAATGTAACCTTAACCAATTTGATGCTCCAAATACATTACTTTAAGTTTTTTTCCAGAGCTTACTTACATTATAATTTCCATTATTCTATGATTTCAATGTTACCTATACTTTTGGTTATTGTTGGCACTAACATTTTTACATTGGTACACGCATGTTATATGCCAAAATCATGCAGGTATGTACCAAATACATTACTAAAGGAAAAATTAAATAAGCAATTAAGGAATAAAAACATAGGTATATGTGCAAATATAGGAATTTGCCCATTTAGGAATTTGACCAGCAAAATAAATTTCATTGTACACCCTCTTGACCTAACAGGTTAAACCTTTTTTGGATTGCTCATTCCTCAGCATTAAATATATTGAGTCTCAAGTCATTGCTTTAACACGGACCCCCAAAGGACTTAGAATACTCACAAGGTGGACTCAGATTAACGCAATTGATGTAGTGCCAGGTCTGGTACTAAATATTTGTAATATTATTTCTATTGTGAATCAGATTAAAGGTTTGAGTGTTGCCACTCCTTTGGCACTGAAAAGTTGAATTTGCATTTGTATAATTGGTCACATTAAAGCCACGTGCACTGAATTCTACGTCCTTTTCCAGATATTCATTTACCTTTAGTTAGTAGAATACTTTCGCTGACGTCACTGTAGTCCCCAAGTCCTAACACATTTGCAGCTGCAGCTCTGAACTGGAATGTCCCTTCCATCGTTGTTGCCTTCCATATGCAAATATCAATGCATGAGCCATTATATGCCACATGCCAGAGAGTCAGAGCTCCTTTTTTGTTATCCAGTACCTTTCTGAAGTGCAAAGAGTTGGCAGAAAATAAAACGAAACCGTCTACATCAAACTATTCAGGCAATGTGCAATGAGAAGTATGTTAGAAAATGAATGCAATCATTATGTTATTATTTAAGCGTTATGGACACAAATCATTTCCACATAAATACATTGAATGGTCATTCATTTTTGGCTGTTTCGTTAACTATGTTCCTTGTTTTCAGCCAACCTATCTAGAAGCTAACTACATATCTGATCCACATACTCCAACTTTTCTCTTGAATAATATGGGTTGCACCTCTTATTTAATCTACGTCACAAATACCCATTCCCATTTCCCTAACTCTCAGATGGGGACAATGGCAGCAAGGTTTATCCATTCATCTCAACATAATTTGCCTTATATAGAAAAGGTATTGCTACATATAGATAATATATGTTAGTAAAAATTACCTGATTAATCGTCTTTTTTTGTTAAAAAAACAACAAAAAAACAGTATGTAGGGCGTAGGAAAAATGCCAAAGGAAAGCCAGGATGAGGGAACATATAGGGTCTATAAATGCGGAAAACCCTAAAACACCAATGGGTAAACATTTTAAAGCCTATGAATCATGAGACAAAAACGTTAGATGTCCACCAAAGGGGAGGCAATTTGCATACTTTACTTTGCCAATGTGAAGTTTATTGGATTTTTACACTTGATGCACATAAATCACTAGGTATGAGCTCAGAACGGGACGTGAGATGTTATTTTAAGCATAATTAAATATTTAAATATTTATTATGGTACACATAGCTATTTTTACATAAATTGGCATTATGTTATTTCTACTAAATGAATCCACCACCACCCCCCCCCTTCCCACATCTCTGTTTACTTTAGGTTTATAAGGGTTGTTTACTATACTTTACACAGTTGTTGCCTAAATGGTAACACACGTTAATTCATCATATAAGAATTTTCAAATGTATCTACCCACTAAAAAAAACTTTGATACACTTAATTCAGATGAGCTGCAGTGTTTTTCTTTTCATTTAAAGTTGCATGTTAAGCCTGTGTAGCACAGGTGAAACGCCTATACACCTTCATATTTTACTCTTATTAAAAGATTTTTTTTTTTGAATCAAGAACAACATAATCTTTGTGATGTGAATTATTTTGGAGTCACGGGGTCAGGTCATGTTTAACATAAATGGACAATCCAAAATCCATTCTGGCTTTTCCACCTGCAGCTAAAATCAACTTCTACCATTCAATTACAAACAGTGGAGTCCCTTTAGAACTTCTCTAGTAACCCCCAGCTGTTGAGGAACTAGTGATAACAGACTCCATTTTTGTCAAACTCCTATAAAACAATTACCTGTATTCTAAAATATTGTAGGTCAGATTACCACCATTATCTTCTGCAGTGTTCCAGTGGATTGTATTTTGATCACCAGGCAGACAATATGGAGTTCCTGCTTTACCTGGAATTCCAGCTGCAATAGAACAGATACAATATATATATATATATAGTACTAGCATGTGTGTGGTCATCATAGATCCCTCTAAACATTTTTTTTCTTCTCTATTACTTTCATAATTTATGAACTATGTTAAACATACCTCACAGGACCTCCAACATTTACTAATGAAAATGACAAAGTTTTATCAAAATTAAGTTTAATAATTGTATAATTTATTACGTTTTTTAGATACATTCAGAATTCTCAGTATTTTTGTTCAAATAATTAAATCCGGATTATTGATGAGCAGAAGCTTAGTATAAAATTTCGCATGGTTTTGTCAACAATCCTGCACAATAGCACAGCCCCCTAAAATTGTAATTACCTAAAAGTCAGACTATAATATTTATGACAAGTGTGTGTGACATGTGGTCTTTTATGACTACTTCTTTCGTTTAATTTAAAAATGTAAATACATCAATCTACTGACCTGAAGTTTTGAAGTCTGCTGGCTTGGAAGTACCTTTAGCTCCAGTTACATAGATTACAATGGCACGCACATGATAATAAGTGTTGGGCGTTACTCCTGTGAGGATGCAGGTATAGAGTGGTCTACCTATGCAGGACATGTTCATTGGTCGCCTCCAGTCTTGTCCTATTAACTAATAGAAACAAAGTGCAGAGCAGAGTATAAAATAAAATAGTAATAATGCTATTAAACAATTCCCATCAAGCTGCTTGCTGAGGAACAGACGTTGTTAAAGGTGCTGCCCCACTTAGACAAAACATTAATTGTGCTCTCTAGCATGTTTTAAGAAGTGTTTTACGCTTCTAGGACAACAAAATCAATTCCCACTTTTATAAGAAAATGCAAATTAAGGGTTCTAGGCAAAAAACATGAAGATGACAATATTTTTCATGAATAAAGAATTACTTCTTGAAAAGGATTGGGCATTCAACAGTACTAGAAATGGTTTTGTGGTGGTGTTTTGAATACTTAATAGTGTTAAATTCAGCAGAGTAGGTGCAACAGAGTATTTAATTTTTAAAATATCCTTTCAGGTTCTTGTTCTTACAATAGTATTTAAATATCTCACAACTGTAATCAGTAATCAAAATGACTCTTTTTATTTTATCAACATATTTTGCTTTATCAAACATAATAAAATCTAAATATGCCAAGATATGATTGATTAAAAAATAAATTAGGATATAAAAGATAACAGTAGGTTTGACACACGATCTAACAAAAAACAATCCTTTAATTAAGTACTTGTAGGTCAAAATGTAGGTCAGACAGGTCTGTATCATTGTATTCTCAAGTATATCTATGAAAAATGTTACATACATTCACATTCATTGGAATTTAAATAACCATATGTTAGTGTAGCATTAACTTTTGTAGACATTGGAGATTTCATTTTACTCATTGTACCTTCAGGGTTAGCCTGTCAGTACTGCTGGCATGGAAAAGAGTTATGAATGAGTTTGGTTTAGTGGATAACCAGGGTGATAATTGTCTGATCAACAGCTTGGCGTAATCACTCACCTTAACAAAACAGCAAGGTCCGAAACCATATTACTGACAGGATAATGCAAAAAATAAATACATTTATGCTAGCGATTTAACACAAAGGAAAACAATTTACCTCTTTTATTTCGAAATAGAAGTTCATTATGTCCTCCTCAGAAGTTGTCCACTGAAGTTCCAAAGTGGTGTTACCAGGAACTATGTTGCTGGGTGTGGCTGGTGCTTTAAATGTTGTGATATAAGTTGGAGGGCTTTCATTGAACCAGTTTTCTTCTGGGTGAAATGCAAGAACCTAGAAAATCAATCATTTCACAGAGATCAAATAATTCAAAAAATGACTAAAAGGTACGTTATAATGACTTCAAGATCTCATACCTTAAACAAATAGGAAGTTCCACCATGTAGACCAGTGAAAGACCATGCGAGCTGCCCATTTGGGAATTCACTTTGTCTCCATGGAGAAATAGGAGTTAGTGGCAAAATGTTTGATGCAATTTGATATCGTATGGATGAAAGTGGTCCATTTGGTTGGGATGGGCTACTCCATTGGATGTTTACAGATGTGTCTGATAAAACGCTTGTCAGCATGGTAGTCACTGCTCCTGGAACTGAGGAAAAACATTAGAGCAATAATAGGAGGGTACAAAAGAAAATCTCCCAGTATATTCTAAAAACACATTCCATGAATTTGTAGTGAATGTTCATAAGTTCCTTAATTGGTACTGATAACACATCCATAATTCAGCTGAGCCAGAAACATCCTGATCCAGTAACCAATAGCACAATCAAAAGAAAACTGTCCAGCCTTTATGGTAGAACAATCAACTCAAAATCACCTTTTTATAAACAATATAAATACGTCACAGTTGAAGTAAAGTGAAGATTTTGGTTGCAGTTCATTTGAAGAGATGGTCGCATGAGTACCATCCTATTCTGCCTTCTGGCTTAAAGTTGTGTGTAAGAGGATTCATTTTCCAGAGGGTCAATGATCCTAAACACACACAGAAGCTGTGTCAGGCATATCTGAACCCCAAGGAAGAGAAAGGAGCGCTAATTTGTATGGCTTTCCCACCTCAATTGCCAGACCTCAACCCCATTTAACATCTTTTGGCAACATTTAAAAAAAGGAAAAAGGCGAAAGACACTGTGACATCGCTAGACACCAACTGGGATACTCTAATGGAGTGCTGGAATAATGTGGATTGCAAAGCTCTGCCCAAACTTGTGAAATCAATGTAGATTTGGTTAAAGCGATCATTAATGTAAATGGCGGCCATACTAGGTATTTTAGTATGCACTAACAAACATATGGTTTTATTAGTTGTTCAGAAATGTAGAAATAAAAGCAGATCGTAGTAAATCCAGACTTTTGGACCTATATATAAATATATATTATTTTTTTATTTATATGTTTATATTTTTAAAGTCAACAGAGTGATATTCTATGTGTTATAAGAGAAATAGAACTAGAGAGATTAAAGGGGTTGTAGCAGGAGTAATCAAAATGCTCAAGCTGTTTAGCCACCATCTTAAAAAAATGTTCCTGTGACTGGTGAAGCATCAAGTTTTTTATTTTACATCTTTTAGAACCAAATGTTGTAGCCCCGCATGTGAAAAAGACAGACTTACCTCCATAAGCAGTTTTGGCAATTATCGCAGTTTCTGAAGGAGGCTGATCAAGTAGGAAAGAGTAATAATTTGTCACTATTACACCAAATTCATAGCTGCAATATGGTTGTAATCCAGGAATGACTACAACTTGATCATGAAATTCCTGGAATCATATTGGAGACACCGGTGTTACCAAAACATAACAATCACATTATATCACTTTATTTACTGTACATTATCATGTTTCCTCGCTCCAACATACTAGCCACTACCCATTTACTTCACAAAAGTGGCCAAATAGAACCATGTCATTAAAAGAAGAGTGATAGTTCCATTATATGCTACATATATGTTTCCATAACACACTTGGTTGAATTGCGACTCTTGGTTGAATTGCGAAATATTATATTTACATAACAATTTATGCTATGTACGACTGAGAAATGACGTTAAAAAAACATAAGACAGCGGTCAGAAACTTAGTAATGTTTCATTAAACATTATTGAAGAATAGTAAAGAAAAATCACTTTGTACAAATAACAAGACGAAAACCAATTGAAATGCATTCTAGTGAAACCAAGGATAAGCAGGCCATTGACTTTTTTAATCATTTTATCCCAAAGAAAATACTTAGCTAATCCAAACCCAATATAGTTTGTATACACAGCTCCATTTTGCACTGTAGAGTTCAGGGGCTTTTAGTTTTGTAGCCACCAGAAAATGAGTTATTAAAAATGATTTTCTTTTGACATAGGAGTGCAGCACAATACTATCTGGCGTAAAGGATATCAATATCCCACACAGCATCCTATTATTTTTCCCAGACGGTTCTCCAAAGTACGTTTATTGATCTGCAGTTTCACCAAATGTGTAAAAAATAAGTTCTGATCAATAGAATTGTACATTTTAGCTAAAGGTTGCTGGAACTAGGTACCATCTGGTTTCCACTACCATAAAGTTTCCACTATATTCAGGAAGAGGAACACATTGTTGACACCTCTTATGGCCTTAAGCCAATCTTCTACTGACATGCTTCTACGTAATTATTTTCCCCATTTTGTACTGTTCAATTGGAGAAAAAAGATCTTACCAACGTAATGTCGTCAGATTTATGTGCACTGTAGTATCTCACACCACTGTCATTGATATGTTTCCTAAATGTAACCTTGTATGTTGGAGTGGGGGTGATTATCCAAGAGCAGTTTGACTGGGTCACAGCTGGGGGCAATTCCAATGTAAGGCTGGTGTTTGCTGCGCTCAATAACCTTGGCTGAGTGCCATCTGAAACCAATACTAAGCATTCTTTTTCTGAAAGAAAAAAAAAATTAATAGACTGCATTTTTTTAAAATAAATACTTAAAAATGGCTACAATATAAACCTCTTTTGGCAAAATATCAAAATAAAATATACAAAAGAAAAACTATTTCTACCAGTACCATGCTTCCCAACTGTCCCAACTTGTGCTGGACAGTCACAATTTTGCCTCTCTATCCTGCTGTCCCACCAAGGTCTACCTCTGTCTAGTGCTGCCAGTTTGAGTAACACTCTACCTCCCAAGTTTGTTGCTAAGAACTAATCTGTAACTGATATTGTGTATCAAAACATTAATTCCTAAACTTAAATATTATTTAAAGCGGTATCCAGACATACACACACACACACACATTTTATAAATAATTAATAGATGCAATCAGAGCTGGATTATATTTATTATAAGAGACAGACGCTTCTCCAGTTCCTTTGTTTGGCAAAGTATCCTCAAATAAACTGTTTTACACATTATTTTCTCATATAATTTCAAGCTAAACTCTGTAGAGAAGGTGAATATACCATAGTTCATCACTTTCTATATTTTCATAAAGCTCAAAATATAGACACCCCTCATATTTTTGTAAATATTTTATTATATCTTTTCATGTGACAACACTGAAGAAATGACACTCCGCTACAATGTAAAGCAGTGAGTGTACAGCCTGTATAGCAGTGTAAATTTGGGTTTCCCATCAAAATAACTCAACACACAGCCATTAATGTCTAAACCTTAGCAACAAAAGTGAGTACATCCCTAAGTGGAAATGTCGAAATTAGTAGCAGAGTGTCATTTCTTCAGTGTTGTCAAATGAAAAGATATAATAAAATTTTTACAAAAATGCGAGGGGTGTACTCACTTTTGTGAGATACTGTATATACTGCATATATATATATATATATATATACTGAAATACAAGAGATTTGGTGCAATATATGTTACTTAATTAGATATGTTGTACCTGGGAAAGGCTGTAAAGAAATGCTATATGCCATAACAATAGTCATTTCCTGGGTCATCCCTAGGATCACTGGGTGTTTAGCATATTTACTTGCATAATAAATAGTAGTATTTTTTTGGTTTGTTACACTCCAATATATGAAATAGTCATCAACAGCCAAACTCGTAATAGTTGCACCTGTTATAAAGAAACAATGAAGAAGTTATAATAATGCATACATGCATTATGTACATTTTCACATACCTTGTTGTTAGTATTTATGTTTTTCTTAGCAACCTCCACCCACAGCAAAATGGAAGACAAGGTATGTGTTGGATCAACACCTTTCCATAGGATTTTTAATTGGTATTTAATCCTCATCCTACTCTGTCTCTAAGTGGGCATGGGAAATTAAAATGCCAGTCCACTGGCAAATTATTAGCCCACCATTCCTCTGTAGCTGAGGTGGAGTTAAAGATACTAGTTAGGCCTTGATGAATGTGTGATTAATGTGTCCTGCGGTAAGGTGACCAGATTTTTAAAATTAAATCCAGGGACATTTTTTAAAATTGGCAAATGGTAAAAAAACATTTTATAAGCATATTTTCACAGAACCATTCACAGATACTAATCATTCACAGATACTCATTCATTCCCTCAATCACTCATACTCATTCATTCACCCTCCCCTTACCCGAACTGCAGATTCTCACACAGGGGAAGCAGGAACGGAGCAGAGTCACGTGACTCTGCTGGGTTCCTGTTTCCCCTGGGCATAGCAAGAGACGCTGCACACACAGTGTGCGCAAGCAATGCACAAGTAAGCAGCAGGGCCCCTGAGGAAGAGAACATTAATCCAGCACTGCATCCAGGGACATAATTTGTCCGGGGACAGTGTCCTCAATCCGGTGTCTGTCTCCGGAAAGCAGGGACATCTGGTCACGCTATACTGAGGACCCCTGGCTTTTCAAAACCAATTGTTTTGTAACTTAACACACATAGATATACACTATGGTTCAAACGTTTGGAATCACTTACAGATGTCCTTGTTATTGAAAGAAACACATTTTGTCCATTAAAATAACATAAAAGGGTCAGTAATACAGCACATACATTGTTAATGCTGTAAATGACTAACTTTGCTGTAAATGGCTGATTTTTAAATGGAACCTCGTCATAGGCGTACAGAGGCCCTTTATCTCTCCCATCACGCCTGTGTTCCAGTGGCTGTTGTGCTTGCTAATCCAAGTTGAAGTTTAAAAGGCTAACTGATAATTAATTAATTAAAACCCCAAACTTTTGAATATATATTATTGTGTGGGCTGGGAATACATTTTGACAAGGTCTACTTTTTGTCCTCTAAGAGACTTTATTCAATTGCAAAAGGCAGACCAGCTAAGATGAGTGCAGGGCTGTAATTACACAGAGGCCACAAGCTCCACGTTCGTGTAAAGAGCAATTCCATATAGTACCTCTAGAGTAACTGCTTCAGAACAGCTTTTCAACATTTATTGAACAAAGCAAAAGACAGGCAAGTGAAAAGATTTACAGCTAGCCACGATATTTATTCCCTGCTGCAAAAACAAGCATGATTTTATTGCTCCCTATATATGTATTACCCTGAGCTTTTTTTGTGAGTAGTTTTTAATTACTTTTTGATAAAATTACACTTTAATGATACTACACTCTTCGCTCTATGTTTACATCTATGGTACATTATAAATGTGGTGCTGCTTACGTTGATTTTGAGCGGATATCTTCAATTAATTGACGTGGATTCATTTAGGAATTGGAATGGAAGATGAATTATTTCTGATATTTATTGAACTTCTCTCTAATGGGACTTCTTTAATCTTATTTTTTTTAATTTATGTTTATACAGAGTATATTTTTGTATGAAATTAATTTATATTTCATTATATAAAGGGAGTCATATTTATGCTAATTGAGGTTTACAAATTAGACCTGCTTACTAAAGTCGATATGATATTTAACACCACACGGAAATGCCAGTTTTTTATGTATGGATAATTGATTTGATCCCCCCTGCTAATTTAAAAACACATAGAAGTCGATGTTAAAAAAAAAAATAAAATAAAGAAAAATTAAATTACTTACCAGAAAGCATTGGTACAGTGATCACTTTTAGACAACGACAACCTTCCAAATCAGAGGACCAGATGTCTGTGACATTGCTTACATAGTATATGCCGGGATTAGCCTTATCAGTTATATCCAGTGCCAATGATGTGCCTAACTCCGAGGGCTCCACAGAACAGTTGCAGTTGCCTGTCTTAACAGAGCTTGTTTTATTCTCACTTCCTAAGACAGGAGTCTCTGAACTGTCTTGAATATTATAGTAGGAAATTCTTTTGCCTTTGTCCCAAGATTCCATCAAGTACAAACGGCTATAACACAAACAATGAAGATTTGAATTTAGTTTTTTAATTGTTACTATTTGCTTCCCTGAAGTCTATTGGTATATCTCTGAAAATTATATATAAAATGTGAATATATGTAGCAGAAAATGTGTACATAAAATATATTCTTCTAAATCCCTTTCTCATGGACATAAGTAGGTCTCAATAGGCCTATATGTTATATAAAAAGCAAAACCCAACTAAGTCTCCTACCACAGCCTTAAAAGCAAAAATGTTCCAATCAGTAGCAATTTGAATTCAATTCAAATTGTAAAATGCTACCCAGGCTACAATTTTTTTAATGCAAGCCTTGCTCAGCAATTTAAAAAATATATTTGAAATCTATTATTTGGTGGTTTATTATTTTTTGATTTTTTTTTATTGTAAACATACCTCTGTAACGGATAGGCTGCAATCGCTTCTATGCTTGAATTCTCAGGTATTAGGAACGTGCTGACAGTTTTTAAGACTTTATTCTTTTGTTCCAGGTCAATGACAAAGAGTTGCGAAACATTCTTCTCTGAATGTATATTAACATAAATGTGTCTTGCAATCCAATCCACGGTCATGCTATGACTGCGCAATAGTTTTTCATCCTTTAACAACTTAGCAAAAGACAAACAGCTTAGTAGGTGCAAACATTTTCAATCATGACATTATGATGAACAATCAACATTTTATCACTTTTGTCATTGATGTACAGTACCCCTACAGTTTTGTTTCTACTTATTACCTAGAACAGGAGTCTCCAAACTGCGGCTCTCCAGCTGTCGCGGGACTACATGTCCCATGCTCCTCTGCCAGCCTTTGAGCTGTATGGGAGATGTAGGGCCACAGCTTGGAGACCCCTGAGCTATCTCTTCATGTCCAGAAAAACCTTTTGTTGGGGACAGATTAACTCAATGCGGTGATATACTTACGACCAGTCAACTCTAACAATGGCTCGATGAATGCTTTGGTTGTTCGGGTGCGAGTAGGGCTCTGCATAGACCCTACCCCGCACTCATGCACCGAGAGCAGCCAATCAGTGACAAAAATCCAACCACAGAGGAGGAGTGCAGCTACAGAGTCATACACTTTTTTATACATTTTTAACATTTTCTTTTTTTTTTACCTTGTTCATCTGTTATTTTGCACTGCTGTTCGTCAAAGTATAGTGCAACATGACGAAAGACCCCCTTGGCCTAAAGGGATTTCTGTTGTAACTAGTGAGTGTGATATTACTTTTTGTTTCAATATTTATTGTTAAATTTTATTTATTAACAGGGAGAACACCCCCCCACACACACACACACACACACACACACACCTGTGTGATCAGGAAGCAAAGTTCTGTCACTTTAAGTGGGCTTTACAATATGAGAGAAGTGACATGCTTGAGCCAGCAATGCTGAGTTCTGTTGACAGAAGGGAGACCAGGCTAATCTCCAGTGTATCAGAAATGAATTGCTTGAACTACTAACTGATGTTAGATCATTTCATGGGATCTGGGATAATGGTTTTCTCCCAGGCCCCTATGGGTGAGCCATACTTCCCTCATTACTATTAGATAACCCTAAAGTGGACAAAAGGGGCTCCTTGGAACAATAAGGAAAGGGAGCAAGACTGCTGGACCATGCATAAAGGCAGCGATAAGGAATTTCACCATTGGTGGGGTGGCTGCAGCAAGGGGTTAATATAGGGGGGGTCATTTAGTACCTTTTCCCCTTAGGACAGCAGCTAGGTGATAGCCGTCCCGTCCAACCTATGGCATGGCTAGACTAGGATATGGTGTTTGTTATTTACCGTATGTTAAGATGTTTCATCCTGGAGTCGTTTCCTCTATGATGTTGGGATTGGTCTGTTTTGTTTTCTGACAGCTGCGGTGTGGGTCTCCTGGCCAGCACAAAATACAAGGACTACATGATGTTTTACCTGTAATGGGCTGATGGCACCTGCAAGGCTAGGACTCCAGTGAAAGTGTTGATGAAGAGCTGCCTGTTAGACCCATGGCTTAAAAGCTGGCAGGTTGTCAATGGGTGATGTATACCCGGTTAGTACCGCTAGCATGAGGAATCTGATTCAATGTTATTAATCAATAACGCTGTGACCAATGCCCTACCCCACAATCTGTGTCCAACGTCATTATTGGGTTTGGCTGGGTGGGGGTTGGGCTTTGATTTTTGTGCTTTCGGTCTAAGCAGTCATGGTTTTAGCAGCATCAGAATACTAGAAACGGCACATTTTAATTAGTAAAAATAATACAAAAATTGGATGCTAAAAAGCATGATTTTTTTAAAAATAATTCACACAAATTGTTAGATAATTAAATTCTCATTTATAATGGGAAAAAAAATTACTGACATTTATTTATTCAAGTATCTTCTTTTCTGTTTTTGTTACAATACGTAGTTAGAAATAATAAAAGAAAACTAAGGACGAAAGCTAAATTTTGTAGACTATGTATATTATGTGTATTCATGTTTTCACTTTATAAAGAAGGTCATTTACCAAATGAATTCTTTTCTTGGAAAATACAAAGGTTACAATTAATGAATGTCATGTTTTATAAGTGAACTGTTTCTATTGTTTTCAGTACATTTGTTGGTACCTTTGCTTGTCATTACGGTGCGTTGTAAAAAAGAGAAAAAGATACCAATATCTAATAAGTGCCGTTTATCGTATTCAGAGAAAGAAACAAAGAAACGCTATTTAGATAAGTACCAGAACATTGGAGAGGTTTCCAATATCTCGACTGAATAGCAAATCATTCAGTATGTAATATAGTTTTCCATTGTGGGCTGTGTAGGAAAGCGACTTCAACGGTTCCTCTACAGTAAAATTCCACATGGCTTCCATTCTGTCGGTATCAACCAGAGTTATTTCTTTAGAGGAGATATTTATTATAGCAGGTGCAGGGCGAACATCTGAAAAAAAGATTGTTAAATCAAACACAACTTTAAGCATGACCAGATTCATTTTTAGCTTTTTTCTGCTTATATAAAGGTTGTACAGTAAGGAAATGTTCCCACAGAGAACCTGATATAGGCAGCTAAATTACTACAATATACATTATTATTTGAGATAATTTGCCCTTTCATTACTCTACCCTTACAAAGGCTCCTCTGGCTTCTCCCCATTCCAGCCTTACATAGTTATGGGTAACTTTTGATTTTTTTCATGGACTCCAATGTATTTTACTGTATGGAGCAAGCAATATTTAATTATTGCCAATTTCCTCCCTTGGCTGCCTCTACAGAAACCAGGTGGCATTTGTATATACACATCCCTGCAATGCGAAATACACTAACCTCGGCCAAGAATGTCCTCTCTATAATAGACAAACCCTAATTTTTTCCTTTCGATGTTCTAGAATCTAGTAAAATCTACCTGATATATTTGCCTCGGCTGTCTCGGAGAATGGACCAGGTCCTATAGAAGTGTGTGCTTTAACCTGCAAAATAGTATTATACATGGTGCATCATATAATCCAGTGAACATTGTTGGTTTTTTTAATACTGTAATAGTTCAATCTTTAACTTTGGAGAAAAATAAAATAGCAGACTGTCAACACAAGGGATTTATTAACTAATTTATTAACTCGAAACTCGAGTTAAAGGTCCGTACGAATGACCAATAGAGTCAATTGGTTGATGCCAGAGTAGACCCCTGCAGGTGACCAACAGAGTCGCTTGTACAGACCTTTAACATCTGATGGGGAACCTACGGATTTCCGCTCCCGTTCACCCCTGCGAGGCTATATTGGAAGGGACCAGGGAAATTAGTAAAAGAAGACGAACATGAAGATTCTTTGTATTGTGTGTCTTCATCTTTGTATACGTTTTGCCGCCACCATGTTCATTTCTTCGGTATTTCGGCTGAACAACGAAAACGCACCCTAATTACCTTAGTCTGACCCACAGTATAACATTGTCAATTGTGCTCACATAAGCCCTTCATTTTCTAGCACTCCCCAAAAACATGTACCATGTGAAATTCCATCCATATATATTTTTATGCTTATGAAACATAGCTGTAGTGCAATTTTGTTGAATACAATTGTTTTGCATTTGATATGGCTAATAATAAATTATGCAAGGCCTACCTGGAACTGTAGGAGAATTTCTGGTTTCAGATCATAAAGGTAAAAGGATGTTGTTGAAACTGTGGCATTGAGGATGCTCCGCATAGCATTTTTGCTTTCATTTATTATCCTGTAGCACACTGTAAAGTGTGTCAAAACACCATTAGGTGCCTCTGGGTAATCCCACCTCATTTCCACACCCATGCTTTCTTTGTCTTGTAATCGAAATATCCGTGGATTCAAAGGTACAGAAGGAACTGTGGTTGAACATAAAAATGTTTTGAAAAAAAAAATAAAAAAAACATGCTAATCAATAATAATCTACTGGTTTTAGGTCATAAGATAACCATATGAAATGAGAATGAAGAGCTTTGTGTGTTTACTGTTTCTATTAAATAACGTTACACAAAAGGCACATATAGTATGGTATTTCACAAATTAAAACCACATATTGTTGTATTAAGTATAATTGATCTATAAAAAAGACAAGTGCATGTATTTAATGACTAGTTATCAGTTGCTGAACATGGTGCAGCTGTGATTTTCTTTTGCTGTCGATGTAAGTTCCCTCAGTCCGCAGCCAAAACCCAACAGAATGATCTTCTACTCAAAGCAAATTACGTGTAAAGATTTTTAGGTGTGTCTAGGGATTAATTATACATCACTAAAGAGAAAACTGTGGTCTTTATATTGCTTAACTTTAATGATAACCAAATTAAATTCTATTAAGTTGGTGTAGTAATTGCTCAAATGAAGCCAAAGACCAGCTAGGAAGACCAGGCAAAGTCAGAGTGTGTTAGTGTGTGTTGAAGCGTAGTTAGTATTTGAGTTAAAAGAAGTAATTCCAGGCCATGTGGACTAGCTTCAAAAGTAGAATGGATCAAGGATAGGCGAGTACTTGTATCAAACAAGTTACTATGTATGGCAGGTTCTGACAAAATATTTTATATGTATTCCTTGTATGGTTACTGCTTCATAACAAAAAAAGTGTATATAAATATCTGTTATCTGTATTTGTTATCTCAGTCAAATAGACATACTGGTGAGAGATGTCATTTAGTCAAATTCACTTTCCACTGGCTGCTCCTCTCAAAACATGAGTTCTAGGTTAATACAAATAATGCATATGGACATAACTGCACTTAAAATTATAATTAAGTTATCAACTACCAAATAATGACTAAAAATAAGTGTATGACAAGGTCTATAACTGAAGATAAGAGATCAAGAAAAGAGAAGGGGTTTTTTTTTCAATGGAACGGATGCATCCAAAGGTATTTTAACATTACATTTTTCCAAAACAGAGATTATAATCATTCACGGTTAAATTTACTTCAAAAAGCATCATAACTCAGCTATTATACATATTTCTATTTTCAAGTGCGCCACTCAATTGCTACATTCAAAATATTTAGGCGTTTTCAAATGAGTTAGGTCATTAATAGCACTGTTCCATTTTAATAGGCCACATATTTTACAATGTTTTGGATAGTAATGTATCAACATATCAAGGTTTTAATACAGTACTTGAGTTGCAAATTGGAACAGATGAAATATGTAGAGCTTGCCTTTGTTTGTACAATAATAGAATTCTTTCATTAATAACGGATCTTTCTTTTGTGTAAACAAAACTACAATATGTCAGTAGTATGGTTGCAGCCCATGTTCAGAAATACAATAGGACAAGGCAACATAAAAAAAAATTGAAATGAAAAACAATTTTTGCCTATTATGTCACTTCCAAATGTACCGATAAAACCAAACCTCCTTCTGGTGCTCGAAGAGTTAAAGTTGTTGTGGGTCCCTTTCTCCAATATGTGTAGGGAGTCACAGAGAAATCAAACTCAATATATGGTTTCAGTCCTTGTACAACAAAGAAAGGATTGCTGTAACCTTCAGGGGAGAGACAGGGGTCTCTGTCCAACCCAGACTGAAAAAACAGACATTAACTTTTACTGTATATGCATATATAATTTGCTTACGTGATCATAACAATCTATATTTGTTAAACATTCACCCTAAATTATATCAATATAATGTTTCCACTGGAACCTGGCCTTACTTAATTGGAATGAAAATACAATTACCTATAATAGATGATGTTGTCAGTAGGAAATAAAATGCTTAGAATCCATACCATATGCTGCAGAACCTTGGACTCCACACAGTAAAATACAACGCCATATTCCACATTTAATGTCCCTTTCCAAACAACGAGAAAATGCGAATAATTCCCTTGAATTTTAAATGAAGAACTGGGAACCAAATCAGGAATGACTTTGGGAGTGTATGAAAAATTCCCTGTGAACAGAAAATAAATCATGTTTTTTTTAAATTAAATTATTTTTAACATTACATTTTACACTTAAGGGTATGTTCATTATATAGTTATTTAGGTGGGTCTAGTAAATTATAGTATGGTGCTGTAACTGCATCCATTAAGGAGTTTTTCCTTATTTAGTAAAGTGCTAATTTAGATACTCGTATGTTGATTTTTGTGATATAAATTGCCCTGCTAGAGATATAGAAGCACCATAATCTATAGAGAACTACAGTACCAAGCAACACCTTTCTAGGACAAATTAGTGACTTTTTTTGTACCATCTATATGAGGCGACATATTGACCTATCAGGGCTTTTGTGTCTTTTCAGGCCAGGAGGTATGAGTTAGGTATCTCAAACTTTGGTCATGTCAATTTATCCACCTTTAGATTCCAGTAGTATTATATTGTCTGGGACTCTTTAGAATAACATCAAGTAGCTTTTAAACCAAGATTCCTCTTTAATTATCCCAAAGATACTTTTTTTTAATTAAATCAATAGTAAGATATTGTTAAATAATGTCTACACTCCTTAAAAAAGATAATTGTATTATTAATTAAGTACATCAGCAACTTTATTAAGTAGGATTACATGCCATTCTTTCAATTGTGTGGGGAAACACCGCCTCACAGTGGCAGATTGTCAATACAACAAGCTGATTATTATTATTGAAACCTTAAAAAAGTAGTTATCTGCAACAGACTTCTCTAAAACACTTGTTCATTAAAACAAAAGAAAGCCATCATCAACAAAACAGAACAAAATACTAGTAAATGAAACAAATGTATCGGTTAAAAAAACTAATGCTTTTCATGCTTGATGTTTAATGCTCTTTTTTATGTTTAAACCAATTAAAAACAGTACACAGCCAGTGCAGATAATTGACTTTATGCTGAGGAAATAGTCATTAAATTATTTATTATTATTATTGTTATTATTATTATTGTTTGAATCACCAAGGAACTTGGAAAGTGATATTCAAATGTTGGACGAGTATAAAGAGACACTCCAGTGTCCCATGCTATTTCAGTGTGGAAATTATATTAAAGAACTTTGTATTTTGTTATACATTGTTAACTGAAGAAAAAATCACTTACCTCAAGGAGAAGCTGTTGCTCCAGGGGTGCAGCACAACACCCTCTTCATGGTTTAATGCATTGTATGCACTAAAGTATATATGGTGGCTGGAGTTTTACTTTAAAGACTATGGTGCTAGTTTGTTCTAATGTAGCCATATTTTTGGGTTCAAATTTAAAGCAGTCCCACTGATTAAGCTCATTGGTAAGCAATTTAGCCATAAAAAATAATACAGGACTCGCTAAACTTGGGGTACTTTGACATAGTGGGGGGCTAAGCAACACGTGTGACAGAATCCCCAATATAGGTGTTTTTTGATTGGCATTTGCTGGGTTTGTGGTGAATTCATGCTTTGTTTTGTGTACTTATTGGTTATTATTCTATCAGCAATCTGGGAAACTGAATGTGTGTGCCTTTTATGCTTTTTAGGTTGTGTGCTCCCCTGTTTCAGTGTTTGTTTTTTGCATTGTTTTGTTACCTGGCAATGGTTTAATGCTGTTCAGAACCAATGTAAAAGCCGTAAATTCTGCTGGCTGTGAGAATGCTGTACAAATCCGTTGATTAACTTCTTGCACTGTAATATATTTTTGCCCATTTATCCAGAATAACCGGTCACTATGGAACATTAAAGCATTCTGCCAAATTTCTGAAGAACTCCAAAAAGCAAACTCGGTGATTGGTGCATCTGGAATCCTATTGCAGGACAACATATAATAAGCTCATAATAACCATGGCAAGGTAACTTTTTAAAATACACATTAAGATACAGCTAAATAAAATAGCGCTTAGATAGTTAATGAAACTTGTGATAAGATTTACACTGTACACACAAAGATAAACAGATCAGATCAATGGTAGGGTTGGTTAGTAGGGGAAACGTATTGATAAGTAGTAATATTAATGAGATAGATATATGCATTTAATCAATACGCTTAAAAGTATAAAAAACATAGCATTAATTACCCATCGTCTCGGAGTTTGCTATGATACAAGTTGATATTCAGTCCATCCTTCACAAGCCAATACAGCAAGCAATGTTTAAAGTCCATTGCAAGGGCAACCACCTTGTATAAAATAAGTAAAAAGGGAATTCATTTAATTGTTTACTTTGTATCCAAGCAGAAAATGTTTAATTTGCATTGACTGCAAAAATAATATATTTTATTCATAGAAAATATAAAAAAGGATATCAGTAAGGGACAGCAGGACAGATCGTTTGGGTTTTTAACCCCTTAAGGACAATGGGCGGTCCCTAAACTCATTGAAAACAATGCATTTTGAGCCCGTACATGTACAGGCTTTGTCATTAAGGGGTTAAGAAGGGCATTTGTGTTGAATGCTTACCTGTCTACTGGTAAATAATGTTAAGTTTTGTATAACTGAATGTTTCTGTCCATTGAGTTTGCTGCTTTCCACTGTGTAGTCTGTGCTCCAATAAAGAAAGCCATTGGTTGAATCCACTGCCATATCATTTACTAGATAACTGACAGATCTGATTACTTCTATGTCAGGTGAGCTCAGGGGTTTTCTGTAAATCTGTCAACAAAACAGACCATACTGGTGTATTCAGCATTCAGTAGGAGTTTATTGGAAACATCTACATAGTTTTCTTTACAAATTATACAAATAGATTTCCAGTAGAAGTCAAGAGAACAAAACTTCATTAACGAGAATCCACCTTCTTTTTCTCCACCTCCAGCTATTTTCGTTGCTCCTGTTAATCAGGAACACTGGCTTAATGTTAAACTAGTTTACACAGGTAACACAAGATTTCATACCTTGGCACTTATTCTGTCAGACCAGTAGATACAAAGGCCAAGCCAATCAAAAGATATAGGTCCAGCTCTTCTTATCTCCTTTATGTAAATGGGAGAAAAAGTATCGTTCATGTTCCACATGTGCACATGTCCCGTTTCATTGCTCCAAAAGAGTGTGTTATTGTACCAGTCCAGATCTTCAATCAGAAAGACACATTACACTCAAAGAGAATGTGGCAGTTGGATTTGTGTTAAAACTATGCTCTCCTTTACCATACAACATTCAAAGTGTTAGGTCGTCTCCGCTCATACAGTAATAAATACATTCCTTATTATACTGCCCTTCCCTTAATAATTTGTTAGGTGGAGTAAAGTATTTCAACAGTTTAAATCCAACAGGTCCACACAACACTGAAACATCTTAAATCACAGAAATTTGTCTTAAATGATGCATACAAATGTACTACGGAACATTCTGCTGTTATCAAGCTGCTGGAGGCCACCACTTAATCATACATGGCTTGGCATACATGGCTACAGGGTTGACTGTACCGTGACAGCAACTACTGAGCCACTGGCAGTTCTGCTGTCAGCTCCATGCAGTCCTACCCATACGCTTCAATTTAGACCGTATCTAATAAACAAGTGACTTTAATCACTTTTCACATATGCCTACTTTTTTTTTTTTTTTTTTTTGCTTTAGGGCATATTCGCTTATAATAAAATGTCAGTAAATTGGAAAAATACCTGTTATAAATCTCAGGTTCCTATAAAGAAGTTCTCCTGGTCCGAATAAATCCAAAGGTTGCCTCCAGGTTCCCTCATGGCCTACTGCAATGAAAAAAGGTTCCTCTTCAGCTGGAAAAGAAACAAGATTGACATAATTTTTAAGATTTGTGACCCTTATTTAATATCTTAGCACCCTCAGTCCTTAATGCAACAGAGCTCTAGAGATATCTGTGCCCTGACATTTGCAACAATGCACGATATGGAATTAGAACCAAACATTTTTAGACAAAAGGGCTAATTGCTGTATAATGCCAGTAAAATTGGTTTAGGGATGTGAGGGCAAAATGGCAGTAAGATTGCCTCTAGGGAGTGACACTGTTTTTTTTAATTATATTCAATAGTGTGTTTTTCTTTGAAGCTAAGTGGGCTTTTTGCCATTCACTTAGCTTTAAAAAGCAATTAAAGTCATTACTGAGCTCTTCAATTTGAAACAATGCGATGACATACTGTGTTACTCACATAGTTAACCAAGTTTGTTTTATTATAGAGATATGATTTTTTGGATGTGTTAGCATGCAAGGGCATGCTACCTCAGTTGAGTCTGGTCAGTTAAGTTAGGGGCATCAGAATTCATTGTGCATTTTAAAGGGCCAGCCCTAGCAAGGTTCTACTACGAGAAGGCCTGAGTCACCCTTGCGTAATGCATGGTTCATTTATTAAGGTGACCTAAGAAATTGCTCTACTTTTATTATAAAGCTAAACCAATTCTCTTCTAACAGAAGTTCAGTGAGGTGAAATCCTTCTTGATTCTATAGCAGCAATCAGATTACTCCCTGGATCAACTTTCTTATGCTTAACCAGAAAAGCACCCAGAACTTTCTTAAAAATATCCACAGAGTTAGATAATACAACATCCTTAGGCAGAGAATTCCATATTCTTTTTGTTCTCACTCTGAAGAACCTTTCCTATGCTGATGCTGAAATCTCCTTTCCTCAAGTCTCAACTGATGACCCCATGTCTTTTGTAGAGACCTCTTGGTGAATAGATCACTAGAAAGCTGTTTATACTGACCTTGTATGTATTTGTACAATGTGATCAGATCCCCTCTTAGACATCTCTTTTCATGTGAAAACAAGTTCAGTTGTTCAGTAGTCTCTTTATAACTAAAATTCTCCATTCCTCTAATTAACTTTGTATCCCGCCTCTGTACTTTCTCCAGCTCTACAATATCCTTCTTAAAAACTAGTGCCCACAATTGCGCTGCATATTCAAGGTGAGGCCTCACCATTGCTTTATAAGAAGGTCAAATTATATTTTCATCTTGTGATTTAATACTCCTCTTTATGCATGCCAATACTTTACTGGCTTTTGCAACTGCTGACTGGCCCTGCACTTTGTTGCTAAGTCTATGGTCTACAATTATACCTAAGTGCTTCTCATTTTCTGCTTTTCCCAATGCAATGCCCTTAAGAGTGTAAGTTGTGTGCTTATTTTTGTACCAAAGTGCATTACCTTACACTTATCTATATTTAATCTCATCTGCCACTTATTTGCCCAGTCCCCTAGTTTATCCAAATCATTCTGAAGAGATGCTACATCCTGGTCAGACTTGATAACCTTACCTAATTTTGTGTCGTCAGCAAACACAGACAAGTGACTTCCAATATCTATTTCAAGATCATTAATAAATAAGTTAAAGAGAACTGGATCCAAGACAGGCACTCCATTTACCACAGTTGTCCAGCTTGAGAATTTACCATTAACAACAACTCTTTGCACCCTGTCACTAAGCCAATTTCTAATCCAAACACAGGCATTTTCTCCAACACCTATTTGTCCTCGCTTATACAATAACCGCTGGTTTGGAACAGCGTCAAATGCTTTTGCAAAAATCTAAGTAGACAACATCTACAGCAACACCCTGATCTATACATTTACTCAGATCATCATAAAATGCAATTAAATTGGTCTGACAAGATCTGTTCTGAAAACCGTGCTGACTCCTACTGATTATATCATTGTTCACAATATATTCCTGTATGCCATTTCTCAATAAACTCTCAAACAATTTTATCCCATGGATAAACAAGGTTTACATCAATAGAATCATTTTTGTCTGGCTATGCTATTAAGAACATATGTCATTATATAATTAATATGTAAGTAATATATTTAAAATGGTCCCATTGTCATCTTTCTCAGCTTTTCTCCTTGAGGAACTTGAGCAAAAATAATGGTCATAATTATCATTTTCCGCAGAAAATATCAACGCTCCATGATTGGGGTTGACAAGAGGGTAATGACACAAAAAGGACAAGTAGCCCTACCTCTGTTGTGTAGGTTAAATGATATCTAGGGCTATATTACCCCTTTCTGTTATAACGTTTTGATTGCAATATCACACCCTGGAATGCATATAATAACATGGTCTGCAATAATAACTCACATGGGTCCAGTGTGGTTCCTGTTACTGGTACTGTCCATTGGCTGTTTCCAGCAGGTGACGATGCATGCACTGTTACACTGTATTTTGTAGATGGAGCCATTTTTGTTACTGTTATATTAGTGTAACTAATATTTGAAAACATCTGTGATGCTTTTGAGTCTTCTGACGTTACGTTAATGCTATACATCCAGTCTCTCCATGCAGTAGGACCTTAGGAAGCATAATGCCAACATTATTTCAATGTCTGTAAATATAAGGCTTAAGAGTACAACTGAGGAGCAAATATAATTTGCCAAGTGTTTATTTTTATCTTGTTATAATTAAATAAACACATTTATGTTCAAAAGGATAAAATCATTTTAACTGTGATATCCTCGGCTTAAATGCTAAAAAAAAAACACATAAGAAATCAACAGAAATAAATAGTGCCATAAACTCACTCAAGTTCACTTGATGATCATTCAACCAAAAGAAATCAGTGAGCACTAAATGAGAACTCTGGGAAAACTTACTAGATTCTATAGTGGACCTTGGTGGCTGCCAAATAATGGTAGCAAACTGGGCTCCAAATAACACCATTACATTCTGGGGCTGGGTTGGCAGTGGAAATGGCTGAATTGATTCTCCATATAACATAATGTTATTATAATCTGAAGACGCAGAAGCCGCCAGATCACAAGTTACCAAGTATTCATTATACCAATATCTATCTGAATAGAAGTATTCTTGGAACACCTGATTTCCGTCTGTGAAGAATAAATGGTCATTGAAATAAAAAAAGCTTCTAATTTCGGTAATGTCACTATCCTTTATGTGCCTCAGTAATTTATCATTGGTTCCATCCAGAAAGGCTGATACAATTGAGATGTTTCCCCGATGTACACTGGCATAAACAACTCTTTTCAACTGAACATTGACCATAAAGTCCTGAATAATGGAGCTATTTATTATATGGGTCACAATGGCCTGATTAGGACTCTCCGGGAGAACTGTTCTGTGGATACCATTATTCAGAAGCAGGAATAAATACCTAGGAGTAAGAAAAACAAGTTAAAGTATACAAAAAGTAAACAATCTACAAAACTAATAATTCCCCTTTTGCTTGGATTTGAAAAAAAATATTTCTGCTATCAGTATTTATTCAAAGGGACACCACAGCCATCATATGTACTTTAGTTCAGATGACAACTGTGCTAATCCCTTAAGGACCAGGCTGTTTTCTTTGGGGGTTTTTGTACCCATCATGACAATAGCTGTTTTAACATCTCTGCAGTGCTCGTGTTTAGCTGTAATTTTCTTCTTTCCCATTTACTGAACCCACACAAGTTATATATCGACATTGAGGAATTACAGCAACACCATTTGGGTGCAGGAAGCGAACATAGGCCCATTTAAAGTCATGACGGTCCTGGTACGTCAATTGTCACTAACTGGATGTTTGCGCATGACGTGCCCGGACCGTCAATTGTCTTTCAGGGGTTAAGTCATCAGCAAGCACAATGGCTTGTAATGGTGCCAAAATGGCCTGTAATGGTGCCAAAATGGCTCGTAATGGGGGCTACACCTGCAGATGAATGAACAAATCTTAACGATTTTATGTTACATTTGCAATTCGTTTTCCTTTATGTTGTCAGAAATTGTCCTTGTTTTCATTGATTAGTACGAGCGCACAAAACAGGCAATTTTCATTCAAAATAAAGTTCGTTTGAAAAAAAATGCATTTTAACTGCAATTTACAATTATGGCATTTTATTGACCGTATTAAGAAGTCTTAAGATTTTTGGGCATCATAAGCTAAGTTCAATGATTTAGTCTGCTGTCCGCTAAATAATACAGCCTGGAGAATTTTACACACATCCTCCATTTTCTAGCAATTCTAATAAACCATTCCTATACCTTTAGACTTACTTTATTAATTTGAATAACTGCACAAAATTAGTTTAGAATGGTTCCAATGTTTTTTTTCTAAGTTGATCAAAAGGATATGAAAAAACAGTACTGATTTCATTTAGTCTGAAATGGTGGGCATTTAAGGAGACTGCTTCACAGGAACAGGTCCTGCCCTAGGATTTCTAGCCTGTTCTTGCTCCCTAGGTGAACTTGGTTCCTAATGACCCTCTGCATGCACTTCCTTGCTAACCTAGGAAAGACCTTCATGGCGATGCCCCCTCCAGTTCAGCACACCAGGCAGCTGTTTTGTTTGGCGATATGATAGGCTGACACATTTTATATATACAAAGTAACTTCACTCCTGTTCTAGAATTGCAATGCCTATGTAGAATTGGATGTTCACTATGCAGTTAGACTGGATTTCATTGTGTCCACTAATTGGGCAAAATTGTGAGTGTTCGTTCTCAAATTATTATAAATTGAATTGATTCAGAGTTTCTGGTCTGAGTTAAACTGGACATAAAGCAATACATACCCATTGTACGGATCCACCACAATCTTCAGTGGAGGCAGAACAATTGTCAGTGGGATATGTTCTGCAGATGTGCAGTTCTTTAAGTCGCAGAAGTACAACTAAAACCAAGGAAGCAAATGTTACTATATATTATTTGCCTTATCCCAACTGAAAACAGTCTCTTAAGCACCATGAGTGTGAATAGTAGTATTGTTTAGTTATTCTTAATAAATATTTTTGCATCCAAAACGTATTAGAGGACATTGGACTTTATATATAGTCTTTGCATTACACATTTTATTATCATTTATTATTTACAGACCACAAGCACCTCTGGGTCCCTGTTAAGCCTAGCTTCCGAGTGTACTGAAATTCCTAAGGTGATGACCCTTGCCTAGAACTTATAGGCAATCCATTTGACCAAGTTCAGACACCTTGACTGGTTCACTGAAATCCAGAATGCACAGGACTTGAATATGTCACAGATCAACATCTTTAGGGTTTATTCACTAAAGCAGGTTTGATGTTGAGTTTGCAGTAGAGTTGAGTTTTAATTTAACAATTATGCATTATAAAGAGACAAACAGCATTATATTTTGTTTTGGGCTGACTAGACCTAGGTTTGCAACAGCAGCCCTGGGCCACATCAATGACGGTATATCATCCTAGTGGTAATGAGACTCTCCAATGCACCCTTGTTAGCAGTCTATATACACTACTTAAGTCTGCACCTAGCCAGTGCGCCTGAGTTGACATTTTATATTATTTAGCGAAGCCAATGAGTTGAAACTAACTCTCCTGAAAACCCAAACCTCTGCTTTACTGAATATACCCCACATGTCACCTACAGGTTAATGATACATCTATGTAAGAATTAAGGAATGTTCACACAAAAACTCTATTACAATGAAACTTTGCACTATAGTATTCAAAAGACATCTTTATAGGGGTTACACTGATGGCAGATCATATTTGAGCACCATTTTCTTTAGTAAATGATACAGATTTTGAAAACATTTTAAGAAGTTTTCCTGAAAGCCTACCTGATTGTCCATGATAAAATAGATATTGTTATTTAACCAGTCCACGGATATTGAAGTGATGTTCCCCGAGCCAGCATACAAAATCCTAAAATCGGTCATGTCCGACATGTCATTAGCCCCTTTTACCCAGATTTCATAGTCTTCAGAAAAATAGACTTTCTGGTTATAAATATCCATGGAAATTCCTGTGGAAATTAATATTCAAAGTGTCTTTAATGTCATACAAATATTACACCATGGTCACTTGTTTTAGAGGAGTTCATTCTGGGACTCTATTGAAAGCATAAAAAATCAAGTATTATTTTTCCACTACCAGCTACAGCAGAATCACTAAAATAACAAAATATTACATATAGACATTAATCATTTCATAATTATAATAATTAGATTTTTAAAGGATGGGGCCTGTTCTGATCTGGAGCCCAGTAGTGAGCGCAACACAGGATTACTTAAATATTGCCCTCTAGTGATGTGCGTAGGCTTTCCACACGTGTATTTATCTCATTGATAAACTTTTGGTAACCAACTCATTTATAACACTGAACAATCACTCATTATAGTGCTGCTTTTGATTAAAACATGATGATCAAAAGTGTAACACCTAGAATCTGAAAGCTAATATGGAATGGCCACAAGAGTACACTTACCAGTTATTCTGTTGTGCACCGTCAGACACTGAGCTTCATATATCATTTCCGGCAGGTTCTCTCTCTTTTTAAATGTATTATTCCTTGATAAAAATAACCAAAGGGGTTTATCTGAAACTAATCAAAGTAGAATGTGAAGGTGAAACACAAAATTATATTCATTTTCACTGCAAAACTAAAAATACGTTCACAACACTAAGAAGATTACACACTGAAACATTGTCAAAATGGCTGTATATCCTTTAGAGAGTAATCCATATTGTGGTGCATTCAAACCTTTTTAATGGTAGTATGTAATTTTTTATCTTGCTTAGAAATCTGTGTATGATCCTGTACGAGGGCTGATGAATCAAAAAATTCTGAAAACCGAAAACATACTTTCCCTAGCTATATGGAAATGTGTTCACAATGAAACCAGAAACACCATAGAACAGCAAAGTGGATGTCAGAATTCACAACCCAGTCCTTAAATCAAATCCACATGTGACAAGACTGATGTAGGGCATCATATATTAACCTCATCAACTGACAGTTAATGCACAGATGTATAGCTTTCAGTGCATTTGTTAACAAAACATGAAAATCCTTTGTTTAAAAAAAAGTTTAGAAAATACATTGAATAAGCCAAGCAATTTGAAACCAGTGGCCTGGTCATACCTGTTCCTTTTCTACAGAAACTCAAGCACCCCTGGGCCCTGCATGGAAAGTTGGTTCTGCCTCTGTCAAGGAATGGCATTCTAGCTTGTTCAGCAGGCCACCTTGCCAATGGACAAGTCGCAACCGTGGACAACTCTTAACAGACTGCCGGTGGTAGACTTTATTGCAACCCCAATGCGCGTAACATGCTAACGACATTATGTTATTCTGTCATAAGGTATCTCTGTCAATTAACTTCAACAATTCAGACCATTGAAGGAAAATTGCGTAGAAAAAAGATTAAAATGTCCTCTAAATTGATTATATTCTTTATTTATTATACCTGTTGCGTTCATCATGGTAATGCTGGCTTCTGCTGCAGGTCCTTCTCCTTGTACATTTACTGCAGCGATAGAGATCCTGTAGAAAAACATTATCACATTGAATCAATACTATCCAATATATGAGTAACAAATGATTTAAACATAATAATCTCATGATAAATATAAAATACTTCCAGATTAACATGTCAGCCTCTTGACTGTTGGGATTCTTAATTGTCTGCTCACCTCATGATCGCAACTTCCCACATAAATGAATTCAATACATTTAGCCACTAATGCAGTGGCCTCAATCAATCCAGCAGCATATGTCAAACTACAGTTCTGTGAATTCTCTGTATAATTCTACACCCTGATGCCACATACATTGTATTATTATTTTTATTTAATGTTCAGTTATTTTTTATATTTTATTTTCGTCATTTTATATGTTTCATAGTTAGTTAGTAATCTGTCCATGTAAAGTCAGAGATCACAGAATGCAAGAATTTGTGTAAATCCTTAGTCACAGTCAGAGGTTGAGTATGACTGATAAGGGTTATATTTTTACGGTATAAATGTATATATTCTTAAACATAATACTAATTCGATGTATTATCATACTGTATGCATGACAGTTATTGATGGATTTGTGCCTCTGCGCAATTTCCTTTAAATTTAATAATGAAAATAAAATTTATCTAATCAGTTTGCACAAAAAAAACTAGATTACATCTTCTATCCAGTTCTACATTCAGAACGCAAAGATGACCAGGTAAGGTCAACATTACTGAAATCACTGTGACTATACTGCAACTGTTTGCAAGCAGAAGCAGCTTTGGTAAGTAGCTACAACATCAGTCATTTGATTTTGAAGTGTCATGTCATAAACATATCTTAAAACCTGACTTTCTTTTGATAGGTATGTTGAATTGAGTACAGTGTGCTTATTACTTAAACAGCACCCTCGTAATACTGTTGGATTTACTCTTGACTCATAAACCATAAAATAATCACATATTCTAAAAACAAGAAACTGTCTTTCCTTGTTCGCCTATACAGTCATGTGAAAAAGAAAGTACACCCTCTTTGAATTCTATGGATTTACATATCAGGATAAAATAAAAATAATCTCTTCCTTAGCAGGTCATTATGGCCAAACATCTCCACTTTGGTCTCGTCTGTCCAAATGACATTGTTCTTGTGTTTTTTTTCAAATGCAACGTTGAGTCAACCATTCATTGAAATGCTGTGGCGGGGCCTTAAGTGAGCGGTGCATAAACAAATGCAAGCAATGAACTGGAGCAGTGTTATAAAGAAGGGTGGGCCAAAATTCCTCCAGACCGATGGGAGAGAAAACAATAACTTAAAGTTATTGCCGCTAAAAGTGGTTCTACAAGCTATTGAATCATAACGTGTACTTCGTTTTTCACAGTTCTACATTTTGGCTATATGTTTGTTGAATAGGCCATGAGACGCAATGTAATATGTCGTGTTGTTGTTCATCTGAGGTTGTATTTACCTACTGTAATTTTTAGACCGGCTAAGGAACAGAAGATTGTTGTTATATCCTCATATGTAAAGCCACAGAATTCAAGAGGGTGTGCTTTCTTTTTCACACAACTGTACGGTTATCCCATGTTAGCCATACAACAGTGAGAAACCAAATTTCATAAATTTGCAAGCTTTCAAGACAATCTAGGTCTCTTCTTCAGGCACAGAAGAAGAGACCTAGATAGTCTTGAAAGCTTGCAAGCCATTATATGTCAGTTAGCCAATAAAGATATCATCTTTACCAAATGAGCTTTCTTGTTAGCATAATTATGTTCCTAATTTTAATAATCTGAGTAGAATTCATATATATCTATTTGCTTTTGCAGGCATTTTTGCTCAACACTCGCATTACCTGTATGTGGTTCCAGGTTTAGTGGCATAAAACTGAAAGCTAAGTTTCCCAGTCACCGAAGAGTATTGCGGGTTTTCCTGGTCAGTAGACAGTTTCAGATTGTAGCCTACAATAGGTCCATTTGGAAACATCGGAGGAAGCCAGCTGACTTCTATTGAATAAAGACTAGAACCTTCCAGATTTTCAATAATGGGAGCTACTGAAGGAACTGTAAAATATGTACATCATACAATGAATATATATATATTTAACTCTTTGATTTTGATGAAACGTATTCAGAACAGACCTTTATGACAGACTAGCTTCTGTGTATAGTACTGAAACTCTGATTCTAGATATGATTATCACGCTCTCCATGTGTCTTACAATCGAAGAAACAGTATGTTTTACCTCCAAATGCCAGTGTCCGGTATACAAGACTTGGCAGGGATTGAAACTGGAGTTGGCATATAATCCAGATAACTCTGAACCAATACTCAGTGTAGGGTGACAGGTTATTGACTGTATATGAAGGCTCTGTTACTATCTGAATTAAAAGTACAATATATTAAAACAAGTACATATACAAATAAATAACATAGCACGAGTACCACTAGACAAATATTACATGTTTGGATCAACATTAAGTTAACTTATTAAAAATATCCATCTCAATTCTTATTTAAATGCATGTAATTAACACATAAATTGATATTGCTGTATAGGTCCCAGAGAATAGTGCAAAATTTATTTGCAATGTATTACCGTATTGGCTCGGATATAGGCCGCCCCCGTATATAGGCCGCACCCTAAAAGTTTGGTGCTTTTATAAAGAAAACGTTTTTTTCTTTAAAAAAGCACCAAAAAAACATGCTGCCACTCTGCCCCCCCCCGAGATATGCTGCCACTGTCCTCCCTCCCCGAGATATGCTACCACTGTCCTCCCTCCCCGAGATCCGCTGCCACTGTCCTCCCTCCCCGAGATATGCTGCCACTGTCCTCCCTCCCCGAGATATGCTACCACTGTCCTCCTCTGCCCCCCCCCCCGACTTACCAGAGCAGACTCCCGGGTGTCTTGCGGGGCCGGCGGGGGACATCTACGCAATATAACTTCCGGAAGTTGTATACGCATATTGCGTAGATGTCCCCCGCCGGCCCCGCAAGACACCCGGGAGTCTGCTCCGGTAAGTCCGGGGGGGGGGTAGAGGTAAAACAGGACAGTCCGCACGATGCGCTTAGACAACCTCCCGTGCCGGCACCCCCCTCCGTGGAAAGTGCTGGCAGGGGAGGCTGTCTGAGCGTATCGGGGAGTGGGATGCAGGTCCCCTGCACCGCTGCGGGGGATCTGTATCCTAACCCGGCTGCCTGCCCGGCGCCCGGGACTGCATGTCCCGGGCGTCGGGCGCTAGACCCCGAATATAGGCCGCACCCCCACTTTAAAGACTTAAAGTGGGGGAAAAAAGTGCGGCCTTTATTCGAGCCAATACGGTATTTGTTGGCAGCATGCAATCTCTTACCTCTGTGTATTCCCATTCACTTGCAATATGCACATACTTCCACTGAATTATATATTTTACTCCCGAGATATTTAGTGGGCTCCAGCCCAACGTAATATTATACGCCCCAAGGTAGGAGGCAAAGGGTGGTGTGGGTTCAATTGTGCAGTCTGAAATAAAATGGAGGTAATTATTATTATGTTTTACATATTATTCAACAGCTTTCACCATCAATGCTATCTAACATAGGAACATGGACATTTGATATAAATACTCGTACCTTAATCAGTTCTTGATCTTAGATCCAGGATAGCTTTATGCCTATCCCATGGCCAGCAAACCGTGGTTTGAGGACCACTATGGAGCTCAAATAATTTCTAAGGGTTCCATCAGCAGTCCCCTCAACATTATTTTTTATATGTTCCTTATGCAGTCATCAGGCCATCACTTAAAATCTATGTTTAGGTCCTAATGCTCAGGTAGGAATACTTTTTATATAGATGAATGAATACTATCTATATTTGCTTTAACATTATTGTTACTGGTAGATCAATACATACGTATACACATATTTAAGATGCTATGAACGCCCTAAAAAATGCAAAAGGGGACAAAAATGGTAATTTACGCAATAAAATGATTTAATAAATCAATATTCTAAGATAATGTAAAAAAGCTTAGTAAAATACAATACAGGGTCATAAAAATGTAAGGGCTTTGCATGACCATAAACGTAGCAATTAGATTTACTGTGACCTATTTCCTCAATTACGCAACAGGTACAAAACACATATTTCTTCTGGAATAATAAAATGTAAAACTTTAAAAGTATATTAGACGACATCGATCTTTTTCATGGTTAACAATTGTGTAACTATGTAAAACCACCTGATCTCATGCAGGAAATGGCTTGATCAAATACAAAGTATATACTTTTAACACACAGCCAATATAATTTTTACAACAGCGTTCAAGATATTTAGAAAATAATCATCTGAGATATGACATAGGAAGAGTCACAGGACAATCAGTACACAGAGATAAAATAAGGAGTGCCATACCTTGAATATCATTATAAGAACCATTTTCTGTGTGTCTGCATTCAAAGTCATAGCATGTTATCTGTACAGAACAAACATTCACGTCGTAAATAAATTGAATAGTTTGCAGTTGTTAAATGCTTACAAATCATTTTAAGTTATTTATTTTTAAATATAACATTATGTTGTGTTAAAAATGGTTTCCATAAAGTGTTAGCCCAATCAACAACAAATCCAAAAATCAACAATATTCTTTTGTTTGTGTGATAACCCCGCTTTGCTTCAGAATTGTTCCACATGGGGATGTAAACCCATCTGAGTTTTATATATAACGGTTTATCTTATTTTTATTTAATTTACTTTTTTGTATACCTAATCATATTGAAGAAAAGGGACAAGAATCATGCCTATTGTGGGTTAGAATCTATATACTTATTATTTAGACCATTGTTAAGATGTTCCAACTCTAGTTCTAAATCCAATGCCCTGGAGCCTTCATGGGCAATAGAGCATTGAGGATAAATTACAAATTAATAGTATAACAACCCATGGATGGGTCATGCAGGTGTTACACTGCAATACGTAGTAAATGATTTAATGCACAGAGTAAATTGGCCATTGTTTTCTGAAAAGGGTAAATTATAATGATAAATAAGTCGTTGTTAATTACCTTTTAAAAACTGTTCACTCACAGGGGCATTGCTAAACTTATCGAGAGCCAAGGCTTAAGACCGTACTATACTATAAAGCACCTTATACGCATCTTACAATACTCAACATCCTATTAACATTGACTGGTGGATATAGCTTATTTATAATAATTATTGATTATAATAATTAGACTCTTAACCCACCTCTAACAACACCTTTGTGATTTTAGCGCACAAAAGAGTTAAACCGTGAGGCACATAATGGATTTTAGAACAAGAATGAGTGTGTAATGATTGACCCTGGCAGACAGATGAAATTGATCTATGGTGGCCTTCCCAGCTCTGCTTGATCCAAGTTCAATTCTATTAATAATAAATAATGCAAGCTAGATTGCTGGACTAAGTGACAGGGATGCATGACTTGGGGCATGAGAGGTAATCCAGTTATAGTGAGAAATATGCTGTATATTTATTTTGAAACAATCATTTTTTTACCACTGAACACATTTTTAAAATTACAGGATGTTTTGTTACCTACAGCAAACCAGAAGATTAGAAAAAGTCCCAGTCATGGGTACCTGAGACTTGACATAGTCATATTTCATGTGGCCACATCCAAGGTTAATAAGGCAATGCAGGGTTTACTGAGGAGCAACATCCATCAGAACAGGAGTATATATATATACTTTTAGTTCTTCATGATAAACATTGATCAGGTTCTAATAATAGGGTATAATAAAATAAATTGAGGCAGGCAAAAAGCACCCCAAAAATCATTCATGACCTGTGTTTGTGCTTACTTCTAATGACTATTATTTTCTTAGCTTTCTTATAATGTAAGGCCGGGCGGTGTGGGTACTAACACTGATTAACCCATCTGCCCTGGGACTCATTTTCTCACTCCCAGGCTCCCACAGTTTGTAGACTCCAGCTTTCTCCTGTCCTCTCTCAATCAGCAGTTTGATTCATTGCCTGCTTAAAGGCTGTGTAATCACATTTTATCTTAATTTTAATCCCCCAGCGCTCACATATATCATGTTTTCTGACAATAGCCATTGTTTGCTGCTGTGGCCTGGCTTCGTTATGCTAACGTAAAACAAATGTGTAAACTCAACATTGTTGACTTGGTGCTGAAAGAAACATCGGCTGATGGAAATTCTGTTATTAAAGCTGGTTTGTTGTCATCTGATTATTTCACCTTGCTACAGTACTATATCCACGTATGGATGTAAGATGAACAACGAAATACTGATATTACTATTTATGACGGATATCCATAAAAATAAACCTTAAATTTAGAGGAAATGTACGTAAATAAATGCAACCTAACATTTTTATTTTCTCAAATGATTCCATATGTTGCAAAAGCCTACAAAACAGAGACTAGGTTTTGGAACATGTCACATTAGTTTTGTTGCAAGTACATTCCACCTCTTTCTACTCATTTTTTTCTGTGTCTCAAATGCAAAGCCATTAAAAACACTGGGACTCACATATTCACTATATTTACAAGTGACTGGCTATGCATATACCTTCAGGTTTTTATACACTGGCTTTTGCTTTTTATTATAGATCATGTGATTAAGGCACCCCTTATGCCAAAACATTGGCGTCATCTCCTTTGCCCCCGTTGTTTTGGGTTGAATTTGTGGTACATATAACTTGATATTTCTTCCTTTCCTCTGTGCATGACTTCATAATTGTTACTTTTTTATTGTCACATGAATGCTTCATGGGTATTTTTACTTTATGGTGTACAGCGTTTTCTATTATCTGAGTTATTCATCACTTTTACTTAATACAGTTAAGTTACAACAACTGCTTTTGAGGGCAGTGGGGATCATGGGCCGGTTAAGGAGATCCTCTTATCGGCGTTCACCGACCCAGTGAGCTGCAAAATAAATGGACCGACAGCACAGACCTCTAGTGCAGCTCCCATGTGCCCACCTCGCAATCCTCTGAAGCTGAATGCTGCCCACACCACTGCCACAGGTGTCCCAATCCAGGCACCAGGAATGTTGGTGGTATGACATTGTGACATAGGTGTTCTCTCATCTAGTCCTTTTTAATGTTATGGGCATCATGTGCTGCCCACACCACTGCCACAGGTGTCCCAAATCAGGCACCAGGAATGTTGGTGGTATGACATTGTGACATAGGTGTTCTCTCGTCTAGTCCTTTTTAATGTTAAGGGCATCATGTGCTGGGTAATCCCACTAACCAGGAAATGCTAACCACAGGTCAGGTCACACAGCTAGTCAAGAATTTAGCATGTTGCATATAATGTAAGCTGAAAATGAAAAATATGCTAAAAATGGTTGCAATAGCTAATAGGGAGAACTTTATGGGTGTGATTTGACAATCCCTGGTTTTAGTAGAAATACCAACTTGTGTTCCACCTTCAAGAAGCAAATGAGATGGAGCAAAATAATTAAAATGTAACCGATAACACTTTAATCTCCCATTAACTACAAGCTGATGAACAGGCAATGCTGGGAGGAGATGGTCCAAAGGCGTCTCATTGTATAGCAATAAGATGTTGGAGCTGTGTATATGGCACATTAGTGTCTATTAATCGTTCAGCTAAAGGCAAGGTGAAACCATAGTGGCCCTTGATTTTTATTTCATACACACTGCTCTGTCATACATATGCCTTAAAATAAATATCTACATTGGTCGAGACAGTATTTGGTAGGTCTAGCGTGTCATCCCATCAGCTTTATCATTTTATTGTAGTTGGTATATGAATTTTATTCATTTTGTAACGCAGCCCCCTGTTTCTTTATATATAATTTTGTTCATAAAAAATTAGTTAATAGGAAAAAAACATTGACTTGAATATGCATTGTTAAATAATAATAAATTAATTAAGGCTCCCTTTACCTCAACCACACAGAGCAAGGACATGCTAAATTTCAAAATGTTTCGCTGTTTAAGGATCCGTACGCATAATCAAATTCAACATCAGCGTTCTGTTTTCAAAGGAGACATGTGGAACCCTACAAAAGCTTTACAAGGGCAGCTGCCTTAATGGAATATAAAAGAACACACAACACAATAACAATGACACCATTCAGTGGCTTCTATGATCATTGTTTAAGTTTGTAAGCGTTCCTGACAGTATTGAAGAAGAGCTGCTAATCTACACCAGTTAGGCTTTGTTAATATTAAAAAAAAATAACGGCAGCCATTTTCTCCTAAAATGATCTGCATTAAGATGTTCAAGGCCATCAGAGCTGTTGTGTATCAGAAGTAGAACCGATATTATATTTACACAGCATTTTAGCAGTAAATTCATTTACTATAAACTACATATAGCTTGTGCTTTTTTTCTTGTCGATTAATTAACCCCTTAAGGACCAGGTTTTTTTTGGGGGGGGGGTTACCATGTTTGCACTGAAGGACCAGAGCCATTTTTGTGCTTTTGCTATGACTGTCTTCAACTCTGAATGCCCATTAACTCATTTAGTGCACCACAACACATTATATATTGTTTTTTTTCAGCACAAGTAGGGCTTTCACCTATAAAACTATATATAACCAGTGCAAATGGGAAAAAAACTCCAAAAGTGTATTTAGGTATTTGTCCTTTTTTGGAAACACCTCATATGCATGGATTTGTATTTATTTTGGCACTTACAGGATTGAATATGAATGACGCGCATTGCTGTTTCTAAACAAGATTTTTTTTAAATGTGATATGCTGGCAGTTTGCCCCAATAGCATCCAGAAAAAGAAAAACTGCTAAACAAAAGTATATGTTTTTTGAAAGATGACAGTCTGTCCTAAACATTGCAGTAAAATGTATTTTTCATTTTTAACAAACCCATCCTATCCAAACACAGTATTTCAGTATTTTTTCCCTGGGTACATGAAATTACTGAAACAACTTGTGATTTGTATTTAGAAACACCCCCCGAGTACAGGAATACCCCATATACATGGGTAGGGCATGTCTCTTTGGCAGTGCGGGTTCAAAATTGGAACATGCACATTTCAGTTTTCAAACATGAAATTTTGACAGATCAGTTTGCTGGGTCCAGGTCTCATCTGAGTGGATCTTTGTGAAAGAACAAAATAGGTCTTGATTTGTGTTCAGTAACACCCCCTGAGTACAGCGCTACCCCACATGTATAGATAATGTTTCTCAGACATTGTGGAGTCAAAACTGGAACGTGAGCATTTAAATTTTTAAACTTTTTAAAAATATTTTTTTATCAGATTACTTGTTAGCAGGGCCGGCCTTAGGGGTGTGCCGTCCCATCACCAAGCCCAGGGCTGCGCACATGAAAAAGTTTTCAGCAACCGCTCAACCCCCTTTGTCTCCTCTGCTCCCTATCGCTGCCCTGACTGCGGTGGTGGGAGCTCAAGGCCTTGGTCGTGGCGCGGCGAATTCATGATGAGTGCCAGAATATGACGTCATATCCCAACGCTCAGCGGTGAAGCTGCACGCGCCGTGGCAGGACAGTGAGACTGAGGCCTCGTGCTCCCACTACAGGACGCCACCAGGGTAAGTGAACTGTAAAGGGGGGTAGATCGTAAGAAGGAAGAGGGGGTAGATAGTAAGAGTGGGGTAGATAGTAAGAAGGGGGAGAGGGGGTAGATAGTAAGAAGGAGGGAGGGGGTAGATAGTAAGAAGGGGGAGCAGGTAGATATTAAGAAGGGGTAGATAGTAAGAAGATGGGAAGAGGGGGGAAGAGATCGTGAGAAACGGAGGTAGTGAGAATCTTGAAAGAAAGACTGAAAATGATTAAGATAATGAATGAAGTAATGTGTGGCTGAATTGTGTGAATGGGTGAGATAATTGATGAACTAATGTGTGGGTGAATTGTGTGAGTGAGTAAGAGCATGAATTAATTGGTGTGTGGATGAATTGTGTGAATGAGGGAGATAACGAATGAATTAATGTGTGGATGAATTGCATGAATGAGTGAGAGTGCAGGGGACCTGGATCCTCCTCTCTGGCAGCCAGTGGAGGTCTGTGCGATGCGCGCAGACAACCTCCGCTGCTGCCGGCACTTCTGCTGGGGCTTCTATGACTGAGCACCAGCGTCACATGACCTTCCAGTGCTCATTCATAGAAGCCCGGCGGAAGTACCAGCAGCAAAGGATGTTTGTGTGCATCGTGCAGAACTCCACTGGCTGTCCCCACTGGACACCAAGAAATCTGAAGCACGGGGAGAAGTCTAAGGAATTTTTTAAATATGAAAAATAGTTTATATGTGAATTAATATTTACTAGTAAACCTAGAATTCCTTTACACAATTATTAATTCTCTCACTAATTCACACAAATTCTCACCATTCATCCACACATTAATTCATTCACACAATTTATCCACACATTACCGTATTTGCTCAATTATAAGACGACCCCACAAAATTTGAATATTAATTTAGGAAAAAAAGAAAAAGCCTGAATATAAGACTACCCTATAAGATAAAACTTTTACTAGTTCACATGTAAACTATTTTTTTATATTTAATAAAAACTATGATTGAAATAATGATTTTTTTTGTTTTTTATTTCCTTTTATTTGCCGCTCTGCCCCAGTTATGCACATCTGCCCCCAGATATGCCTTTTCTGTCCCCAGATATGCCGGTGGGTATCAGTGTGATGCAGACCTCCACTACTGCTGGCCGGTACTTCCGCTGGGGCTTCTATGACTGAGCGCCGGCATCACATGACCTTCCAGTGCTCCACCATAGAAGCCCTGGCAGAAGTGCCGGCAGCAGTGGAGGTTGTCTGTGCGCATTCCGCAAAGGTTCACCAGCTGCGGGATGTGCACAGACAACCTCTGCTGCTGTCAGCATTTCTGCCAGGGCTTCTATGGTGGAGCACCGCAAGGTCATGTGATGCCGGCGCTCTGTCATAGAAGCCTCCAGAGGAAGTGCTGGCAGCAGCAGAGGCTGTCAGAGAGGAGGATCCAGGTCCCCTGCAGCGCTGCGGGGGATCTTAGTCTTGTAGTCAGACCATCAGATTTGAGGTCTGATTAGAAGACGACCTCGAACATAAGATGAGGGGTATTTTTCAGAGCATTTGCGGTTTGCCGGCGATTGTGTTTTGAGCCTACAGAATCGCTCCGTGGGAGTGATCGAAGGCTCGGGGGCAGGCTGGGGGTGGCTGTGCTGGTCTGCCCAGACACCTGGGAAGAAAGCAGCAGCAGCGCCCCCGCGATCACCACCATTGTGACGACGTGTGGCCATTTTTGGGGGGATGATGTACCTGGTACGTCCCGGTCACGAAGGGGTTAAATTGTTTTAAAAATATTTACTTTAAGCAGCATTGCATAATTGATATACTGTCTAAAAGTTCTCTCCCATCTCTTCGCCCACCCTGAACCAATCAATCCCAATCAGCAACTTATTATACACATGAGGTGCATGGTTTTATTTACCAAGCAGAACTATAAAATGCAGAATTTTGATAAAATGACAGATCCTTTACATTTTGTTTTAAATAAATCTTTTTAGAAAATCCATAAATGTTCAAAACAGAGATGTGGCAAACTCTAGCTTCCAAAATTCCAAAAGTAAAACACAAGAATCAAATATATGAAAGTATAACTTACCGGAATACTTGTGCATAAATCCAAACAAACTCCGAGTATAAATAATGGCAAAGTAGCAGTCCATGAAAAAAGACCAAATTTGTTTTGTGCACCGAATAACAAAATAAAACGCATAATTAGATTTCTATTATTCTCCAATTTGTTTGTATATAAAACATATTAGCACCAATTCAGACAGTTAAAAAAAAAAGTAAATATGGAACAGCATTCTCTTTCCGTATGTAAGAAAAGTATATTCCAGCACGAGCATGCTACAATGTAATCGTTTTTAAGCATGTCATGCTTTTACACACATAATTGTAAAGTTTGTATATCCATTACGAACAACTGTAGAGGAACTGATCCAATTACACTACAGTTACGTTTGAAAGATTTGACTAATTCCAAAAAACGATAATTTTCCAAACAATATCTGGAAAGGCTAGTTTGCCATGGAAGATCTCAGGAAGACGTGTATTTAATGTGTGTAAAGACTAAAAATGATGTGTTTTCTAATCTCCTTTTACACAGTCACTCCTTTTTATGACTCAAGTTCCATAGGTTGTCTAATTTAAGATTATGCAATGACCTTTTCTAGTTATTCATCAAGCCAGCTGCAGTGTTTTCTTTTTGTTCTTCCTGTTCTGGCAAAGTATTAATATTTGTTTTACAGTAATTATATGCTCGATCCACATAGAAGCTGAAGTTTATTTAGTTTTCTAGGGCGTTTTAGTTTAGATACATATCGCTATGTGTAACAGAAAAATATTTTATCTTTTTCATACAGGGAAATCTGTTAGCGGCAAACAAGCTAAAAACTGTTTGAAATAGACCAGTACATACACCGATTGATTAAAGTTGGCAATTTAATTATATTAGAAATTCACTTGATGTGTACACCAGGGGAACATTCATCTTAACCTGTTCTGAGAATCTGCCTGATTAACTGATTTATCCCATTTACCCCATTTGCTGCTGACTCTCCATAATGATTTGAGAGGGAAAATGCTAAAAATCAACCTGCATTTGTGCAAGCTGAGCTCAAGAGCTACTGTATACGCAAAGACAGCATATTTAAGTCATTTAAGAAAATGCGAAAGAATTGTCCAATTATTACTCATCCTTTCATATAACAAATGGGTGTCCCAATCTACATGCAGTAAAATGCACCATGAACTTGTTGGGATGGAGGCCATGGAGTATGGGCAGGCAACGGGGATATTTTAGTATAAGTGTCTGGTTGTGTAAGTTTTAAGTGTCTGGGTTAGTGTGTGTTAGTGTGAGTGCCTGTGTGTTTTAGTGTGAGTGTCCGAGTATGCGTGCTAGTGTGAGTGTCTGGGTTTGTTAGCGTGTGTTAATGTGAATGTTTGGTGTGCTATCTTTACTTTTCCTTGTGTACAGTGTTTCTGATTTCATTATAGCATTATTAGTACTCCTAAGGTACATTTTACGAACTTATGGACCAACTCCACTGCATCAAGAACCCCTGTAAACAAGGAGCATAACACTTAACAAAATATCATGGCTATAACAAACACTTCCAGGCAAGGCAAAGTGGGATATGTGATGGAGGTGTGATAAAGGTGTGAGATGTGGTGATGTGTGACTGATAGACTGAGGTTTGATGGAGTGAGTATATATTTGTGTTAATGTGAGAGTGTATGTGTAAGTGTATTCGAGTGAGTGTGTATGTGTGTTTATTAGTGTGAGTGTATGTGTGTGTTATAGTGAGTGTGTGTATAAGTGTGTGCTAGTGTGTACGTTATGTTTAAGGATACCTTCCCCCCTGTGCCAGAAGGTGCCAGCCATCCACTGGTGTATAGTGTTAGAGTGTTTGGAGGTGTAAGTGTACAGTGTTAAAGTGAGTGTTAGCACATGGTATTAGAGTAAGAGTGAGGGTTGTATATAAAAAATGACATGCTTATTTGTTACTGTTCTACTTCCCTTATTGTTCCTGGAGAATTGTCTGTTTCTAAGACAGTGGATTGCTTTTCCCGCCACTCACCTCAGGATTCCTTCAAATAGCTTGCTTCTCATCTTGCAGCTCCATACATAGCAGGCCAGTAAAAACATTACTTAGGGACAATTTTAACCATTTTGTTATTTTATTTTTATTAAAGCAGGCACTATAAAACAAGTTTTCTGTCTCTCATGTCAATAACCTTCCACAAGATGGCACTGCTAATTGTGATATTATTTGTGAGAGCCAGAGAGGGAAGACAATCATTTTTGCAATTAATAATATGTTTTCATTATTATAAAAATACAGTTATTACAATATTATAAAAAAAATATGAGTTTAAATATTACACAGGGTATTATAAAGACCTGTAACATTATTTATTAATTTAATACAGTGTGAAAAGACGAAAGGTTAAGTGATTTTGGAAATTCACAATATTATGTCTAATCACTGAAGTTTGTGGCATGCACCATTTAGAGATTAACGGAAGAATGTTGGTGCCATTGACCTGGACATATCAGTAAATGAAATGTTGGACCCCTTACTCTGTATTTTTTATTTTGTTTCCAAACATGCCATAGTCTATGTCCATGGACTGGAGCCAGTACAGCACAACTCACATATTTATGTGCACACATTTTGAGGTTGAAAACTCCAAAGTGGGGCTGCGTCCTAAAAGGCTTTTGGGAGGGGAACTGTGTCCTTTCACAGGCAGCCCACCTTAAAGACTTCAGTGTGCCCCATTTAAGAGGGAGCCCAAGAAGGTCTAGCCCTCCCTTTGCTTTAGCCAGGTAGGGAAGGATGGGGCTATAATTCTCCAAAAGAGGAAAGATGGGAATCTGGTTTTTCAACATTTTTCTGCATGACAAAGGGAAACACGAGGTACGTGGGGCTTCAATGAAAAATATGAGGTATGTTTGCCTTAAAGGTGTTTCTTTTCAAGCAAAAACATTGTCTTTTAGTTACATCGGAATAAAAGACAAGAAATTGGTTCTATAGAAGTTAGGTTGCATACAAACAATCTTCCTGATTTATGATTGATTTATCCAACCCACACCACCCAAAGCACACAAAAAAACTTGGATCTATATACTACAGTAGTGGTGCATTCTGACGTAGGCTGACCAGGCGTAGGGCACCCCAATGTCCCGCTGCACAATGCATCGGTTACAAGGTACTGTAGATCTTTGATCTCCCCAACCAGCCCATTTACACTACAGAGGCTGTGTGGATGCTTTGTGTCTTTTAATGAATTCAGGATGCTGACCACGGAGGGGGGCTGGTGGTGCTGCCTTGAGTCAGGCATTGGAAAGCATGAGACCACAGTGATCCAGCATATAAAATTGTTAGAGCAAGTTCCAGAAGTTGTAGACTACCTTAGAACAAAGGAAGGAAAGTTGACGTGTGCCTCCACCACCAGGATGCAAAGGATAAGACAAGAAAAGTGTTGCACCCAGGGAACCGTTATGTAAAAATTTCTCCACTTTATCTTCATGGTATCGAGTGAGGTCACATAAATACGCTAAACTTTGATACAGAATTGTGTTAATTATGTAACCCAAACTTTCCAGACAAACATGAGATATCAGTATATTATTTAGTTTAAACAGGTCTGTTACCTGTACACCACATAGAGTAACCCAAGTATCTACCTATATTGGCGACTCAAGCGAGTTGAAAAGGCAGTATTCAGCAAAATAAGTTGTCTTATTGTTTGTTTGGTTGTTTGGTGGGAATTGATGACACTTAAAGCTAAAAGTGCTTCTGAAATATAATGTATCTTTTACAATTTAGAGGTCTCAAAGGACAGTTAGAAGGGCAAATAGAAGAAGGTGACCTTGAAAACAAGGCGATCTGGTCATTCAAGTTTGCAAGTTTACAGTTAAAAAATAAACAACCCTATTTGAAATCAAAGAGTAAATTTATTTGCAATCAACCAAACAACCTATTTACTTGGTTTATTAATGATGAGATGACAGCTTCATGTCTATGTTTACACTTGATGCTACCTCTTGTTCATGTTTGTTGTTTGAGTAACTTTTTTTCCCTTGCTGCCCTGCCCCTAAAGTGCTAGGTCCCACAGTCCTGTCTGCATGTCATTTGATGTCACTATTGTTAACTGTGCATAGAACGTTCTTACGCATCAATTGATTGGTTTGCATACATATGAATTATTCACTCACTCAGATGTTGATTAATACCAGCATAGGATAATATGTGCTGCAGTGGCACAGCAGGTGAATATTATTACATTATATCCCAAAGCCCATAGACTGGCCACAAATTCATATTCACATTGCATTCACAGGACTCACCTATCTGAGGTCTCTTCTCAGTCAGAACTCCTCTCAGACCTGGCTCATGTGCATCCTTGGTTCGTTCTATACTAGTTAGGCCCCATAACAGTAACAGTATACTACACTTACAAGTGCCTCCCCATAAACAAATATGCTTGCCCATACCAACGTTCACCCTTACTCATAAACATTCTGACTTACACTTGACCTTGCATCTACACACTTACTTGCTCTAGCATAAACACTTTCAACAACACACATACTGTTTGCCATTTCTTGTACTGTTAGCCCTATCTCATTATCGCTAATTTTTCTCATTATCTCTTCCCTTTCTACTCATCTCTCCCCTTTCTATTTAGCTCTCCTCTTTTCTTTATCAATCCCATTTCTCTTCATCTCTCCCTTTTCTCTGTATATGTTCCCTTTCTTTTTATCTCTCTTTGTTCTCCTTATCTTCTATCTTTTCTCTTTATCGCTCCTCCTGTTTCTTTTTTTTTCTCCATTTCTGCTTACCGCTCATCTTTCTGTTTATTTCCACTTCTCTTTCTATTTAACTCTCCCTTTTCTCCCTACCACTCCTTTTCTCTAGCTTTATCTATGGTCCCCTTCTCATGATCTCTCCTCCTCTTTCTCTTTATCTTTTTCTCTCTCTTCTTTCTTTTAATCACTCCTTTTCTTTTTTATCTTTGTTCTCTTTATCTAACCACCTTTGCTCTTTATCTCTCCTCCACTTTTCTCTCCTCTTTCTCTTAATCTCTCCATTTTCTCTTTATCTCAATTTTCTCACCTTTCTCTTTCTCTCCTCTTTTTCATTACCTCACCTTTCCCCCCATGCCTCCCCTTTCTCGACTACTTTTTTGTCTCTCCTTATCACTCCCATTTCCCCCTTTCTCTTTATCTCTCTTCCTCTTTACCTCACTTTTTTTACCATCTCCCCTCCTCTTCTTCCCTTTTTCTCTCCATTTTCTTTGATACCCCCTTTTCATTATTTCTCTCCCTTTTCACCCAATCTCCCCATTTCTCTCCTTTCTTCTTATCTCTTCTTATCTCCATTCTTTCTCTATCTCTCCTCCTCTTTGTCTTTATCTCTCTTCTTTGTCTTTATCTCTTCCCTTTGTCCACATGTCACCTCCTTCTCATTATCTCTCCACTTTCTCGTTATCTCTCCACCTTTTCCGTTTTCTCATCTTTCTCATTATCTCTCCTTTTTCTTGCAATGTTATTTTTCATTATCTCTCCTTTTCATTACCTCTCCTCTTTCTCATTTCCTGTTTTCTCTATCTTTACCCTTCTGTCTATCGTTCTCTCCCTCTGTCTCTCTACTCCTCACTAGATCTCCTCTTCCCCACTATATATCTCACCCTTCACTTACCTTTCTCAAATTCTATGGTGTGAGCGTAAGGTCTGTTCATACAAACCTTTGTCTCACTACTACTTTTGGCCTCAGTGCTGTGTGCAGGGATATGATATAATATCCTGGCAATCACCATTTATAGCTGGTGCACTTCATAAGGAAATGGGAGCGAGCTCTGTATAAACAGACCTTGTGCTTCTTTTATTTTTGGCCGGTTAGAGGGAGATCTATGCTCTCTTCTCAACAAGCCCTGATCCTGCAGCGGCGATGTCACGCAGGTGTACCCGGTCAGGATACAGGTTGTCCCGTCACACGCGATCTGGTTGGCAGTCGGCGTTTCAGTTGGGGGGTACATGGATTATGTGTGGTGGGGCAATGGTCCCCTCTGCCCTCTCCCCCTAGCGAAACCACTGAAAGAGATGTGTTCAGCTGCACACATCTGTTGCTCGGAAAATAGCTGTGGGGTAGGGAAAGGATGCACATGCGAGAATTCTGCAGAATCCCTCCATGTATTTGAAGGGGGAACACAACATAAGTCTAAAGGGACTTCTCAGCTATCATACTCATTAAATGTGTCCCTTCAAATCAATTTGCATTTGCCTCTTCATATTTTGTTCAAGTGACATGAATAATAGACCAGCCTTTCAGTAACACACAAACAAAAGCATTAGCCATGTACCTTCCCTGCTGTCCTCTTTTCAGAGGCAGCTACTCCTCTGCTTTTTGGTTTTAACCTCCTGTGCATAGCCATTGTTCTTTCTGCTGTCATTGTAAGAAATATGCCTGGGCCTGTTCACAGTAAATGACCTTCTCGCTGTCCAAAGGCACCAAGCCTCATTATTATGCATTACTTGAGGTGGACAGCTTCCGAAAAATCTGATACTGAGATCAACACTATTCTGATTAGGTGGCACTGACTAATTTCAGAGTGATTGCATATTAACTAAAATGTATTACAATCATGTGTAGCTGTGAACTTGTGGTGCGAGGAATCTTAAATATTCAAGACTGGGAGTGTAGGCAACCTTTATGACGCGTGCATTTGCTAAAGTCCTGTTGGCCCACATTCCAAATCACACCAAATTGTCAGATGACATTTGTGTGACATGAACATTAAGAAACTCACTGTGAGAAATATTTGGAAAGGAAATAAGGGCTATTTTAAGTGCAGTGTGCACTTAATTCACAGATTTTATGTTGGTCTGAGTTAGATCTTTGTTTTTTTGTCAATGGGTTGGTCCTTCAGGCTTTATAAGGCAACGTAATCTTTTGTTGTACTTTATTTAATAAAAGAGTCTGTCATCCAGGTCTCTTCTAGTGGTATTGGGACTTATTATTTTTATTATTTATTGTTTTATATAGTGCCATGATATTCCGCAGTGCTGCACAAGTTTTAAAAAATAACTTTATATATTTCTGTTTGAGCACATCTAGTTCATCTACACAATGGGACTGCTGGTTCTTTGAAAATCACTGGATTAGTTTGTGAGGGGAAGTTTGGAGTTATGTATGTATGTTAGGACATAACAGTAGACTATCACAGAACAGCCTGCCTTGCAATGTATTTACTCCGTGTACCAGCTTACAAGAGAATTAAATACAGTTCTTTTAAAAGGAGTAACATTATACCACATTTTTCATAATTCACAATAAATTGCTATAGTGGGTGATCTTGTTACGAATGTTCTAAGCTTTGGCTTGACGTGACAATGTGTGAAATCAAGCTTGTGGGCAATGAGGAAGACAAACTTGGTTGGTTGCTGCTGATTGAGTTATAGAAGGCATCCACTGCATTGATAAGGGAAGTCACATTAGCCTCACATTGCTCCTGGTAGAAAAGGAGAAGCTGATGAATTGCTAAGAATTGCTAAGAGAACTACGAACTGGGATGTAGTGTTGAGGAGGTGTCCAGTTTGACAGTTCAATTTCAATAGGTCGACCAACTTCCTCTTCTAGGCATTCAAACTGCTTTAGTTGTTGTTCTAAGTAAGCTTTTCCTTGTCGTATAATATTTCCCTTTTCAAGAAGCTCCTTTTGGGTTTTTTAAACTCTTCCCTTTTCCTGCAAGTGATCATTGTCATGATCCTCCGTCCATCCACTCTCATTGTTCTCATACTGTCCTTCCAGAGATTCTTCTGCTATAAATTTAGGGAGTGATGGCAGAGGTCTTCATTGTATACAAACTTTTTATGTGTGTCCTGGTTGACTGACTGACAGATTATTGTTATTATTAGCCAAGTGACCTATCTATTTTCCCGTCCAGACTGGGAATCACCCAAACGAAAATGGTGCTTGGTCCTTTTAAAGAATAAAGAAGAATTTCCATGGAGAAACGAAGCAAGCTGTTTGGTGTCATCTGGTATCCCTCTAGAATACATGAGAAAATGGTCAAGGCCATCAGATGAGCTTTGTTTATTGGTTGTCAAGATGCTCAAGGGCCAGTTGCAGCTGTCCAATGCTTGGCTGTGCTTGGGCAGATGCTGGTAAACCTCTTCTATCTAATCATGGGTTAACAACACTGCACCGGGTGATTTAATTTTGTCTCATTGATAACAATATTAAATGTACAGGTAGCCCAAGGCTAATATCATTGCCAAAGCTTTATCTTCAAGAACTTTGAGGAATAATTTAAACAATAGAAATAAATATAGAAGTATATGTTTAAATACCCTTTTAAATCAATGTAGCTTAACTGGTAAAATATTCATTGTGGTTGTTCATTCAAAAGAAGCAAAAAAGAAATACATTCAAATGCACTTGTCTTTTTTATGATTATTCTTCAAGATGGCATAGCAGTTCTTATTGTCATAGCACCCACTCATGCATTGACACATAAACTTAATGAATTTAAGTATTTGTGTATGTGAATATAGAGGAATAGTCTTTGCAGCAGCAATGCCAACAGCACAAATGTAAGCAAACCATTAACTTTGCGGTAGTGATCACTCACCCACCCTGTTTACTTGCCGGTCAAGGAAGTGATTAGGTATTTGGAATATGAGATGCATGTTTTTTTAGTTCCCCTATCAAGCTAAAAGTTGTGGCTTACTATAGTATGGACATTAAAAATTCTATATTGTACGTGCAAAAATAGGTTTAGGCAACTTACAGATATGTAAAACATTTAGGTTAGAAGTAACTAAAATATAAGTAAGAAATTGAGCATTAAATGTAGTGCTGTATACAGTAATGTTGTTTAGGATTTACAGATGCTTGGCTTTATTTCACTTTATTCCAATAAACTTCCTTTATCTGCAGATCTAGAGGCTGCCATTGCTGTACTGAGATAATTCTTTTATGGCAATGCTAACAAGGTCCTGTTTATTTCATTTTTTATATGATAGTAATGAAAAAAGATGGTTGGCTTTTCCCTTTTAAGGAGAATTATTACGTTAGAGATTATTCCTTATCCTGCATATATTGCTACATTTATATGTAAAAGAAGCATGATTAAGAATTGAGTAATAATTCAAATGTTTGGCATGTCATGGCTGTAGAGTGTCCCTTAAAGTTTCCAATTCATAAAAATGTTTTGGGTTTAGATTTCTTTTAAAGGATCAAGAATGGATATTAAAATCAATCTGATCGATGGCAGTACCTTCACCTCTCCACACATCCCATTTACAAATGTTTAAAGTGAGAAATCCCATCAGCCCTACTGGTATTTTGAGACACATGTGTCATGTCACACATGGTATGCGGTGGTAGTCTGGGGTTCCAGATCTTCATACCAACTTACAGGGCCGGCCCTATAATGGGGCAGACTGGGGCAATTGCCCCAGGCAGCACTTTAGAAGGGGCGGCACTTTGCCGCCCCAAGCGCTTTTTTTTTTTGAAGCGGAGCAGAGAGAGAGGGGCACCGAGTGGTTTTCGCTTACCCGCTCGGCGCCCCTCTCTCTCTCCTCTGCGGCGAGTCTCCCTGTTCGGTCCCGGCTTGTAATGCAGAGCGCCGGAAGTGACGTCAATTTCCGGCGCTCAGCATTACAAGCCGGCACCGTGGCAGAGCAGGGAGACTCGCCGCAGGACTGTTTAAAGGTAAGTACCGGGGGGGGAATCGTAGATTATGGCGTCGGCGAAGTTTAAAATGCCCCCCCCGGCGTCGGCGGGGGGGGGCGATGTTTTAAACTTCGCCCCAGGCGGCGTTAAGTCTTCGGCCGGCCCTGCCAACTTACATTCTGATGCATAGAGCATGGTCTCTAGAAGCCTAATACGGAGTAAAGGGGGACATATTGAAAGTTCCTGACCTTGTTGATTTTACTGTCACGTGATAAGAAAAATAGAATATTGATAAATCACTGGGGAAACATAGAAGATCCCAATCAAGCATAACATATTTCCAAATTACCCAAAATAAAATGTGTAAAAATATGACCAATTTATATAATATGTAAAAACTAGACAAAGGTAATATTAACCCCTTAATGACAAAGCCCGTACATGTACAGGCTCAAAATGCATTGTTTTCAATGGGTTTAGGGGCCGCCCATTGTCCTTAAGGGGTTAAATGTCTAAAAATCTACAGTATACAGCAGATATTTAATAATACTAAACAAATTCTAGGAGTCAAGTTTCCCTGCATTTGATTATTCGTGCACCAGCGTAACGCTAACCGGGTGGCTCTAGAATGCATGATTACAATGCACTTTACTATAATGGACAAAACAAAGATGCCTTCCTTCATTAGGTGTCAATCCCATCAATACCGGTTGGGCACGTAAAACTGGTGCCTCCAGTTTAGCAACTTACATGAAGACAGTTCCTCTCTCTGTAGGGGTGTGGTTGATGGGTGTTTGGTTTTGTTCAATGTTATCTTGAAATAGACAAAGTATCTCCACAAGGCTGATAATAGGTAGCCAGCTTTTTCTGAAGTACTAGAACAGTAATGAATAAAATATTGGCCGCTATTTACATAGTAAATTAACTGCCCACCCAGACTGCCATTTTTTTAAAATACAATTTATGTTTAACCCCTTAATGACATATACAGGCTCAAAATGCATTGTTTTCAATGGGTTTAGGGACCGCCCATTGTCCTTAAGGGGTTAAATACATGTAGTACAGAAAAACAACCATAAAGATTAACTCTACTTTTAACCATAGACATTGGGTAGGCCCACCATGCTACCTAACCAGTAATATCTGATCTTTAAAGTTGATTTAATAAAACACCACCTGTCAGGTTCCATCCACTAAACCACTGGTTTGAGTGAACAAGGTCAAGAAAACTAGAGCCAAAACTATTCAGAATATTCATAACATCTACTGAGTTTCGCAAAGGTTCTTCCTCGCTCACTCCGAACTTTCTAGGTTTACGATGGTTCTAAGGTCAAATGTAAGACTAAGAAGCCTTGAGTTTTGATGTCACTTTTGAGACAATGCAGCCTAATAACTGTGTGATTTGCTTTCTATAATAGTGAGTTGACCCTGGGCTCTTTACATTTTTAGTGAACAAAGCCACAATATTAAGAAAATATTATTAAAAATAAAACAAAGCTGTATGCATGTTTCAGTAGGACAATAGGATAGCTCTTCATGCTTAAAAAAGATGATATTTTGACTTGAGGATAGTATCACCTGAATCCGGGAATTAGTTGATCATATTATACAATAACTTTGTGATAACAAAAATGTATGGCTCGCTATCAACTAGAGTGCCCTCAATGTTAAAAGAAAAAAGAGCACAAACCTTCTTTCTTCAGGGCCCCCATGTTCAACAAGCACATTCATCTTACAAGTCCCTACCTCGAAACAATGTGCCTAAGGCAAATTAGGTACATGTGGGGAGCATACTATTGTGGGACTATGGGGGCTTCAGATTTAGATGTACTGACTGTACCCCCAATGGCTGCCCTAATCATGAATATGTAGCATGTCAGCCTCACATTATCATTTTTATAACTACCGTATTTATCGGCGTATAACACGCACTTTTTAAACCTAAATACGAAGCTGAAACCATACCTGCGTGTTATACGCCGATAAATCCTAGAGCTGCACGATTTGCAGCGACGTCTCCCTCACTTCCGGTCCTGGGGAGGGTGCGTGTTATACGCCGGCAAGTACGGTATTTTTTTTATTAAAACATCTAGTTGTAAAAGTGTACTATTTGCTTACATTTATTTTATCAATATTTGCCTCATGGGGAAAGGAAATGGTAAACTACCGTGTGCTTAATGAATCTTTGAATGTCCTTAAGACTTCTTTACCAGTCATTGTCTGCAGTCTGAGTTTGCCATGCCCTATTTACTATATAAATGCATAACAAAGAAATTGTTGACACTCTATAATATCATTGCATAACCTAAAATAAAATGAAAAGGCATCGCCTATGAACAGAGTGTATGGAGGCTTGTGTCAGCGCCGCACAGGCCTCCATAGTGTAAACTGGCCGGTTGCAGCGAGGGACTATTGCCGTGAGCCCAGGTCTAGTCAGCCTAGGCCAGAATACATTGCTGTTCCTTCTATAGATGCACTTGTGCCAACCCAAGTTTACTTAATGGGGAGATGACGCATTGATAAAGAGGCAGGCACATGTGTGTAATGGTTTTGGTTTTTGAATAAATATTGGTGACACAAGTGCACCAATTAAAAGAAGTTGTGGAGTTCATGTTTTGTTGAATCTTTTTGGTCATTTATATTGTTAGCATAACATAAATCTTTCAGTTGCTGTTGTTCATCTTGATGGAATAGATTCCTATCTTGGAACAATATTTAGGTGCACAGCTTCATAAATCCAGAAACTAGGAGAGCGTGAGTCCTAAAATTGTGTACTGAGGTCTAACGTTTTAACAGCATAATAATGAATTCTAGTTTGAAAAACTATTTGGATGTACCTTTTTCCTGGTTCATAAATACATCAAATTGAGTAAACAACTTGGTCTGTACTGTATAATTCCCAATTTCAACAAACCTTTGTCCACCGCTTCTCACACCAATACCGTATTTTGATCATTAGCATCACCCTGAGTCGCTGGTAACGAAGTGGATGCAGAATTTTGAGTGGCCAGGTCAGAAGAGAATTAGGGCTACAAATCACTTGGAAGTTTGCTAATGAATAATACAAAGAATGCTCTTGGAAGCAGATCAACATCTCAATGCTTGAGATGTTGAATGCAGCGTTAAGGTTCTTTATTTGCCTAGTCTCCGTTCCGTAACAGTAGGTGAAAGATTTATTCGCTCACAGTGTGAAGCCAGTTTCAGTCTATCACTTTACACAATGTAAAGGGGAAAGTGTGCTGTGTCTTTGTTATTCTTTAACATTTCGTACTGAATATAAACAGAATAGGCAAGGTAAGCAAAGTTGGGTTGACCGAGAAACTGGTGTCCAAATGATCATGTTAGTCAGCCTAAAATTACAATTATTATCGTTATTATTTATTCCTAAATATATGCGCACTGACATAAGTTCCCTTCTAAATACATAAAGCCAGATAAACAGCATGGTAAAAGTGGAACTAAAATCTACAAGTCAGGGGTTTTTTTTTTTAAAGCATTGCTAATTTTCTTGTGGTTTGTTGTAATTCTGTAACAAAAAAAATACCCATTTTCAATAACAATTAAAACATAAAAGTCCTTTTTTGCCAACAAGTATAGACAGTATATGCACAGATGTACATGTTCTACCCATATGTATAGCGAGAGCTAAAAATGGGATGTAGAATGTATATTTTGGGTGTTTCAGGACAAACGCAAGTAGTTAACACCTCACCCTGGCCTTCATTTGTTTGTGTGGAATGTGCCGTGTGTTTTTTCAGCACGAGTGTCCCATATTTCTGTACATACTTGAAATGTTTTGTAATGTTAATATGGGTGGTAAGGACATTTTTGCCTTTTCTTGCAAGCCTGTCCGGCTCTGCCTTCTGTAGAAGAAAAGTAAAAATAATATTTTTTTAAAAAAAGGCCACGTTATAAATATTTTACTATTCACACAACGTTATGAATGGTTATTTTACTATTCACAATCTGTTGCGTGGATCATTTTGTTTGAATTATAATTTAATGTATAATTGTAAAGGAGATTGAATAGGCATTGTTCTTCGAAAAGAAAGTAGCAGTGGCTTTTTAATCATTATGACTGGGTAAAGGCTTGGCTTTGGCTTGGCTTAGCGCTATAGGAGAAGTGAGCTGAAGTTGTATATAAGCACATACCCCTCCATCAGCAACCCGGTGGTTCTCCATAGCCTAAATTTAAAAAAAAAACATAAAACACCTACAGGTTAAAGATGATTCAGCACGTATCTTCCCTGTAAAACTATATGTTTAATAAATCTGCCCTTGCAACGTATGATGCAATATTGTGATATATGGTTGGGAACAGATGGAGAGTTTAGCTCACCTGTTACTCTTCACCATTCAGTACATAAAGGCCAGAGGAATAAAGGTAAAGGAAAAAAAGATGATGGCGCTATATAAAACCATAAATAAGAAAACCCTTGGGAAATGATTAATTAACATTAAATATATATCTTAATTTAAAAAATGCATGTAAATGTACCTATATGGCTAAAATGATCAGGCTACAATTTTCATCATTCTCTTTATTTATTTTTTATTGTAATGGACACAAATCAGACTAAACCCAATACTGGTGAGCAAGTGAAACAATAGAAGACTATAACTGATATGGCTTCAGGTCATGGCTACAGGCAAAAAGTAACATGGCCGCTAGGGGCCGCTGTTGCGCTCAGGACTGCCGGCTTTGCGCCCTCCCCCAGGTTTAGGAGGAGCACACGGGGATCTGTGTCAAGCGGCTTGAGAGCAAGGATCAGACACATGAGGAAGGGTGAAGTGTGAGTGTGTGCTTCTCATTCATTGAGTGTAGGGCAGCCTCACCTTACCCTGCTCTTGGCTGCACTTCGTATATAAACTTTTCAGGAAAGGTGGATCTAAAGGAAAGGTCGTGGATCTAAAGCTGGGGTCGTATTTTGGATCAAAGGGCTTTCCCGGACTGACCCTATGGCTGGATTATTAGCCCTGCTGGGGCTCTCCCTATCTGCCCCTGTGCTGCTGTTGGCAGAAACGCTAGGTGAGTTGTTTGCTCAACTTTGCGCCTCTCTTGAAATCGCTTTAGAAAGTACTGTGCGCACACCTGTGAGAGTAGCGCTGGCTGGGGATCGGAATGCTGGGTTAGAAAGTTCGGTGTGGGAGATGAGGTTGTGCGAGCTCTGGCACTGGAATCGTTCCATAGGATCACATGTGCCGTGGGGTGACTGGGGGTAATTATATGTTTGCCCTGACCCCGCTCTCACTTATGGCTGAGATCAGTCCTGAACCCAGCTGCAAATGGGGGTAACCCATAGACCCCCCAAATCTCCTGTTTAGGGAGCCCAGATCCAATACAGTACCGGTAAGTTTCCATCACTGCCCACTTTGTCTTTGTATCCCGTGTCTGTATAGATGGCACTAAATACATTATATGTAATCGGTGCTTACACTGGGATAAACTTGCATGGTGTTTTGGTAATATATCCACACCTCCTCCTAGATTGTAAGCTCATTTGAACAGCCACCCCTTTCCTTTGATTCATGTCCTGTTTAGTTATTGTACACCGCTGCAGTGTATGATGGTGCTATATCAATCAAATAAGAGATCGATGAACGGTGTTGTATGTGGATTTCCCTGCTGGATAATGTCACATCACGTTGACTGGTTCATTGAGGACAGTCGAGGTGCGCTGACCCATGCGTTTCGTATTGATAGACATACGTTCAGTCCTGTGTCCCATGTTTGCGTGTTAGTAGCCCGTGCACATTGGATCGATTAGGAAGTGTCTGCCGCAGACATGTAAGCTTTGTGTTTTAAACATGAATGACTTATCGTTATCCGGCATCTTTCTTTTAACCCACTTTCTCGTTAGACGACATAGTTAACCCTTTTCAAATCCTAGTGTAAAAATGTAGGCTTAGTGAATCACTAATTGTTATGAGACGCGTGTATTCTATCTTGGTGATTGTCTAATAGTAGTTTCAGTTTCTTTTATTTATTGTATAATTGTATTTGTTGATTACGTACCTTGACAATCTTACAGCCTCCCAGCAGTGGTGGTAAGAGACTAAAACAGTTGAGGGAATTTAAACACGCATGAGACTATCCTTAATCTATTAGAACATCCAGGGTTGATTACAAAATGGGCCAAATGTTTCTATTTGAACTGGTGCTTCACTCCTGGTTGCTATCTTGTTTAACGGGAATAGAGCGTTTTATTTTTGTATGTATTTAGTGGTAATTATGGTTTAGTAAATGCATGTCTTCTAGAAAAGAAGGCTAAAAACAGCTATCTGCTTACCCAAATAGTCTTACATTCTGAAATAAATAGTATGACAAAAACAGATCAGCCTGTGGTTGTATTTGCTAAAACATTTTAACTCTAAAATATAAAAATGTGAATGTCTTCTGCCTTAATCATGGGTTCTAGAAATATACAGGTATACTGTGTGATTCGAATCAAACATTCTTGCTCCAACACACACAGGATAGTATGAGAACCTTCTGCAAGGCTGCCCGGTATATTGTTATAACGATCACGGTTGGAAGCTTGCTAACTGCTAAACTGGGCAAATGCTCCCAGCAGAAGTGTCAGAAGCTAATACAGTGAAGGAATTTTAGAACGCATGGGATAGGTATAAAGCTATCTTGACTATAGCTCAAGGAAGACTAGATGGGTCCAATGGATCTTATCTGCCATCAAATTTAGTTGATCATTCCCAGATGGCATGGGGCACTTACCCTTGCTGCCACTCGCATGGCGGATCCACACTGGATGTTGGCCTTAATGTCTGTCCCTGATCCCTGTTGTTATACTCTAGGAAGTTTTGGAAGACCGCTGTTGCCCAGGTCTACTGAAGATAGAATAGAAATTACTGTGCATTCCCTTTAAGCCATCAAGTCTATACTAATTTTGATATACTGTAGCTTTTCTATTTATGTGAAGAAGAAGCCATCTCATTCTCCAAAACAAGCTAACAGTGCGATGTAGACTATATATATTTAAGTCCTATCTGTAACAGGTACGTACGTTACTTGGCCTCAAGCAAAAGAATTGTTGCTCGCTTTTTCCCCTTAAAGTGTAATTCTGAATACTTTTATAGATTGTTCATTTATTGAGCCTTTTTTTTTTCTATATCAGATTTTATATCTACTCGAACCGTTAACCTAAAGGGCAAAATGTGGGAGGTCCTCAACACCTATTAATTGTCTTTGGTTGATTCAAGGGAATACTTGGTGACCACACGATTGATGTCCCAGATGCCATGTTGGACAAATCAGTCATCAGTTTTACTTGTTTGGGAGACCTAGTTCCAGGTTTTGTTTTGTAGCGCCGTTATTATTCATGCTGTTCATTAGAAAAACAGGTCACTTTTCTGATAGGAAATTAATTTTTGTTGACATCATGTCTCATTCTGTGATATTTATGTAAAATACTCCGGAAGATCTTATTTGGTTACACACAGACACGTTTCCTTATATTATCATTCTTTACTGGTTGTACTGGTTCCAGTAGAATTATCAAGGGAATGGTTTGCTTCACATGAGACTGTGACTGTGTGGGAGATAAAGTCCTGCTCAGCTTGATCCTATCATCGTGTCTGTTAAATATGTCTGTAGGATTTCCAGGCTGCTCTCTTTATGTTTGTTAGAAGTGGCACCTCTCTACAAAGCATTTATACTTCTTCAAAGGCCTCCTCCGTGCTTCCCTTTTCTTTACTATTGTTTGGCCATGTTCTATTTTAATATAGCTAAACCTTTGCAAGGAAGACTGTGTTTGTTGCTGGTGATATCTAACAAAGCCTAATCTAATAAACTCTAAACGCATTGAATTGTGTAATTTCCTTATATGTAAAGTATATATATTTCTATTTAATGGGGAACTTAGCTAGGTGAAGGAGTGTGTCGGGTGTCCTTGCTTCCTTCCGCCACCCTCCAGCCGGATAACAGAAGACGTCAGGTTCTCCTTGTGTCAAGCCGTGTACTGGCAAAAATGAAGGCTTCGATTTGCGCCCATTTTGGCAACGCGCTGTTTCTATGTGGGTCATATGCAGACTTCTCACGCAGGCTGGGGCAGTAAAAGTGGCAATTTGACTTCAGCTTTGCCAAAGATCGCTGGGAATGTGGCCCTAATTTTGTTGTGCTTATATATAACAATACACAAACTGCAGTAAGTGATGAGAGATGCGCTGCTAGTGGCCAATAACTAAGTGGAAGCCTCAGCATTGACGAGAAGTGTTTTTAATAACCTTTCTTTGACAACCTGGAAGCTTCCATTGTCAGTCATGTGATATTTTGGATGGCTTTCCCTGTTCGATCACCACACTGAGCAGTCATGGTTTTTGTCTAGTACATTGGGATAAGATAACAGAGGTAAAACACAATCGAATGGTTAATATGTAGTACCATGTAACAGACCAAAACATAACTATACAATGTTTTGAATTTTTTTTTAATCTGATTCTATTAATATTTTTTTTTTCTTCATACACATATACATCTCTTAAAGCATTGTTCCTTCACTTTTAAAATTACATAGGCCAGCTTTCCCTAAACTCACAACACATCTCATAGCTAATTATTCACATTAGTTTTAAGGTGGACTTTGAATGCTCTGCATACCTGTTACTGAGAACAGAATTAAATATGTGGCTATAGCGGTTCCACGTGCTGCCAATCTTTATCTTTTTTTCTTGTTTTAAGCAAACAGCTCTCATTCAATGAGTAGAATTTGACCTGGACAAGACCTGGTCCTTCTAAGAGCAAACGCATTTACTGTGAAGACAGAACAGGTTGAGTTGCTTAAATGCAAACAGACCTTCATAAGCTAATTTACATCAGACCTTTGGAGAGAAACCAGCTGGCCAAAATCCAGCTGAGGTTGGCATTTTCTAGGTTTACATTGAGGTTTTAGTTTGCTGATCTGTTTCAAACAAAACACAACACGCTTTGGTAGTTTTTCATGTGGCTTGAGTGCCTTGTCCTGCTCTGGGAACCTTCTGTGAAAATTCTGCTGTGTCACAGGTCAGAAAGCAATGTTTCCCATTCTCTGGTATATAAAAACATATGGACATTTGTCCATGTTGTGAACATTCATTCTTTTGTTCCCATTTCTGTCTTTGTTCTGTGAGCATTCTGAGGGGGTTGTCTAACGAGATTTCTCAAACACAAGAGCAGAAAGTGCTACCGTTGATTTCAGTGGCACAAAACATTAGAACATATCGGAGGTGTTTCTTCAGCTTCTACTAATACCGTGTTTCCCCGATAGTAAGACACCCCCGATTGTAAGACGTATCGGGGGTTTCAGAGGGGTCGGCTAATATAAGCCGTACCCCGAAAGTAAGACATATGTCTTACTTTCGGGGAAACACGGGGGATTTGCCGGGTCCACCACTCTAAGGGGCCGGGAAGTCCCCACCAAGGCCGGCCTTACGTGTCTGCGGCCGCACAGGATTTAAATTAAAACATCGGGGGGGTTTTTTAACTTTATTTAACATCCTCCATGTTAAAGTTTTTTTAACTTTATTTAACATGGAGGATGTTAAATAAAGTTGAAAAAAAACCCCGATGTTTTTATTTAAACCCTGTGCGGCCGCAGACCCCTAAGGCCGGCCCCTTAGAGCAGGGCCGACCTTTGGGGTGTGCGACCGCACAGGGCGCCACACTCCAGGGGGTGCCAACCTGCGGCACCCGGCACCCCTCCAGAGACGGACAGTAATGTCCGCCGCTGGAGGAGCAGGCTCGCAAGGGAGCGGTATCGGAGGTCTTTAACAGACCTCCGGCTCCCTTGAGTGATTTTAAGCCGGGTTCAACCCGGCTTAAAATCACTCAAGGGAGCCGGAGGTCTGTTAATGACCTCCGATACCGCTCCCTTGTGATCTGCGCGGCAACAGCTGTTGTGCGCCGGGGTTTCTTGTCAGATCCCGGCGCACAACACTGAAGCCGCGCCCACCGCTGTCCGTGCCCTCTGAACCAGGAAGAAGACAGAACTGAAGAAGAGGAGCGAAGAGGAGGAAAAGAAGCTGAAAGAAGAAAGGAAAGGTAGGAAAGCATTAAGTGAGAGTGGATTGGTGTATATGTGTGTGTGGATTGGTGTATGTGTGTGTGGATTGGTGTATATGTGTGTGGATTGGTGTATATGTGTGTGGATTGGTGTATATGTGTGTGGATTGGTATATGTGTGTGGATTAGTGTATATGTGTGTGGATTTGTGTATACGTGTGGATTGGTGTATATGTGTGTGGATTGGTATACGTGTGGATTGGTAGGTGTGTTGATTGGTAAGTGTGTGAGAGTGATGGGTGTTATGCTGTACCATTTCCAATGTCTTTTTCATGATCTAATTATGCTCTAAAAGTACATCATAACTCCCATCACTCTCAATTTTTTCCCAATATAAGACATACCCCGAAAGTAAGACATAGTGGGGCTTTTAGGGATAAAAAGAAAGTAAGACACTGTCTTACTTTCGGGGAAACACGGTAGTAAACCGTTTCATTTTGGCAGGTGTAATGGGTGCTTGTTACAAAGTACTTTAATATGCATTTTTTTGTTCAGGAGTCTGCCTGGAACACTGGAGAATCCCTTTAAGTTTTGTACTGTGCCAGCTAGTTAGTGATATGATCTAACTAGACCTTGTTCAGATTATGGAGTGTCGTGGCCACGGGCTAGAAGGTCATTGATCATTGAAAGGACTGACTTGGCGGCCTGTAGCTGTGTCTCCTGTAAAACCAGAGTGAACTCTAGACAATTGATCATTGTAAATGCTCCACGTCCTGGAGCTGCTGTGACATCTGCGGGGGTTTGCTATTCACATGACGTTCCACATGTTTCCTTTTCATATTTTAATCCATGGAGGATTTCCTGAGAGTTTGGTTTTGTCATTAGATAGAACCACAAGAATGTGTTCAGAGGGCGCTGTGTATATATTTTGCATCAGATAAAGGAAGGGCACTTTCTGGACCTCTGAATATTGAGGTTACAGGAGTGTACCTACTTAAAGGATTAAGCTTTAGGTGTGTTTATAATTTAATTTGTATTTAGCGACGAAAGTGTGCCTAATAGAGCAAGGTCCGGGCTGATATGACACCGTGTCAAAAGTACGTTCTAATGATTACACATTAGAAGAGAAGATCAACCTTTATTTTTGGTGGGGTTTTTTTGTGATCATTAATTATATCACATTACAGCATTTAATACGAGAAACCTACAGTAAATTCATGGTTAATTGATTTATTTGGGAAGATAAGTCAGGGTGCGGCTGTTGAACAAGTGGAAGCGAGGGGAATGTTTCACGTACGCAAAGATTTCCTATCTTTTAACAGCTACAGTCTTTACCTTATGTATCTTACCTGCAGCTTGTCCCGGAATACACTTATTGACAGTCCCTTAGAAGGCAATATCATTTAACTCCTCAAAAAGCTTTAATAGGTAATACTATGTCACATGTGACAATACGTATATTTATTAAATAAATACACATTCTAGAGATTTTCTTAGGGCACCCTTGTCCCAGGAGCTGACTTGGAGCAATGTTAATGGTTAATGTTAATTTCATTAACCATTCGTTATAAAATGACCGGTCGTGGCTAGTTTCTTGTTTGTGAAGGCAGAATTTGTAGTTAATGCAATCGTATAATGATTTTCTTTGCACTGCCGTTCACCTACAACTTACTGTTTAGCACATAAACCCCTTCAGGCCAAATTATATTTCCACTCTGCTAAACATACGTGACAGATGTAAAGCTTTCATGCAGTGCAGCAGTATGACGAATACCGTGTTTGGAAATACATCTGCTTTGTGTTTATGTTCTTATCTTTCGTTGCCTGTCACTGTTGTGTCTTGTCATAGCAGCTTTGTGACTGCTGGTCTACCCCCATCTTCTTTCAGCACTTATGCTGCTGTTCCTCACCCACACATGCATACGGACCACCTCCAGTCTGGGCTTAATTATCCCAACTTCTATGGTACATTTAACATGGCTAGTGTGGTATATAACTCATTTAGGCGTGTTGTGTGGGCATGTGGATATTTTACATACGGATGACATAGGCCCTGATGATCTACAAAAGACTATTTATTTCAGCACTCAAAGCCTGCAATCCTGATGGATTTTTTTTTGATCCCCCTAATTAAAGTTAAAGTTACTAATTAAACCGGCTATCTCTAAGCATCCTAAGTATTATCCGGGAAAATCCAGGATGGCTGCGTTTCTTGATTTCTGGACTTGAATTGCTATCTTCCAGGCTGTATGCATCTCATAAATATGTGATCATATTAAAAAGTTCAAAGCCAGATGGTACTCGGGGAGATAAAATGCAAATATTGTGTGAAATTTGTATATTAGCAACCAACATTTTAAAATGTATTTTATAGCACATGCAAAGATATCTTAACATACACAAAAATACAAATACCTTTATCTGTACAAATCACACAACGTTGTTACGGTTTGCTAATGACACACTATAAAGTAATATTAAAGTCAGCTGGATTGGGGAATATTAATGCATGTGAATGAGGTAGGCACCAACATTGCTTATGGTGGACATTTATTGAAGTCTGTGGTGGACAATTTAATGTTCTATGAACCTTCACAAACCTTGCCACAGAAACGGCCTTGTTTGAACGCTTTGCCTATGCCTGCGTCTAATTTAAGGTAGGGCACGTGGGCTTTTTCCCATTCAATATTAACATTCTAGTGGAAAGTGCATACTACTTGTCAGTACTATGGGTGCTAAATAGAGAGAAGTAACGGAGAGGCATGTGCTTGGGCACTGTGCTATAGCATACCTCCCAAGTATCATGCCGGTTGGAGAGATGTGCTGATCTCCCCCAGACCTGTTCAAGGAGCTGTAAAATCAAAGGCGGTCTGTGCTGTTACCTCACAGTCCTCCATTGCAGCTCCCACATGGCCTCCTGCTGCCATCCAGGTGAAGGATATACGCGAGACAGAAGTTAACTTTCTAACTCCATTAACTAAGCAATCGACATACCATAACATGGAGACCATGCAAAATTGACCCCCACATGCACTAAAATACAAATATATATATTTTTTAGACGATTGGAATGTATTCAGTAGGAGGCTACTTTCCTTATGCTTAATGCTCTCTGCATTATAGACATGGGTATAACAATCAAAACATAAACTTCCCACAGGATTAATAGTATCAGTGCTTCCTGTTTATCTGCCTAGTCTGATTACTAGAGGCAGAGGTTTGTTTTGGGAGTTAACTTTCCGGAAGAACATGTATGTGACCACGGTGACATTCATATTCTTTCTTACTTCAGTTTGGTTTCGCTGCGATTTTGGGATATCTTTATAGTACTTCTATCCGGGGGAAATAATACTTCCTGTTTGTCTCTTGTGGAAAGGATGTGGCCATTTCTTGAATTCATAAGCCTTGATTGTTAGACTGGATCGGTAAACTAAACAAACACAGTAACTCTAGCGGGTGGTGAGAATACGCACTCGGTTACGGTCAATCAAAATGGCTGGTATGGATTAGGTTGTAGTTGTTACATACAAATGAGCTCTTCAAGCAATAATGGTAGCACCATGATTCTGGACATGCCACTATGTGTAAATAGTGCCCCCACTACACCCACTAAAATGGTGTATAGCTTAATAGTACAGCCTAAACTATAAAGTTACTCCTCTCTGATTAATTAGTGTACACATCTTGTAGGTGGATATGTCCTTCTACACAGAATTATTTTGTTGACTCCTCTGCATGTAAATATGTTTCGAATGCATCCCGTTATTGTTATTGATGACGTCCCTCTGTTTATCACAGTGGATGGATGTGGACACGTGATCATGTATGAAGAAAGTGGAACGTTGACATCTAAGAACTACCCTGGCACATACCCGAACCATACGCTTTGTGAAATAACAATCAAAGTGGCAACTGGTAAAAGCCTATATGTGAAACTGGCTGATCTAGACATAGAGTCTCGGGATTGTGAATCTGCGTACCTCAAGATCTACAAGGGATCCTCTTCTACAGAATATGGTAAGTTCACAGCGTAACAGATGTGAGAACAAATCCACTTAGCAAAAGTGTGTAAAGGAGAAAAGGTCACTTAGAATGTGAATGCTTAGATCCACCCAAATTGTATTGCATATGGAGCAGAATTTGTAATGTCCACCAGCTCTGTAGACCTTCTACAAATGTTTAAAGGCACTGGCAACATGTATTTTTACTGTTAAAAGAACAAGTGACTATTCCACCCATGTTAGGCAGTTTTTCTAGTCTTGTCTGTTCATTTAAAGTATATTACTTAATATGTATATATTTGTTAATATTTTATTCTTAATACTTCTTTGTTTTTGATATCTAAGGAACATTGCAGTTATTTGTAGTTTTGCATCGTGTCCCACCTTATGCTGTCTGAGGATCAAGGACTTGTAATTTAGCAGCTGTAAAGCTACCAGTCATTTTCTGGAGCAAGCTCACTCTTCCATTGATATTCTGATACCACCATGATTAGACCCCCACCACAATTTTTGTTTGGTGGCAACAGTTACTAAATAAAGTGTCAAAGTGCGAATGACGTTGAAGTGTGAAATGTTAAATCACAGCTGGTCGCTTCCTTCTCTCTCATACTTTACGAAAAGTCTTCTGTCCAAAGACTGAATATCATATTTTTGGTTTATGGAGATCCAGCAGTTAAATTACACAAAGCCAGTGTACTGTTTTAATTAAGAGAAACGCTAACAAGAATGCACATGGACCCTAATTACATTAAATATAAGTATTAGTCCTGACACCTCTTTGCGGCAACATGTTAAAATGTGTAAATTTACTTGAAAAACTCTGCAGGAAAACACTTTTCCTCCATGCCAAGGGCAGGTAGCTTTTGTCATAATATTGCTTGTAAAATGTGTATTCCTAGGGTTTTAGTCACCCAAATTAGTATTTCCTTCCATACAAAACCATTTATAGCAGAAGAGCGAGATTCATGATTCCCCTTTTTTAAATGGGTAAAGGTATCAAAAATGCATCTTTCAGGGCAGCAAGGATTTTAACCCCTTAATGACAAAGCCCGTACATGTACGGGCTCAAAATGCATTGTTTTCAATGGGTTTAGGGACTGCCCATTGTCCTTAAGGGGTTAATCCAACCCTACAATGTATGTTATACCTGTGTCTCTTTCCCTGACCAAATACCATGTCCTAATGAAAATGTGTGTGCATATGGATAATGTATATCATCTAAATCCAAAGCAACATTGCACGTAGGTTACAGATCCACCCATGGGTGCGTCTTCAAACCAATGTCCATTTATAGGAAAGTAAAAGAACCACTTTTTTTATGGACACTTACAACATTACATTACTTACAAGCGCTCACCTTTCCTACTCACTCTCCTGCAATACTTATGCTTATGTGGCTGGTCCATCCCTAACAACGGCGCTACGGAATATGATGGCGCTATATAAAACAGTAAATAATAATAAGAGCACACTGAGGATTTCTGCGTATGATATATAAATATATATAATGCATCAGATCGTTGCTTTTATAGAGCCTGGGAGCCTTGGAAGCAAATTTGCAGTATTTAGAAATAAAAGCATCTGATTGTTACTAATGAAATTAGGTAATTGTTCCAGTGCTTGTCGTTTAGCGGTCAGGTCGTCTCATTAAGTAAATGCAGCACTTTGCCCTTAATCCCCACTTGTGGTTGGAGCATAATTTCATAGTTTCTTAGTGTAAACATTCTCATCGGATTTAGTACTTGGATATCCATTGAAGACAATATTGTAGAGCGTTACCTGTCTGTGGCCCTTTGACTGGTATTTCCTTCATTATCGTACAATCTGACAGAAGGTTCCGAGTATATACCAGTGGAAATATACATGTATTTGCTAAGAATAATAGCAATTTTATAAAAATGGCCTGCGGTGGATATGTTTCATTCTAAGAAACTGGCAATCTAGTGTCCTAAGCGTTCCGATTTACTCTGTATTTTCAGCGTGTTTCTATGTAAACAAATCTGGTGGTTACCACCGGGTATTATCAATGTCTGATCCCTTGTCAGTAGGATTTTCTAAGCTGCCATGAGGCCTATTAAATACAGTATTATGTCCCTTACAATTAACTGATGGCTCCATAGAGTGGGAGAGCTGATGAAGCCATACCATATGTTTTAGTGACCCCCTTTAATCTTGTCTCCCTTTTCATATACTGATAATTAAACTCAAGTAATTAAACTGATTAATTAAACTCAAGTAAAGTTACATTCGCAGGGCCTTGGTGGTGGACTTTCTAGTGATCTGAAAGCCGTTTGGGGTAACTGACACGTTTGCCCACCCTGTTGGTAGGTGCACTCACCCTATTTATGATCGGCAGTAACCGAGGATTGGATTATTGCCTCTTCTGCTGGCTCAAACTTCACCTTTTTTTGTTTTGTTTTAAATTTAAAAATGCCTTTTAAACTTAAACTTGGATCATCAAATCTGTAATAGCAAGTGGAGTTCTGTCCTGTTGGAGGTAAAACATGCAACAGTCAACAGCATTAAAAGCCGAATGTGAATAGAAAATATTTTCCGAATGTTGTAGAAACTGTACTTTTTCCCCATCCCAAAGTGTGAGTATGGGTGCCATGTGTACATTAGAGAGGTAAATATGCAACTCCTGTTGTGTTTGTATTTAAGGGTAAATATTTACCCAAGAAACATCTATTTAGAATTAACCATATACAAAACGGTCTGACCTGTTTGATTTCTGTATGTATGCAGTTTCTTTGGGTTAGAGCATATTGCTAGCATACCTTCTCCTCCCACCTAAACACGTAGTCACACTTCGTGACTCCACACCCATTGCCTTCACACATGGCCAAGCAGATTTTGCTGAGTTTGCATGTAGTACTTTCCAGGGGGTCTAAGCATTGTCTGTCTGGGCAGAATAAAAGCCTGTCTGCCTAAGGGTTTAAGCATTAGCATGGGGGAGGGTATAAAAGGAGGCAAACACAACTGTAGGAACCGATGGCACAACTACAGTAATTGAAATTCTGCCTATCGTGATATAATGCGTTCTAATGTTAGACATCGGTTTTATAATAAGATTGTCCTTTAGGTTTCCAGACTAAACAAGTTATTCGGTCCATGGTTAAGCGATAGCAGAGTCATGTTTGTTGTCTTTTCTCTCTAGCTGCTATGTGCCAAGGTTCATGCCGGTCTAGTGTTGCACATACACATATCATGAAGTTGAAGTCCGATAAATCCTTCCTTATCAGTTACTATTAAAAAGTTGCTCAATTAATATAACCATTTTGTTTTTTTAATCTTTATTTTAATTTTCTAATGTAAAGAACCCTATCTTAATCTTGGACTTGTCTTTCAGATGAACTTTTTTTTTTCACGGTGCATGTTTAAAATCCCTCACTACATTAGCCTCCACCACTAAGAAGAATGTTCTGTTATTCCACCACCCTCTCGGTAAAGTAACTCCAATACTCATCCTTTAGAAAGTTAAGGAGTCCGGTAAAGATTCTGTCATTAAAGCAGCTGGCTGGTTAGGGCCACTGGTTATTGAAGTTGCACTCCAGTGACTTCCCCAGAGCGCCCACAACCCCAGTACTTTTCTATAGGTTGGCTATTCTCCAAGACGCCTTCTCAAACAGCTTTGTTGGAGTGAGGGATTGGGCCGATAAGATGATCCAGGCATCACTATTAAAATTGTATTTCTATGTAAAGTTATATCACGAGTGTAAAGCGGTGTATCTTATGTTGCACATGGTGCTAGACAAGTGGGGCTCCTTAAAATGCAGACCTTGAAATAGCCGTCCCTGGTTTAATACAGGTTTTGCTATCTGTATTACGTGTGAGTCTTTTGTCTGATTCCCTAAAGACCAGTTTGAATTAGTTCTTGGAATAATTGTCGATTGTGAACTGCTTGAGGGTCAGCCCATCTTGAAATGTCTCAGGTATGTATATGCGTGGGTGGAAAGGCTTGTCTCTGAAATGGTTCCCACTCTCTCTTCTAAATAGCATCAGAAGCCTTGTTCAAAGCCACTTCCTTTCTTTTAAGGCTTACGCCTCTCTTTATTAGTGGGTTACTGAATGGTTTGCATGTCATGAAGTTGCGTCCTTTTAAAGTGTCCATCCCACTTTTTATTTGACAGGACAATATACCTTGGAGACTCTAATGTAATTTACAGTTGGGTTTGTCTCTTCTTTCATCTGTTAACCAGATCAGGCGGGGGCTACTTTGAATTCTATTTCCAATTTGCACCTTCATGTTATTTACAGGTCTGGGTTCCTGCAGTTAAGTGTCCATATGGCTCCACAAAGGAGCTCCATTCATTTAGACTGCTATACACACTATGTTGAAAGCCAGTGCATTATTCGTTTACATTTTCATCTGTTGTTCTTGATCCCTAGAAAGATGTCAGAATCGGTTTATGTTGTGTTTTAGATTGTTCAGTAAATTATATAATGTTTTTTTTATTTTTTTTTTGTGATCTCTAGTTTCCCCAATAAAGGAACATAACATATACAGTAAACGTAGGATAGAATGCATATTTTCACAGCATTGTTACAATAGCTCAGAAGCTGACAGCGTCATGTAGGAGTCGGTACATTAATGCATGTTATATCAATATGTTATAATTATATAATTGTTACCAAAGCTTTGCTGTTTCAGTGGTTCTCATTTTATGGTGTATTTTGGTTATGCCTGCCAAAGTTTCTGGGCATATGTGTAGCCTTGGTTTTTATTAGGCAAGGCGACTGTAACCTTTTCGGAGGATGTCTGTTAAGAATGTTGTGCAAAACTAAAGACTTCCTGGGCTTGCATGCACATTTTTAATGGGGCTCCAATAAAAAGTTTCACCCTATTGAGTAGTGGTGTTTTTTATATGCTATTGTGATTTGCATATAATGATACATCGTTTTAAAACAATAAAGGATGCATTCTAAAATCTATTAATACTTTTTATAATTTTTTTCACAAAAAAAATTCAGAACCATAAAAATGGGAGATTCGTTATTTTTTGCTTTTGACGTTGACCACTTAAAACATACCGTATTTGTTTCATATTTTGGTTCCTTGGGATTACTAAAAATGTGAGGTTTATTAAAGTGAGCATTAATAAAAAGCCATAATTGCTCTTTATGTTGTTTCTTTCTGTAACGTTAAGATAGTAATGTTTTCTGGCAAGCAATCCTGAATGTTCCTACGGTTAAACCTCTTGGACGGTTTGTCTGCTTGAATAGATCTGTTGTTTTTCCACACAATTTGTTGTGTGTAGCTCTCAGTGCCCTGTCATCTGTTACTTTGCTGCATGGTGCGGTGGCAGGTACAAATCTCTTGTGGCTGCTTCTGGAGCACATTGTTCCATTGCCTGTTCGTTTTTCTTTAATCAGACTGACAAGGAACAAAGCTCTCATGATGTGACAAAATGTCCATGCTTGCTGGTGTCCAGCCGAGGAAGCCAACACAGGCCTCTTGCTCCAGGCCACAGATTTTGATGAAGGCTACTGAACGCATTTTCTTTTCTTGACTGATAGGTTCATAACTCATTGTGGAGCAATAAGCTCCAAGTGAATTATTAAGATCTCCCTGGTGGGGAAGAAGATAGATAAGGGCATCATTACCCTTCATGGATGAGAACTCCTTAACCCTGACACAGAATGATCTGTCCACCTCCTATCAGCCTGCAGAGACGGTGGTTATTCTTATCTCCTCTAGACTCTGTCTGCTTCAATCTGTTGGGTTTGTCATGGGTATACATGATTGTAGCTGACACTTTTATTACTTATATGGTTGTGTAGATTGAGATACGGAAAACTGTAGTTTGTTGGTGGTCCTTAAATTGTAACCTTGTTTATATTTAAGATCTTTCTGGTGTGTTCATGTCCAAGCTTCCTACCTAACATGAGATTCGAAATTACCCTTCTTTATTGCTTTTCTACAGGTGGTCTCACAGGACGCCTGTGCCAAGAACACTTGTAATATAAGCAAACCAGGCTTTTCTTACACAGCATTCTACAACAAAATACTTTAGTGCTTGCCTGGTCTGCTTAATGGGAAATACAGCCTTCCAGTGCCTTCCAACAGTTCAAATTATAATGTTTTTCTCACTTTTAGTGACCTAGGAAATTCTGTGGTGTACAAGTTTATTTTATGCTGATAGTTATCATTTGGGATACTTATTATAAATGACAACTCTATTTCCTCCCAGGATCTAAATCCAGTGTGAAAAATGATTTATAAAAACAATTCCATTGCTGAATCTACAATGCCAGCAATTAAAGACGCTTCTGATGAGGTTATATATTCATTAGATGTAAAAGATATAATTAGCAAGTGATGCACTGAAGAATACACCATCACAGAGGATATTCATCACTTACAGCGGTTATGCTAATGATCCAAGCCATTTATAATAAGTATCTTGATTAATTGCCAGGACCATTGAATCCATTGTGCATTTAACATTGACAAATATGCAAATTCTTTATCTGTTTTTAAGTATAATGCCCCATATAGCCCCCATCAATGCATATTAAAGTATTTTGTAAGTAGTTTAATATGCATTCTTTAACGAAAAAAGACAAATAGAAAATGTTCAAATGTTGCAGTTCTGAAGCCTTGTTTTGGCTGCTTAAAGCTTCATTACACACCCTAAAAATGTCACGTGCGCTTGAGTTTGCTAGGGATGGGTATACCGTGCATGTGCACTATGTAGGTGATGTCTTTGGCTGATCACATGCCAAGGAGCTGTGCAAAAACTTTTTAAAAGTAAATTCAAAAGTGGCGATTTGTTAGCGCAAGTATGATGACTGAAGGGTCCCTTTAGCTGACTGTTATAAGACCTCTATAGGGTTATGGTGCCTTTCCCCCTTACTGATCAGGATCAGCATGGTTCAGAAAAGCGGTCTTGTGCGAGCTTTTATAGTGTAACATTTTAAATCCAAGCCGTGTCTTTATATGTTCTACAAATGTAATGCGACTAAAATGCCAGCTCAAGCAAGGCAATTACTGCAATGTTGCCAGAACACAGTAGGTGCAAATTAGAATTCACACCATTAGAAAGTCCATTTTCAAATATTTTTTAAAGATCAAAAAGGTTAATTAGTTCAATGTAATGTTGCAATAAGAAAATTAAAACAATTTCCGGTTAAAGCAAAACAAGCTTTTTTTTTTTTTTTTTTTTTTTTTTTAATTTTTTTTGTTTGTTGCTCAGACATGCAAGTGGGTGGGTTTTTAACCCTTTCAGTACATCATGGGCTAATTTTGCAGTGGCTGGGTTAAAAATTAGCATTGCAAAGTGATTATCTCACATTGAAGCGCTTTCAAGCAGATCTGTGTATACCATCTGTTTCTGTGTGTTTTCAATCTGCCACAAATTCGTATGCTTTTATCTCTTTATTGTGCAATATGTTTAATCTTTGCTACTATAAATTATTTATAATCTTTAAAAAAAAACAAAACAAAAATAAAACTTCTATCGTGTGATTGATCCTTGCTACAAAATGCTACATTCTTATTCCTACATTTCATGCTTGAAGGCTTCTTATAATATTGTGGGGAGAGGGCCATATGTATCTGCAGTTTTGCGGAATCAGCTTGTATTTTGGAGGCAAGGAATAAGGATTGTCTCTGACTTTATCAGTGTGATCATGACTCTGTGCGACTCCACTGACAGGGCTGTAGTGTCTGTGTGGTCATAGACACTTCTCGGAGGGGGATCTGCTCCAGGCCACACTGATTTGCATGAGAATGCCGGGCTCTTTGAGGAAGTTTAAAATGCGATTGCTCATGTATCTAGAATATATAAAAGTAGGTGTAGTAGGTGATGCGGAGCATAACAAAAACAATAGTGTACAAAGTGCAGCAAGAACAGCCAAGACAAACTCCACAATTTTATCAAAATAAGAATATACAAAAAACTAAAATAAGTGTCTATGCCCCTTGTGGTAGGTGAAAGATATATTAAATAATGTAGATGATATTCAGGTAAAGAATCCAGGTATGATCATGGAAAAACAAAAATAAAATAAACCAATATAGTGTAGTATGTCGCACAACTTAATAATTCACCTTCACAAACCCTGCCACGGACATTGGTGTACCTTTGTCTATCCCTGCCACAGACTGTACTTGTGATCAGGACTAACACAGCGCCTTTGAGAGATGCAGCAACGCAGCTATCTCGAAAGGTCCAAGTAGGTCCATCAATATATGCCACATAGTTGTCCATTGTGAATCAATTCATCATACTCTTTTAATGATGTACTAGTGAATGTGGCAGGTGTAGTTACCTGTAAATAATGAAATCTGTTCAGTAGTAGCACATATCAGAATGGTCCATCTCATTCTGTATGTTCCACAATGGAGGTATTGCGGGAAAGTTTCACACACACACTTCAGAAGGAAATGAAGAGTCTATCGTGTCTGGTATTAGTAATTACTAGTCTGGCACGGGCAGCTCACCTGCTTGAGCAGATATGCTCACTCCAGCTTACTGTTCCAGAACTCTACGTTAATGTTGTCCTCACGTACGTTATTTGTTTTGAGTATCATCCTACTCTACATGAAACCAAATGTAGGAAAGCAGTCTCATTCCTAAAGGATTGCAAAGGTTCAAAAGTTTATCTGTAGATGGTCCTTACAAGAGGATTCCAAACCTGTCCACAAGTACTTCTGGGAGGGCAGAGGTTAAGGAACCAAGCCAAGATAGGTCAATCAATTTGAGACTAAACCGAGGAGATTAAAATATATCCTGATTGCATTCATTGAAAACTGACTTGGGGACACGTGTCATAAACACTGTAATGTCTTGAAGCTGGTACACTTGAGATATTGTAGAGGGTCGTTGTAAGCTTGACATACCATAAGTGTATTTAAACTTTTTTTTTTCTATTTTTTCCACAACCACGTAGACTACTAAACTGGAGGATTACATATTATAAAGATTGTAAATTTGCGAGCACATCTGTTTGTCAATTCTAATCTTGTCATTTGGTTGAATATATGTATTATAAGAAGCACTGCGTAAAATTGTTGGCACTATATAAATATGATGATAATAATAATAATGTGGATTATTATCATGCAGATTCTGTATACCTGTTATTTCATGGATATTATGTGACTGCTATCATGCTTCTAACATGTATTTGTGTATGCTGAATTTTCTATATATTTTTTTTTTCCAGCAAGCTACTGTGATGATTTCAGTAATGCACCCATGGAAGTTTTCTTGGATACAAATGTAGCAACCATACGTTTTGAGAGTGGCCTTCACGTGTCCGGACGTGGATTTTTGCTAAACTATGCCAGCAGCGATCATCCAGGTGTGTGTGATTTTTGTCAAATAACATGACTATAACATGCAGGGTTAATATTATACATGGTATCCATCACTGTAGTCGTGGACCTCTATAGTCTTTCTCAATAAGAAAAGTAGACTGCTGAAGTTCTGCAAATGTATGATTTTACTTTTTTTGTTTTGATCCAATAAAAGGCATCAACTTGGACTAAAAACTCTCTTTGCATGGTCATCCATGGCTATATAAATGTCTGTGAAATTAAAGACAAAAGGTGGTGTTTATGTGTTTATTGCTTTCCTTTCCCTGTGTTTTAGCACAGTGAACAGAGGCTCAGTTTCAACTATGCTCTTTTATTTTCTTGGCGGCTGACGTGTACGTACATGCACAGACGTAGGGAGCATGTGTTCGCACAGTGCCGGTATATTCACACCTAGGAGCTGGGTTCAGGATTGAGCTCATCTAAGGACTTGGCACATTAGCTTGCTAACCATATTGAAGCCTGGAAATTGGAGGGTCTTAGAAGGAGACTTTTTTTTCTCTGTTACAAATAATATGACAAATGATTTCATATTTAAAAGTTAAGCCTTATTTTTTGTGCTTCAGCAAGCGTATCCATATATATATATTTTTTTTTGTAACTGCACTTACGTAATGAATGTCTTTGTGCTTTTTTCGTATAATAGATCTAATCAGCTGCTTGGCTCGAGCAAACCATTATGAAGAGACTAAATTCAGGTACGAATGAATGTAAATGTTGTAGCATTATGCATGAATGGAGCAATCTGCGAGTGTCACCGCAGTCAGCCTCCGTAAGGCTGTCTGCAAATCATGACTGTCTTTCTTGTTGTGGATTTTTTATTTTATTTTTATTAACTGTAGAATGTGAATTAATAGTGTACGTGAAACAAACAAAAAAGCTGGTAATGGTGGAAATGGTAAAGTGTGTTTTCCATGAGTCTTGTTTTCTTTTATTTCAGTAGGTACTGTCCAGCTGGCTGCCGAGATGTTGCAGGAGACATATCTGGAGATGTGATAGATGGATACAGAGATGTAAGTATAATGATTCTCTAAATAATATATTGACCAGAGTAAAAGCTGTACCCATAAAATTAAAGGGTATGAATAGCAAATTGACTTTGTGACCCCCTACATCTGATCCATGTAGACCAGTCCAAATGTGATCTCCTTAACCCATTAAATAGCGTCCCATTTTAATTGCCCTGTAATTCGATTTCCCCATCCCATTAAAGTTTTCCCACGCACACATTCAACACAAAATGATTAATACTAATTCATATATATTTACCTACACAGTATCACTCATCTGTTTAAACACAGACATTCATTCAGAGGGTACTTACACGTTCATTCATTTATACACATACCAACGCCTAGTCAGTTATTTAATTTACCTCATGCACTGGCTGAGTATGATACTATTGCAGTCCTTAAATGTAATGCAGACCTTGTAAATTGTGTTCAGCATCTGACTTGGTACTAAAGGGAAAACCAAGTAGTACAATTCCTAAGTTCCTAAAGTCACAGACTGAGTATGATCGGAGGTCTCATTTAAGCAGAGGCACACTGGGGGAGTCTGACCAACAGGATGATTTGCCCCTGGTTATGCCAGTGTATTTCACTGATCATGCAGCACATGCCTTAGAGTGCCAGAGGTTGTAATTCACGGGGACCAGAAATCTGAGGTATAGCTGCAAAGTCGAGCTTTGGCTATGTAGGGTAAAGGGCAATATAGCAAATGGTAACTTGTCTCAATCAGAGAAATCCTTTCGGAGACATTTAGAACTCTCTAGTAAGGCTACGAAATTTTAAACAGATGTATGGATTTACAAAAACATGCATTTCGTTGAGGTACATGTAGTTGATCTTGGTCTGTTTTATCAGTGACTTGTAATTCTATTTAATCCATTATTGCAGATGTGCTACTGCTTTGCATTGTCCATTTTCTCTATTCCCCAATAGTGTGTTCCTCAGTGCACTATTGTTTCTAACTTCACAAATAGGTGTGTTTAAGAGTTCAAAGTGATAGTTCTGTTTTATGTCCTCAACAGTAAGCGTTTGCCCCACCTAATTACACCTGCCCCATCCTGTAATTATGAATAGCTTTGATTGTACATGGTGGCTCTTTTGCAAAACTCTCATTTCACTCTAATGATGTACACTTTGTGTTCTTGCTTTCTCTGGGCAAAGCATTGTGTTTGTGACTTCATTAAGCTTCCTAGTCTCACTGATACTCATTGCCTTGGGGGTCAGTATCAGTAACATGAAGTAATGAGGGTCAAAACAGGTCATTTACAGTTCAAGTAAAGAGTAAGGAACAGCCTATTTGAATACTTTGTCCTCCAATTATGACCACTTTTGGAATGGAATGTCTACACTAATCCGGTCAGTCACTTGAGCTTAGGCTACAGTTGGTTGTGAACAGATTAGCCTATTTATTTTCATGTCTCAAGGTCAGACAAAAATCTTAATGGCAGCGAACAGCCAGAGATACCTGTCTACCGGTTGTAAACCATATGTTCTCAACTAAGTGTCCTTTGCATTGGCCTTGTTCAGCCCTTCTACATTAGACAGGTAAGTATGGTAAAGAAACTGGAAGTTAGTCACCTCCAAGATATACCTGATTTACCTCTCTGTCACCTAGTAATTGCTTAGTTACTTCCAGCTATTTTTGAAGACAGCTTCTGATCTCAGAAAAACTAATTGAGGAGCCACTGAGAAGTTTGAAAGAGTCATGCCACACCTAATAATTATATGATTGGGGTGATCTGTAAAATAATATGACTTATTTTTCTTGACTGAAAGCTGATCCATAATAAATAGTTTCATTGAACACTTAACTTTCGTTTACACCATGTCCGTTTTGTCCATCAGTAACTGTTATTATTATTAGATGTCTTCCTAACCCACAGTATGACACATGAACGTGTGAAGTCTTTATAATCCCAGTTCTACGTAGTCGTAGATGTACTATATTATGCATGATGTTTGCGGGCAAAAGATGTCCAAAAATGGCAAATTTATGTCTTAAATCTGTGTTGATTCTGTCTGTTTTGCCTGATTTTGATTAATCGCATAGTACTTCAGAGGCAATGGGAGAAAACACGGACATTTGTTCCTCATTCCTTCATTACAGGGTTGTAATTTCAAGGAATGGATTCTTATGTACCGCTAGGTCCGTTATCCACCAGGGGTTCTCTGTGTATTGCTTATTTTAGACCATTTATACACAAAATACCTTTTGGGTAATTTGTGTGTAATATACAGTTGTTTTCCAGTTGTAGTTTGGTATCCTTTGTTATTAAAATCGATAAAGTTCTCACAGACAGAAGGAATCCGCGATAGATTTTGAAGTATTAATGAGTATCGTTTGGCATTATCTAGGCAGATGAACAAAGAGATGCTCACTCCTAAAAATATAAATGTATTGCAGCAATCACTGGTTAATCATGCGCATGAATGTATGGAAGTATGTCTGTCAGACTTTCACACTGGGTTTCTGTCATGTCTTGTCATGAACTAGCAATGTGGCCTAGGGCAGAGTTGTCATGCAGCATTCCAGGTCTAGCAGGTCTGCCCTGACTTTAACATTGGAAACGGGGCCTGTTCACAGCACCGATTTATGTGTCCTCTACAATTTTTTTTGCGTAGTCCTTATTTATAAGCCATGAGTCAATGACTGTCTCACCAACTTCCAAAAATCTTGATTTACTTCTTTGATTTGCTGTACCGTGGGAATGCTGCCCTACCGTGTCCAGACCTCTACGCTGAGCATCACATATGAGCAAACTAAGAATATGTGGTACTTAATACTGCCAAATGACCAAAAGTAAACTTAATGGAATGGATTCACCAACGGAAGTCTGACCTCCATACAAAACTTGTTCCATTTATTGTTGGTTTTGTTATTCTGACATAATTATAATTATTACTAATTATAGGACAGTATTCTATTGTATTATTATACTGTAGTCAAGTCAAATATAGCTATACGGAAGAGGGCATGTGATGTGTTCGTAGCATGTTATGTTGGTAGTTCTTATGCTCTTGATTTAATGCTGAGCGTATACTATTACTTTCATCCTGCAGTTGTGGAGTCTTCTCTCCAGCTACATTCATTACAGATAGTCTTACGTTTGTGCATCAGTGGTCACCTGACAGACGTGAGGTCTAAATAAACTTAGGTCAGGACAGGTGATTGACAGTGGTATTTTATACAGGACCACCCTCTTTCACAAAGGAATTCTTCCAGTTTGCACAATATGAATGGAGTCTTCTATCTGCGAGCAGTTTGAAGGCCCTTGAATCCAAGCTTCTACTTGAAGCTACGTCCTATGATTGATATACAATATGTAAATTATACTATTTGAAATTATTAAGCATTAGAAAACTTTATGGAAATTTATATCGGGGATTATCTTGCTGGTATTTACAATTATTATTAAGACAAACCGAATATCATGATATATTATGTAAATATGCAATTTGAGTTTCATTTTTTTCGCAATATGGTTATATGGAGCGGTAAAATCACTGATGGTTGCGGGTAATAAATTCATGTAATATAAAATGAATAACTCAGAAATACTTATGATAAATATTTTTAATTTATTCTTTTCTCTGTAGACCTCCCTGCTTTGCAAAGCTGCCATTCATGCCGGAGTCATTGCAGATGAGCTAGGTGGACAGATCCAACTCACACAGCGCAAGGGCGCAAGTCGATATAGAGGAGTTCTGGCTAACGGGATTTTGTCTAAAGAGTATGTTTCACCATTTTTTTTTTTTTTTTTTATGTTGCTGTATTTTCAAAGTTCAGTTTGATTTTTCACCTTCAATCCTTTATGTCCTAATGATTTTCATGACATCCCAATCTGTCCGTATCTGTTTTAACGATGCAGGGAAGTTATGAATGATTCCCCTGCTAATTGTGCAGACATGACCTTGACATTTTGTCTCCTTTCCTATGAAGTCTGTATGCGGGATTCCAGTAACATGTACGCATGCGATACACATCCTCTTTCACATATAGTAATAGGTATAATGAGTAAACCATACTAACAAAAGATACAATAGTGAATGTAAATAAAACAATGCAATCAACCCTACGAACAACTTTGCGTTTGTAGTGTGAACAGACATATCCCTGCTCCCAGCTGTGTGTTCTCACCTAGGGCTGCAGCCCCTTTGCAGCACTACCAGGGCCAGATCGATGCAAGCCTTTAACCCCTTAAGGACAAAGGGCGGTCCCTAAACCCATTGAAAACAATGCATTTTGAGCCCGTACATATACGGGCTTTGTCATTAAGTGGTTAAAATTGCATCTTATCTCTCTCGCATTTAGCTCTATCACATTACTTTATGCACTACATCTATATCTCCTTTTTTCGGATTACATTTTATTAGTTATTCAAACTACCCGGAAGCTATCCCCCCTCATTACATATAAGATATAACCCTCTATACGTTTTTGCCATATAATTTCTTTGTGTTATTGTGAAGGACGATTGATTTAAATTATTAAATAAAATAAAACATGCCCTGAAACCAGAAAACTTGAGTGTTTTGATGACATGAAAAATGTTTTTCTTCTTGCTGGACCTTCCTCTTATTCATTCGTACATGTGCACGCATTGAATGATGGGTTGACTAGCGCAGTCAAAAACATAATTGGTTAATTGCCGTGCTGATAAATCCAACTAAAGGGGACATTGTTTTAACCTAAAATGACACATGCTTGATAAGTCTTTCTTTAATAAGGTTACTGACATCAGACTAAATAATAATATCCTGGCTAATCCCAGAATTAAGGAAACATTGTTTCCACTACTTTCAGTCCAATACTGGACAAAACATGTCACTTCTTAAACAGAAGTGGGGGAGAGAATGATCCTTGATGATGTGTCGCCTCTGGTAGGGACAAACTGATCGGGGCAATGCTTTTGTGTGGCTCCGATAATGAGCTTACCCGCTCTGTTAAAGAATGCTTTGTCTACACTCCGTCTGAATGGCTTCTCCTTGTATTTTATCTTGCAGTGGCTCGCTTTCAGATCGCCAGTTTGAGTTTAACAGTCTCGGTAAGCAGAATACATTGTAAATGCCTGTGTGTGTGCGCGTCTTTTGTGTTTGAACATGCTTATTGTATCAAGTTAGCAAACAGATTGCGGCTTCAGAATACACCATCCCTCGCAAGCTTTCGCAGTCGGTGCCCTTGTCAATACACCAAGGCTTACAAGGTTTACATTGATTCTAAAACAATACGTGTCTTGCAGGGATCTTGCTTTTTACTTTACTTTCTGCCTTCAAGACAAATGAGAAATAAATGACTGCCAGTATGCGCCTTCAAGAAGGTGTGATTTATAACATGCTAGTGTTCGGGTCTTCAGCAACTCTTTCATAAGTAACTTGAAAAAGAGCCAAAAGAGATGCATTGTTCCCTTCCATAACTGATTATGGATAATTTAAAGTGGCATTATAGATAGATATAGATAGATGTAGATATAGATAGATAGATCTATAGATATCCAAGGTATCATTTTGCATGATATTAGAATATTTAAAGACTAGACTACTTAAAGTCTTATTAATAACAATCAAATATTCCATTTTAAATGAGACATTGTACATATGATGATACCTTTTTAAAACAGTGAAAAGTAACAAAAAATTAACCAATACAATCTAAATTTCATGGCTGTAATTGACTGTGTAACAGTTCAGCTGTTATGATAATTTGGTGTAATTTTATTGCAAAATAACATTGAAGTGCATCCAAAAAAAATGTAACTGGAGGTCACAGTGATCATGCAGCTGTTCTTTAAATATCTAGCTTGTCTAGGCAAAGGTTACATGAATTCCAGCTTATGAGTCTGCCTTCAGGGGGATCCTTGGCATGTCTTAATTAAGGTGGACCTAAGGAAATAAACTCCTCCAAGCAGAGCGTACCAGTTTTGCAAACAAAATATTCTATCTTTTTAAATACTAATGGCTGTTCTTTATATTCTTGATCTGTGGACGCTGGGAACACTTAATTGTCATGTGACACAAAACTAGGCGCTCATTGGATGTTTTCATGGAAACTAAAATAGCTTCTTAAACGTTTCTGTGTGTTTTTGGGATTAAGTATTCTGAAGAAAGAAAGGATGGATCTGCTGCCAAGGATTATTTACTTGACATCCCGTTGAGTGTTTTGTTCTGTCTAAGTGTAGCAATACATTTAATATGTTACATGTGTTTTGAATACATTATTCTTTTTAACAACTCCTGATGTCTGATTTTAGACTGCAGGACCTCATTGATGGCTGGTCCAAGAGCTGATATGTTTTCAGCCACCTCTTCTTGGGAGTGGATGAGTAACACTGGAGAGATGATCTACTGGTCACCCGAGAGAGCACAGCTGAATAGTCCAGGCGTATCTTGGGCATCTAGTCACCAGGCGGAGCGGGAGTGGTTGGAAATAGATTTGGGGGAGAAAAAGAAAATAACCGGTGAGTATGAGGACACTTTCACTATTTCTTTCCTTCCTTGCAGGAAGGTTGCTTATGGTTAGGATGGAACTATTTAAGTACCTTAGAAACACAATGTAGGCACACAAAATGTGGACATAACACATTATCCTTATGTTTTGGGAAGGCTGATGAGCACTGGAAGCCAAAAACCTTTTCACAGAAAGACTTTTGTTATCCTTCATATTCTAGTTGGTGGATACTCCTGTTTTAAACAGTTTGTGGCTCCCCAGTGCTTTTAACTCCTCTCCATTTACCTTCATTGTCAGGAGATGGGGCGCTCACAGATGAGTATTCCTGTGGTCTGGTGGGGGAGCAGGGAGATCTCTGCCGCCATCGTCACATTGCTTTACCTGCTCTCTTCTGGTCTATGCGTACAAAGAAATTCAAAGAGCTGGGTGATTGTGTCACAGCCGGGGGTCCTAAATCTCTTTTTTATATGTAGATTGACACGAAGCAGAAGTACCTCTATTGTACCTCTTATCCCCACCAGATCATTGGATTCGGTTGTGCCAATGTTGCCATTTTAGATTTTGCTGGAGCTTATACCAGTCGTGACTGCACTTGACATGGTTTTGTTACTCTATGTGAATGGCATTGTGTGTTCAACACAAACACAAGCAGCACAATATAAATAACCTCATTGTCTCCATCACAGACTATTTTGTGGGACTATTGGCAAAGTTATTTGGTTAAAATATAAATAGTTAAGTTTCTTCTGAACGAATCCATCATATATCACTGTGGAGCTTCATTGCTAACCCGGTTTTTGCATTATTTCTAGTGTTCTGTGTGGAATATAGCATTTTCTCTGTAATGAATTATGAAAGTGGATGCTCTGCTGTTCACAGTTGATTATGTCACACTTAACGTGTCCTCTTTTGGTATGTTCCAGGTATTGTGACTACAGGATCCACATTACCAAACTTTAACTTTTACGTCAAATCTTATGTCATCAGCTTTAGGAAAGATGGGCCAAAATGGAGACTATATAAAGGAGTCATCAGCAGCGAAGAAAAGGTGATCTTTAGATTTATCTGTTAACATGCTCAACAAATGATATAAATCAAAGGCATTGCATTTATTTTTTTAGAGCATTGGTCAATCTCACAGAGCTATTACAATAGGGGACTGTGAAATTGTACAATGACATTTAAAATGACAATGTACGAAATTGACAATGTTGATGTGTTGAGAACTATTGGTACGAGAAGGAGGATGGTCCTGCTCTTGTGAGTTTAAAATCTATTACACATTAGAACATGGTTTTACTGTCATGCCCCTTGGCCCACTTGGAGATGCTATGATGTATGTATCATAAGTATAAGTGACATGTTATGAAGAAAATACTGTCTGTTTTGTTCCTTGTGACACGCATATTTACCACATTATACTTATTTTCTTGGTCTTTATTTATATGCAGCTGTTGGCAGGTAATTCAAACAATATGGGTCAAACACGGAACAACTTCATCCCTCCGATTGTGGCACGATACCTTCGAATTGTACCACAGACATGGCACCAGCGGATTGCCCTGAAGGTCGAGCTAGTAGGATGCTCCTTAGCACAGAGTATGTAATGCCAGATAATCTCAGTGTTCTGTTCTTCAGTGAAATTACGTTGCTCTGTTGATCATGTAATTAAGCTAATCTTGTTCACAAAATCATATCGGTAATTGTGTTTTTTCATTTCAATACCACTACAACTTACATTTTTGTGTGTCTATTTTTTTCCGTAATTTCTGGTTTGTTTTTACATATTATATTTCGTTCTTTATATTCAGAACTAGATCTACGAAATCTGGCGCTATATAAAACAAAAAATAATAATAATTTACTATGTTAAAGAATGTTGTGGGGTTTGATCTTATACCTTTAGCATTCAATTGAAACGGGAGCTTCACAATGTAATATTTTCACAGTTAGACAGTGGCCTAGGAACGAGTTGGGTCTATAGGAAGAGATTTCAGCCCAGTTTTGTAATTTGGCCTGATTATGAAAGCTTCATCAGAACATCACTGTTTATTGCTCAATCTTTATTTTACAGATCATAATTCATCCACACACCCCATGTGGAAAAAGACAAATCTCCGAAATGCTAAAACCCCCACGACGGAAGAGAAGACCTTCACTGAGCCGATACCGTCTGAAGAGACGAACTTTGGTGAGGATACCATATAATTGTCAATTTAAATACTCAGGCTTTAGACTAAATGTAATACTCTTATGTTTTTCTGTATGTGATGTATAATATTTTCTTATTACAAGAAGAATAGAGTAGTCACAATTTTCTAAATTCTTTTTTTAGGGTGGATTATCGTTGTGGTCGTCGTCTCGCTTGCTCTGGTCCTGTTTTTAGTGCTAGTTGGCATTTGCATTTGCCTGTCACGAAGGTATGTATTTTAATTATATATCTGTTTGTGTGTGCTTTTGCGTGAATGTGCTGACCCTTTGGGTCCCAGGTAAGAGTGCAACACATTTAGTAGCAAGATGCGTTTCACCTGTTCTGTGGAATTGTCTGCTGTCCCCCACAATCTTTTTCATTGTGGGGGCAGTACAGTTTTTTGTTTTTTTTTCCTTTTTAAGAAAACGATTAAGGAAACTTTATTAAAATGAAGGGGTCCACAACCATTGTTGCTCCCTTTCTCCTGTGTGCCTTCTCCCTGTTCTCAGTGGAGAGTCTGTCTACAGCGGTATGTCCATAAAGCACTGTCCATCTTGTTAGGTCAGGAACTGAAGACTTGGGACAACATCATCTTGCGATGTCTATACAGTGTTTCTCCACAAAACTCTAGGGATAATTCTGAGAATAATGTAAAGTTTAATCTTTTTTTTATGTATTTAAAAGGAAAAGCTCTCCATTTGTCTCTCAATTTGCAGAGTTGTAGTCCTTTGCGTTTATTGGATCCCCTCCTGTGTCTGTAGTGTTTGCTTGTTTGTTTTAGCTGACTTCGAAGCGATTATATACTCTGCGTTCCTTAATTGCTATTGGAATTAGCCCCCTTCTCCTGACTCTCCGCATTGTTGTGATATCTGTAAGCATCGGCACCCAGCTTGCGATGCGAGGTTAAGCTTGCGAAGGGGTTATCAGGCCTTTTAAAAGTCAATCAATCCCCAGACTGTATCTCCTCAACTAAATTGCATCCAAATCAAGTGCTGCCATCTGTAACTGTTTGGGTCTTGACAGATAATCACCATTATTGCCTTTTAGTCATGGCTTTCAGGTCTCTTCCTGAGAGATATAAAGAACGAGGCTGCTTACTTATTAAGGGATTGTCCGTTGGGGATTCATTATTCTGGACTTGTAAATATTTTAAATGGCTTGCACCGTGCCTTTGGTTGTTTTAAATGTCTACCAAGCCTGAGTTCCGGATTACCTTACAAACTGTTTTTAATGCCCCCCCCCGGGCAAAATTCAGCCACAAGTGTTTGATGAAAAATCATTCCTGGTAGAATTCACACACAATTGGATATATGATTTGTCTTTGGGACAGGAACAGGACAAAAACAGATGTATACAAAGCGACTGATGAACAGAAAAGTGGTAAGATAAGAATAATAGGCTGATTTTTTTTACATCTAGTTACCCATGGATTATAGGAGGTTCTGTATATATAATTTGTTTGTCTCCCGCAGGCTGCTGGAAGCAACTTGAACAGCCGTTTGTGAGACAGAATTCCACCGAATTCACCATCAGCTACAGTAACAACGATAATGACAAGGATGAGCTACCAAAGTTTGATCTTGGCAAGTGCGACATGGAAGGTAAAAGAAATTGTTACTCTGTGCCGACAGCAAATTGTGATTATCTTCCCCACCCCCATAACTTGAGACGCTTTGCATATTCTATATGTCTGGGCATGACAAAAAACACACCCTGAATATTTAGTGCTTTGGGATTTCAGACTCCATCCAGCGTGTTTGTTTCGTGGTCTGTGAAAAGAAAAAGGATGCACAGTGGGGGAAAAACAGGGGGCACATTTATAATATGGAAGCCTATGTTATTGTCTTGTGCCAATGTTCTGGTTAGGTGGCAACAAAGATGTTTTCCAGAAGTATCAGACGCTGCCACAAGCAGTAGAGTTATGAATTTGTTATATACTGTTACATTTGTTCCACCAACAGTTATTCCATGAATTACATTTTCAAGCAAGGGTTTTAGTTTGAGATCGGTGTGTAGAGGTGTTACAGGAATGGGAATGTCATTGGGAAGTGGTAGGAATGAGATCTACCTGAATACTTAGAATTGGATATGTTTCCATAAAACAGGTGATGCAACCACATCAGGACAAATGTGCTTCTAAAATGCCTTTTTTTTTTTTTTTTTTTTTTTTTTTAATCTCATAGCCCCAGTAATATATATTGGGGAATTACTAATTGAAAACACGTTTTCATGGACCATAGAAAATATAGCTAAAATACATGGCTTGACCCTTGAGTATAGTTTCCACCCTGATAGCAGATGACTCATTTATATTCCCTGACAGAGCATATATTGTGGTAGAACACAAATAATTGTAGCTAATGATAAGTTCAGCAAAATGAACATTATCCTTAAATATTTATCTTCAAATAACTTGCCAATGCTAACTGTGGCTAATATTAGAGTGTTCATTAGAAAGCATTTTCACTACTGTCCATTAGTCCATAACAGTTTCTTCCATAATAGAAAAGCAATTCCAACTGTATTGGCCACCTAGATTATAGTTTATTCGTTCTTCATTAAATGTTTAAGTCTTTGTCACTGTATCAGGCTTATCCCATCTTGTATAATAATATTAATAGGAAGAACATTAATCATCATCATTCAACTCTATGATCGTACTGTGTTTGCATGATCCTCGATATAAAATTATTTTATAAAATTAATGTGATATCATTAAGAATGGATTATTTAGGCTTATTAGTAATTTTCTTTGTAAAGCAGCAGGGTAGATGGGACATTCTCATGCTTGTCTGTGGAATCTTGTATAGAGGATGGTTTGTGGAAATATATCGCCACCTTGTGGAGAAAGAAATGTAGGCAGCAATAGGTTCTGATTCCAGTAGCTGTTGAGCTGAGATTGTTGGGCACAATGCCTTTGCTGCTCTTGTTAGGCATAATCATTAGCAAATGTATTCAAGGACACTCTGAAACAACATGCATTATTATAGTAATACTGGCAATATTTAATATATGTGAGTGTAATGTAGAGTGTGTGCATGCGTTATTTATAATAATATCACAAAAAAATGAAGGAAACATGAGCACTGTTACTTATAAAATGTGAATTCCATTGAAACTTTCATTCAAATGCAAACAATTGTTGGTGAATTTACCCATTCTCTCTATTTTTTCTTTGATTTAGACTATGACCAGTCCAATATGATAGGCACTGGCTTGGTGACGAGAAAAGGATCCACCTTCAAGCCTATGGACACAGATGTTAAAGAGTCTCTTGATGGGCAGGAGATTGAAAACCACTATGATTGCCCACACAGTCGCAACAGACCTGAGTATGCTCTTCCCCTTAATTATCCTGAGCCGGAATATGCCACTCCTATAATAGACCGCCACATAACACGAGAAAACATGTTCGTACCCGTGTCCGGCTACAGCGTCCCTGTGGTATCACTAAACCGCCAACAATCCTTCTCGGTCGCCAGCTTCTCCATCTCCACAAGCCCAGAGAACAGTGGTGGAGAGTACCAGACACCGCACTGTATAAACTTCGACGAGAGCGAATATGATAAACCAAAGGTCTACAGGGGATGGGGTACATTGGAGAATGGCGATTATCAAAAACCACCGCTCTGCTCAATGGTGGCAGATGGTTATTCATCTCCAAGAGACTGTCTAAAACCCATCAGTCAGACTGCAATAACATCTCTATTGTGACCCCATGAAGAGCTAACTAATGTTACTGCACAGCTGCTTTAAAAACCAACATTGTTTACATTAAGAACATTGGTATATTAGATTCCCCCCCTCTCACAATTGTCAAGACGGTGTTACTAGGGTGTATGTGGTTTTAATGACTTAATTTGTTACACGGCTCTATTGCCAATCATAAATCAAATCATATGCCAGAAACCCAATCCATATATATATAACAGGGAAGTAAACATGAATAGAACTGAGATGATAGATTTATTATATTTATTACAGGAATTAAATAACCTTAAGACTGCTGCCATGACATCATATAGTAACGCATACCTTCCCATAATCCATGGTACTTAACTGCAAAAATCATAATGCCATATATGTGAAGTATAAAACTTTCATAGTTTGTTGGGGGTTTTTTGCAGTCAAATCCAAGGAATAGCATATTTTTAGATATATTGGGAATTAATCGGTATCTTAGGAGGGCCCTGAGATCAGGCTGCTACTTTCCCAAATTATCGATCCCCGGCACAGCTCTTCCCTTCTGGTTGAACCACCTACCTCTACCACATTCCCACGTCATGTCAGACACCGTCTACTTTGTGTATTATGTGCAATGTGTATAGAGTTTTATAAAGAATCTTATTTGTTAGATTTGCCTTGTTACTGAATATTTTTCCATAATTTTTATATTGCCTACAAAAAAAATGCAGGTTGGTCCCCAACACTGTGAATATTTGGACCTTCTATATGTCAGGATTTGGGGTTTTAGGTTGGCAGTTTGTTATATAATGCCATCGTTGCTAAATAACGAGATATTGTTGTGTTATTCTGTTACTGGTCTTCTGATGTTTTTGTTCTGGGCCAGACGTTACTTGAGCGCACAATAGAATGGTCAAATAACTGAGCCGCTGACTGTCCAACCCATGTGCAACACTGATAATGGTAAAACTTCTGTATCTGCGGGCAAGCAAGCATTCTTGGACCTGATTTTGCGCAGTCGCTAAACTAGACATGCGTCTTAATAATTTAGGCAGCCAAAATGTTTAGCGTTAGAATTCTAAAGCTCGCACATTTCTGTTTTAGTAATAGGTTGAAGATGGGTTATAGGGAGATCTAGCATTTAACCATCTTAACTAGGCATTATAAAGTGCCTGCTCTAGTGTCTGCCCATCAAAATGTATAGCGAAGATGGTAGGTAACAATTTTTCATCTCACTGCGACCTACTACATTATAAAAAACACTTTTGCATTCTGTGTCATTTTTCCATTTGACTTTAAGGTAAGTATATTTAAAAAGTACATTGAAAGTAAAAAATGTTATGCTTTAGTTTAGTCTTCAAGGCAGTATCACTTACGCAGTCATTGACTGGTCCAAAGTACAGCTGATAACACACGCTGATGTGTCATAGAAACCTATCAGTATTCTCATAAAGTGTGTGCACGCAACTTTAGTGGGTGGTTTAAAAGTGTCATAGTGGCTATTTGTATACATTTTAAATGGAGACTAAAATTTTATTTTAATTTTTATTTTTTACACTTTTTTTAAAGGTGCGTTTTCCACTCACTCTGCTGAAGTTGCAACCGTTATATAAAATGTAGCATTAGGAGCCTCGTAATGCTATTTATCACAATGCTATCCTAGTACTGTTGAATGCCAAATCCTTTTTAGCTGGGAACTCTCCTGGTTTGACCCAAAGTTTTCAACTTTCCGACAGTTTTTTCCTTATATGAACAGGTTACAGTGTTTGGCTGTGATCACTCTCCTCCCAAACCCACCAAAGGCTGTATGGAAAGGGCGAATCAAGGTAGTCTTGGGAGTTTCCAGAAAACAATATTGAAATTTTGCCTCATTAATATTTTTCGGGGATGACTTAAAGCAGCCTTCAGGGTTTGCTGGACCCCTTTGTCCATAGGAATGGATAAGTGGGCATTCTGCTCTGGTCTCTGAATCACGGAGTGAAGCAGAGCTTTAGAATATGACATCATCTCTAAGCAAGCTGACTCAAACAACTTCTCTGCCATAGGGATTGGATTCACAGTTTGAATCCCAGTGTGAGATCTGGGGTCTCGCTCAGCAAGTGCCGTACCTCCAGGTGGCTCACCCACCAATAGTTACACATAGATCAGGATACAGCTGGCTTCTCTTTATATGCTATAAAGGGTGTTTAATTCAATATCGTTGCTGCTTCCCGCAGTGCACTGAAGCGTCCAGTCACCTTATTAGTCACATATTTAATATTTATTTGGGTAATGGGTGAGGTTTACAGACTATTATTTTGGGGTGAAACTACTAATATATATCTTTCATATTATTTGTAATATGTTTTTTGGATAACCCCATTTGAGATGCTCATATTTTGTATACAAATGTTTTTTTCGAGACTCCATGTAAATAATGTGTTATTATACATCTGTACACAATCTTCTAATTTCAGCTTTTCGTTTTTTTTTTTTGTTTTTTTTTTTAAATTTCATTTGTGAAATGGAAAATCACCAAGAACAAACTATGGATGTAATTAATTCAAAGACAAATCGATTTGACCTTTTTATCATTGTATATATGTAATATTGTAACATGACAGCTAAACCAATTTGCACACTGTGATTTATACATTCTGGTGCTGGAAAAAAAAAAGAATGTGAGAAACTGAATGTTTAAAAGCAAAAATTTGATTAAACTGTGTAAATGGTGACATTTCTGTGAAATAATAAACCATTTCCGTTTTAAAAAGTGGTCATTTTATATGTAACTATAACAACATGTAAGCTAGACTTTATTGATTGAAAATCCATTTTTTTAGAGGGGTCATGTATCCAGAATCATAATGGGGCCTAGATCGTACCATGTGGCATCCCAGAATTAGATGAATCTAGCTTTAGATGGTGCCATCATTAGCATTGCCTTCAGTGGGGCTGGGAAAACCATATGCCCGTTCACATATCTTGGAAAGCTTGCTCCATTACAATTGAAATATATGGGAGAGTGTGTGCATGTACAGGTGAAGCAGTAGATTTGGTGCAGTTGTGTAGAGTACATTGTTACTCTGTTGTCTTGAATTGTAGGAAATGCCTGTAGCATTTGAAGGCTATCAATATCTGGCATTCTGGTGTTTCTATGAATTGTGATCCTTGAGAAAAAAATTGTCAGCGGCTAAAAGCACAGGGAAAAGGGAATGCACAAGGAACAAAATGTAGATGGGTAGCTAAGGGCTAAAGGTCACACAGAGTGGGAGCATGCTTTTTGCAGCTTAGTGAAAAGGAATGCAACAAGGAAGCGAGAATTTTCTCAATGCCGAGTGCTTATCGTTAACTTGTGCACAGAGCAGAGTGACTACCTTCCATATAGTGGCATAGAACACAAAGCTTGTATTGTGTAAACTTTTCCTTCTATGTAGTTTCATCTCAATACTCAAGAATGTATGCTCTGCTCAGTTATATTCATGTTTTCTTCCCTGAAGCAGTGTCTTACAATAACTGAACACGTTTCGGTGCGTTGCTGTAACATTTATATATACCATTATACTGCATATTTATTGTTCATAGTATATTATAGGAGAGGAGATTTTTCACAAGCCATACTTAAGGGGAACCTCCAGCCGTCATATGTGTACAATAGCTGTGGTCGTAGGAGTCGCTATATTGACCAGGCCCATCACTCTCGAGGGCCCCGGTGACCCCTGGAATCACTCGTCCTGTAATGTTGTCCGTAATACCCGCAGCTAGCGGCACAGACAGCAAGGGTGGGTTTGCTGCAAAACTATCAAAAAAGGGCTGATCCAACTTACAGAAATGTGCTGGGGGGTTGGTCACGTAACCCTGCACCTAACGAATGGCTGCTTGAAAAGAAGCTTCCACGAAGGTGAGGGTCGAGGGGGAAGGATGAAAGTCAGAGGGTGAGAGGGTAAGGGAGGCAGGCAAGGAGGGACGGAGAGAATGAAATAGATAAGTAAGTTAGAGGAGGAGAGGGTATGTATACATGCATGTATGTAATAGTGAATGTGTGTGTCATAGCAAACAGCCTGCTTACTACTATCTCAAGCCGAGCCCCTGCAAGATGGAAAAGCTCTTGCCAGATCTGCAAGCAAGTTTCTAAATTCCTATTTTGTATAATTATGCATGTTTTCCTATACATGTACCAAATTTGTATTTTGGGAGGCTTTCTTTTGTGATCTCCTGGCCTCCCACAACCATAACACTACACCCTTTTTAACTTCAAACTTTGTCTTGTAGCTTTTTTGCATCATAGCAGCCTGCTTACTACCATCTAAAGTCAAGCTCTGTGTGTGACATCATCAGTGTGTATGTGTGTGCATCTATTAACATGTGGGGGTGACTGCAATGGGCCAGCTTGGCTTTGTCTGTCCCCTGGGCTTAAAGGCTCTAGCCCTCCCATGACACTGTCTGGCTGATCCTCTGCGAGAAGTGACATCACATCCACTTCCTGCATGCTGGGTCTGTCTGCACAAACCATGGAGGAAGACAGACGCACCAACCCTGCAGGTAAGTAGTTTGGGCAGGGCCACAGGTAGGCTGGGGGCAAAGATGGCACTTGTGGGACCCAGAACAATTTTCAAACGGGGACCCTGTGGTTTCTAGTTACGCCCCTGGTGTGGTCACTAAACTGTCAGGGTGTCCCCCTTGCAAATGCATTGGAGGATGCTGCAGAATGTCTCCATATGAATCTGTCCCTGTTGCCTGTCCCTAGCTATTTTCCTAGAAGGCATTCTCTGCCGATGATATACTTACAGGCGGTCAGCTATTGTACTGGCTCAGCAAAAGCCGAGCACTCAGAGTACTTTAATGTGCATTCTTCTTTAGTGGAGTAGTCAAGGACAAGTAGTAACAAGAGATAAGTATGAAGAAAACACTCCAATGCGGATTAACCAAGGATCACTGATCTGTAAGAAAGTGTAAGTAGCCCTGGCTTTAAAACGGTAATAACGTTAGCAAGTCTTCTACCACTTCTAAATATTGTCATGTGTGAAGTGTATTATCCGGAAATATAATAATTATAAATCTGAATACGGATAACTAGACCAATCAGATGAGTGTCTGAGCAGTGTTTGTTATGAGCACCTTCACAAACACACTCTCTGATTGGTCCACTTTATTATTACTCCTTTGAACTGATAGTGGGGTAGATGGTATTAGGAAGATACCCTTACTAATTTATATAACACTTTTAAAACACCATTTAAGATCTCAGAATAATTGATATTTGAAGAACAAAGCTTAAAGTATATCTAAAACACCAACACATAATGGATATACATATTTATTTTATAATCTTAAAAAAAAAATAATTTGAAAAGATATGGCTTGGCTGCAAATTAACAATGTGAAGACAAATTATACTATAAATAATGCCTCTGCTAAAGTCTTACATACAAGTTTGTTGAAAGGACAGAAAATATATCCTTTATTTCCATTGCACATCTAGAACTTCCTTTAACCACATACATTTCAGTTTGCTCCTATTGAAAAACATTAAACGGCACACTCTGTATAAGGTACTCATTTTACAAGTGTTGTACAGTTACGTTAAGTAGAAAAATGTAGTACCATTAATGCACAATACACGTTTGGAACAAAAACATCCCTCATATCTTCAAAAAGCAAAACAGACAGTGTACAGGGATGCAGATTCCTGGGTACCACTAGGTAGTAAGCCATTAAAGTGCTAAACCTACACACTTTCCTCCTCTTTAACCAGAGTCTACAAAAGACAGGAGGACGTATGGCAAACCTGAAAGAGTAAGGATAAGGTTGGTTCATCTTTAAGGGAGCAATAAGAACTTGAAAATACTGCATGACACTAGAATGGTACAGGAAAGCTTAGTGCCTTTTACATCAAGCTCTCTGTCCAACATAGGGGGCTAAGGCCAACATGTTAATGAAAGGCATTACATATCATCTGCAGGGTTTAATGGGTCACTAGTACAATTAAGATTTGTGACACTTGCAGTTGAATCTTAAGAATGCCAATAAAAATGCCATGCATCAGCTTCATAAAAAATACAGAGATCCAGTCGCTATGCCAAACAGGTGTTACTCCACCAGGAAGGGCTGTGCTGACCCTGCATGATGCGTAGTTATACAGGGGAGATTATAAAGCCAGCCCGCGGATTTAACCAATGCATTTATTCGCAGAAGCTCGGTAGCGGTGGCCCTTCATAACGTATAATGAAGTTGTTAAACCGAAGCTTTAACGGATTTGCACATTTTGTAAATAAGACTCAACGTGTTCTCATACAGGAGACGACATGGGTGCTTATGTAGCCGTGTCACAGCCTTGATCAGATACTGAATACAGTCACGTGTTAAACAAAACAATATATCGCTATATGTATTACAATGGTAGTGAGTAAAGAGAGCTTTCATTAAAACCATGGAAGATGCAACAAAAATATTGACCTTATAAAATACACAGTATAAAAAAGCATTTAACAGATATATAAGCTAGATTTCAAAAAAAGTCACAAAGGGAAAAAGTAGAGATTTATAAATACCAGATTTGCTACTATTTACATCTCCGATGTTCTGTAAAACAAATACATAGTGCAGATAGTACAAAGGAGGAAAAAAACATGTCACATTCCACATATTAATAGAAATGGACATTACTGTATATATATATATATATATATATATATAGAAACAAAATGTTTTTTATGATGTCATTCTATGCAAAGTGGCTGATGTCATACACCATATGAGAAGAAGTGTTGGCCATTCACATTTTGGTTTCGTATAACAGTCTGGTAAGGAGGCACTGTGTGCTGATGGGAATACAAAGTATGAAAGCATTCACTTATTTGTAGACTGGATAATAATGCACTCCAAGAACGGATTCAGCCTGTTGAAAAACGCCACATGCTAGATGACTTGAAAAAGAGGAGAGGAGGAGACCCTGCAACATTGCCATCCCACTAGGTCTGCCTTCCAACCCATGAATGGTAGTACTGACAGTATATTAAACCCTCTTATTGCTGCTCTGAGCTAAGAATTCCTAATTTAAGGAGTTGGAGCAGATGCTATACATTTATTTTTACTACACCACATGTGACTGTAAATACGGATTGTTTTTGCGCTTCCTAGAGCATCATGTTTTTAATAATTATAAAATGAAAAAAAAAAAAAGTTATTTACTGCATATAAACAGATGCTCCGTTATGACTTGATTGTGCTGGGCCGAATTGGCACTTAAATACAAAATAACCTGGCTTTTCTAAATGTCAACACAAAACACATTCAACGTCTACATACTGTAAGACAATTTTTTACATCAGTCCAGTTTTCACCAAAACCTAAAATTAATTAAAAACGTGGAAACACATTTAACTGTTACACAAAAAGGAAAAACACGTGCTTTGGTGCTTACAAAAGAAAAAAAACAAAAACATGCAACCGCATTAAATGTATGGCTCATAGTGGATAAATGACACATGTTCTCTCACACTTTGAATTGCTCAGTGAAACCCTGAGGAAACCCAATTTAAGGCAGCAAACAGCAGCCTCCCTCGGACGCAGCGTAGTTAGACTTCATGTCAGTTAGTCTTGTTCCACTAGAGTCAATATTGGTCTCGTCTGCCAAGAATACAAAAGCCAAACTTTAGGATAAGGATTCGGATGAATATGCTAGTTTAGACGCAGTTCCCCCTGACAGTGAATCACTTGCTGGTTCCAAGCCTCCATTTTCATGACCATCAATATGTTGCTTTTGGTCAAACACTGGAAAAAAAAATAAAGTTTAATATTAAACTCTTGATATAAAAATATAAATTGTGTTGTTCTGATATATAAGAGATCCAGCTCTAAAGTATCAGGACCATAAAAAATGTGGTTCCCAATTAAACTAAAGGGTGTAAAATACAAGACTTAACTCAAGATGGGGTATATAGAAATAACAGGTTTCCGACAATTTAGAAATTCAGTCAAGGGAAGGTTAGGTGTAAAATGTCATAAGGTATTGTACAATGGCAAGAAAAAAGTGAATCATTTGGAATTACCAGCATTTAAGCATATATATATTTATATATATATGATATCTTCATCTAAGCTGCAATAATGAACAAGTGCAATCGGTTTTAACTAATAACACATCATTCAAGCATTCCATAAAGTGCGTTCCATAAAGACATGAAATATTCTCATAGTTTGTGTGTTATGAACTTAAACATAGTGTCTTAGTTGTGACTTGGATGTAGATCAGATCACATTTAATGAACAATTAATGCAGAAAATTAGGTAATTCCAAAAGGGTTCACATTTTCTTGCCACTGTAATACCACTACATGAGTTTAATCTCTGCGATTCATCTTTACACATCTAATGTTTGAGGATCAGGATATTAATTAAAACATGATCTAAAGTGCCCCCTAGGACTGGAAGTTGTGAACCACAGTTGGTAGACTATTAGAAGACCATACCTGGCAATGGTTTGACATCACCACTTCCATCCTTACTAGCTCCAGGGCTACGGCCTCCTTCCTCCAATTCATCAAGGTACAAGCGATAACGATGGCCACTTTCATCTTCATATTCTACATTTTCATCGTCTGAATCTATCTCCGGAGCAACATACACAACCTCAAACTCAATTTCTCCCCTCTGCAAAGCAAAAAAAAATACTTTTAAAACTCAGTATACCAATGTATTAAAAAAAACAGGTAAGAAAAGTTTTACATTCACACACTTAGAGAAAAGCCCGCTAAATGTCTTCTGAAAATACAGACTATGGTAGTAGTATCTAGTATATGTTAATATGGTGTGAACAGAAGCATTGTTTTGTTATTTCGATCTTCTTTTCATCTTATGACTGTGGCTTCTGCCATTGTTGGTAAATTTTGAGGTTTAGCTACACCCCCTTAGTTACAAGCTTCACACTTTTTATTTTATAACAGAAGGACTAGTGCTTGTCTAGTCCTTCCACCAAAGAACTTCTGGGGGATGCAAACAACCTTTGCGTGGGCCTGCATGGTATATTTGGATAAAATACAGTAGTATAAATAAAAAAGAAACAGCACACAATGCACTTAAGTGAAGTCTATCCAGCTTTATTGCGGGGCTGAATAATCCTTGAACCAATTGCATAAATAAGTTCCGAAAGTTTTCCTTTTTCGCTGAAATATTCATTACTAAAAAGAACCGTTATTAAAAACTGCATGGCACCAAATGATTGAGCTCACTATAAGTCCGTAAACCTGTCCAAACTGGTTTACTCTGTCAGGGCCAGATGTTCGGAGTAATCCCAGGAGAAGCTTACGCATGACCTACTGCTGTCACAAAATGAAGCCTTATTACGTATTATGAATAGTGCACCAGCACAGTCTGGAGCGCTAATACAAAAAAGGAGTGCGCAAATAAGTACATTAAAATTAACAATATACAAATTGGACAAAACTACAGCTATAAAAGGAGAAAGAGGCCCTGATCTTACGAGCTTATCTATTACTAAAATGGTTTCCCCAATAAACTTGCACGCTATTTTACCAGTGGTAAAAAACACAAAGCAAAAAGGCAACAGTCACAACAAATAAATACACCATGGGACTCCCCTCTTAACAAAACAACTAAAAAAAAAAAAAATACCTTCCCACCAGTCACATAAACAATGCTATGGTCCTAAAATTGGTTGGGATAGTTCGATTATTGGTGTTTTTGAGCAGGAACATCGTGGCTTATTTTCAATTCTTTATAAATCCCATTTGAAATATCAGTTGAGGAAATGTGAGATTCTACAAAGGCATCTTGCCTGAAACTGTAACATGCAATTAACTGATTAATTCTAACATTCCTCAGCACTTTAAGTCCAGTAGGATGACTCAAACACAGTATCAGAACTTTTAATGGAACAATAAGCCTTTACCTGAAAAGTCCTGATCTGTTTTCCATGATGCTTAATGTTCTATTTAGCTTTAAAGTGAAAAAGCGTTATTGTATAATGCAACACAAACTTATTTCATGCCACGTGAACAAGTAGATTGCCTCTTGTGTTTAAAGAGTTTAGTAAGGCATGCATCTCACCTGCTGAGACAGAATTGTAACAGCTTCTTTGTGCTTGGCATCTCTTAAGTTGATTCCATTGACTGCTAAGATGGCATCCCCAACATGCAACCCTCCACAACGGTCAGCTGGTTGGGCTGGATGGATTTCTGAGATTAGAATAGGAACTCCATGCTCTTTCCCACCCTGTTAAAATAAAATGAGGGTAGACAGTTGTATGTAAACATTTTTTTGTAAAAAAGGTGATTAACACACTAACATTAAGGAACTTTAGTACTATAAAAAGGAGACACAGGCTTTAAAATATTCAAATGTTTGCTTTGTTTTTTTTATGAAAGAGATCTCAATGTTAAGGATCCGTAAAACCAAAGGGCAAATTCACCCACTCAACAACCTATTGAGAAAAAAAAAAAAAAGTACAGTGCTACCCTAATAAGTTTGTCTCCTCTGAAATTGTAATGTCAAAAATAGAAGCTTGACAAAGACTCAGAAACCGCAAATATAAACATATCCTGCATTCAGGCCTTGCTGTGCATTCCTAATGTACTACTGGTGGTCCACCACTGATGGGCCTGCCCGAAAAAGCCCTTAGAACCTAATGATACCCAGTTAACTTATTAGCTGTATGAAGCCTTCCTTTGAAAGAAGTTAAAGGTTTACATTAATAAAATGACACAGATTCTACTTGCCGTGATTGATATGCCAAGTCCTTCATGGTCTTCTTTAACCAGAATTACTTTTCTGATTGGACCCACTCCTTGGCTTTTCTTTAAACAGTCTGGGTCCTGCTGGTACAAATGAATATATTAATGTTCATGCATGCAATAAAATATTTCTGTATGCGGTATAGTTTTTGGTGTAAACTACACAAACATACACTCAGGCTCAGTCCATGGGTTATCAAAAAGGTCTTTACCTCCAAAGTCCACCAAAGTGTGCTCAGACCAAACAGGAACACCACCTTGTATATGCTTGAATTAATTTTTATATACAACTCACTTTTATAAACAACAGATGGAAGACAAAAAAACAGAGACCTATTTGCACAAAGATAAGGAAGTGAATGCTTGGAGCGTTTTGCACGACTGGAGTTGCCGACCTTTGTTTGTATATACTAGTTTTTGGTGTAGTAAGTCACACGTGCACCGGTCTCATGCTACTAAAACTACTTCAGGTGTGCAAATAAGACTAGGTTCAGCAAGCTGTTCAACACTATACTGTTACCTGATAAGGAAATATGCCATTTGTTACAGTATACAGAAGGAAGCTTACATGCCCTGGAGGAGTTGGCAAAGGACGCTTTAGGTCATTGCGTCCACGACAAGCTCTGATAACGGTCTTGTGGCGATGAAGGTGGATTTCAGCCTCAAGTTGGTTCCACAGTTTGTCATGGGCAGGTCCTTTCATATCCCGTCCAAGCAACTGAATCTGCTGCACCCTACACGTATGTAGGAGAAACAAATCATTTCCACCGGTCCACATCAACATCAAATCAATACTGTGACTAAGCATAACGTTTAAATTCAAAACTCTTCCCTGAGAGATTAAATGTTTTGTATACCTTTGATCTAAACTCGATTGTACATACAGTGCCAGTAATGGGTGTGCCACATAGACAACAGCTGACATAACTACACTGGAGATTTGTATTACAAGTTGGTGTAAACTGGCCGTATAATGGTCGCAACCCACAGACGCCATCAGGTAGATGCTGCTGGATCTTCATGGCTTCACCCACCTTCCAGCCAGTTCTTTATCCAAGTACTTTGCAGCGAGTCGAGCACCATACACCTCCGCCTGAAGGACTGCTATGTGTCGTCGGAGAGATTCGTTTTCCTTTCGTAGTAATTTCACTTCCGCCTCCAACTGTGCTTCCTTCACTTTTTCTTTTTTGTTGGCCTCAAGTTCTTTTTCCTGCCATCCAAAGAATATTATTAACATAATACATTAAGAGGCAAATAAAGTCTAAACTCCAACACTCCACATTTAAAAACAAACAAACAAAACACAACAGTCCCCACAGGAACAGAGAATCCCGATACTGGTAGATTCTGGTGCACAGCTTTCCAAACCATTTCCTTAGAACAACCAGAAAATAAGTCAGATGAACCATAATATAACTGGCCACCGATTTCAATCATATAAGTTAAAAGGGTTGCCAGCTAGCCAATATGTTATCAACAGTACCATAAAAAGTCAAGGTTTCCTTTTGTGGTGAAATACTTTCACGGGGCTATTACTGGACCAAAAGTACAGGAGAAGAATATGCATGTCAACAGATTCATGCTTCGTTAGCTCAATATCAAATAGTATTGAGATAAACAAGGGGAAAATAGAACTAATATATATTATATGGGTAGTAGAAGCATAATTAAAACGCTCATCTACAGAAAAGCCAGAAGGTTTGTTTTTCCCTCAGAAATCTCATGGTGCTGCCACAACCACAAGGGATTCTGGGTAGTTGCATGCAAATAAGGTCAACAATGATCACCTTTTGCCTCTATATCCACTTTATACATGGATCCCCTATATATACACATACACACAGTGCTATACTATTTTACACTTTCTAGCTAATCAAAGACAATTTCACACTATCCCTGAGAATGATAAGATATGCTTTGATAAATTCCATAGCAGTTGTATACATATGTGCATAAGTAATACTAAAATAACCCTAGAAATAGCTTTTGTATTTAATAAAGAGACAGCCATGACTGTACTCACCATAATTCCCAAGGAAGGGACAGACTTAAAGCAAGAAAGAAAAAAAAGACTCTAGATTAGAAAAGATTTTATTAGAGGGATAGAAACATATTAGAAGAGAATGGAAAAGGGAAGACTGAGTAAGTGTGAACATCATGGAGTTGGACCAATTTCCAGCCTATGCTGCTCACTTTAAATACTACTACATTTGAGTGAATGTTTCTCACAGAGGTGCATTTAAGAGCCTCATATTAAAAATGGATATTTGGCAAAAGACTTGGTTTTTCTCGTGGGCAGAGAGAATGGGAAAATCAAAATCTCAGGTCTAGAAAACTTATGTAACTTCCTTTTCTGTGTTGGCTTGTTAATAAAAGCTGATACTTTTTTTTGGTCCATCAGAACAAACAGCAGCAATAAAGCTTAAGGAATGAAGAGGATCAATCGCACTTCCCAATAATTAAGAAAATTGGATTGCCATCATTAAAAACAAACAAAAAACAATTGATCACTGTTGCGTTACTGATAGTGTGCGTCTGAAGAATAAGATGTAGTGTTTTCAGAAGGAAGTAACTTCTGGCACTGGTGACAAATTCAAAGAGAGATAGGCAGGCGTTGTCCGTATTTTAAAACATATTTATCAATTCACTCAGAAAAACTCACTAAACCCTGCAGACAAAATCCACATTGATTCGACTTTAAAATGATAACCAGTTAAGGTGCCCATATATCCTATCCAGCTTTAAAGCAATGTACAGATAAGATGGTCAACTTCCAGCCCAAACACGTTATTCACATCTAATGTGCTAAAATTATTATAATGAACATTAATACAGTAGCAAAAAGTGAGCATTCTGAAATATTCTATTGAGGACTTTAAAAATAAAAAAATATATATCACCAGGCGTAAAGTACCAATTGTGTAGATGGATTTTTTTTTTTAATGGAGCCTTACATTTTCAACAACAATTCTAACGAGTTTGAATATGAAACAGTATTCTTACAATTTTGTATCCAACAAAAAAAATTCTATTTGATACAGAAATTATTAGTAGGCATTGTGTACAATTATTAGTATTAATTATATGAAAGCTTTTAGTTATATACATGCACTTTCCCAGCAATCGAGATCTATCCAATAAACACTAGTACAGACAGCATGCTTTTTACAGAACACGTATTTTCTGCTCACCAGTTTGGCTTTAATGGCCCCGGAATCAACATTCTGGCCCGTCTTGGCATGTAGCTGAAGCTGTACAGCGTGAAGCTGCAGGAGCTGATCGTGAACCTCCTTTTCTAGCACAACCTTTTCTGCCTGAGTTTCAGTCAGCTCCGACTTCAGATCCACAAGCTGTGCCTGCAAGATAGAAGGGGAATAAAACATTCTTATTTGTGGCATTTCGTGCAATCTTTCAAGTCTTAGTTTTTATTAAACACTTTACATCTGAAGAACGCACCTCTTTAGGTGTGCTGGTCTATTTAATCTGCAACATAACACATTTATATCTAATGTGTTGTATTAGAAACATTTTCAGGGCTGCTGAAGGTCAAACCCTTTTAAGAAACGTTCATGAAGAATCAGAATGTGGAAGAAAACAGATTCCCCATTAGGACTACAAGTGTGCTGTGAGTTTTCAGGTTTTTCAGCTAGTGCTGTCTTTAAAAGAGAAACTATCATCATCATCATCATTTACCACAGGAGTTGGACTTCTCAATTCCTTTCCTTTTTGTACGAGAGAAACAATTATTTCCAATTCATACCTTGCAATGAGCTCTGCACAATATCTACCCTACCAACTCTGCACCTTCTAGAAGATCTCCTTGTCGGTAACCCTCCGTTTACCCGGAAGGATACCTCTGTGACCAGCCCAAACAATAAAGCAGATGAGCAGATAACGCACCTGTTACATAAATGGGATAAATGTCACTTCTATTTGTTGGCAACACCGCTAACTATCTTTGGTCATTGTAGAACACATTGGAAAATGTAACCAAAGCTTTTCATTTGGTTATAGCGACAGAATTATTTATTTTTTTTTTTACAAACTCTGGCACATCAGTTGAGGTTATTCACTAAAAGGGGATTTGCCATGGGCCAACACTAGTAGGTCTCTCTAGCCAACCCTTCTTGCTAGAGAGACCTACTAGTGTTGGTCCATAATTCGATTGACGAAGAGACGTTAAAGAAACCTTCCTGATTTCTCTATAAATGATATAGGGTTGACCAAAAGAAGGGTTGTTGTCTCTTCAGTGAGATGCTGACTCAACTCAACTCGCGTATTACCTGTCTCTTTAGCAAAATGAGTTTTATTTCTAGATCCGGTTAGGTCTCCAACCTAGAAGGTTCCTGTATTGCGGCTCGGATACTGGGTTAAGTAGTTGAACAGGATTATCCCCTAGGTGTGGTCAAGCAAAAGGTACTGTAAAACACGGTCACTTCTTCTGACAAACCTGTTCAACAGGTCTACAGCTTGGGTCGTTGCAATGAGGACACTGTACTAACACAAACAAAACACACGGCTCATGAGGAATGAGAGGGAGCAGGTCTCAAAAGGAGCTACCTAGGTGGAGGCCACCGGATATGTAAAAGGCAGATATATTTAGATATAGTTTTACTATTAATAGACCAGTGCCGCTTGATGATAAAATCATTTACCTTTGTATTATAAATATATAATTAACAAAATACAAGAAAATTACACTTTTTTAAAGAACTCTACTATAGTAGTTAAAAATGTCAGTTTCACATGTATATGCAGCATGAACCAAAGGGTAGCAGATGCCCACATGACATGATTTAAAATCTCTTACTAGGACTTGCAAGCATTTATCTTAAAAAGATCATTCTAGTCACGTGTTTTAATTGGTGCCCATTTATGACAACGACAGATCTTCATCTTATAGTACATTTGTAAACACGCTAACATGCAGACAATCACCCTGAAGTTCTTAAAAACCTCATGGGCCCACAGGCAACAGTTGTAATAGCTGCGCATGTTATTTAAACCACATGACTATATTCTCCATTCTAAACACTGTATTTGCCCTTAGGCTTAATCAACTGTGCCATAGATACAAGGTCGTTTTTTTCCAGATGATTTTCTCTTTGCTATTCAAGCAAATACGGTGTGAGCTAAACGATGCTGTATTGCCGAAAATTCTTTAAATAATAAAAACTGTAAAGGGACAGAAGTTGCCATACTTTTGTACAAAGCCAACGATGGCGGTTCTGTTCCAAGCCCTACACAGCCTCGCTTTTGTAAGAAGCCATACCAGTCAGTAGTAAAGCAGATCAAAGCTCACACGAAATAAGTCACGCAAACATAACCGTCAGTTACAAGCAGGAAGAATGAAATTTAATGGGCAGGTCGGGGGTATCTCATCATTTACATCCTTTCTAGATCACACGGATATTGATTTTGTTTTTCCTTTTAAAACAGAATTAACGTCTCCTGATGCACCACTTTTTCACAATGAAAGAAATACCTTGTGTATCGATTTGTCTTAGTCTGTCAAATCTAGTCGCTACTACATTCTCATGATAATGAATGAGAAAGAAGTCTTTTCGCTAGATCATGAACTCACACTAACCAGCGAGGAGCAAGAATAATACCCGGGGCTCATGAATGAATATTTTAGTTACCAGATCACCTCTAAGCACAGGATAAATAGGAGTAGAACGTTTCCAGTTCGATTCATACACCCTGACACACGAGTTTAAGAAATGCAGCAGAACAAACATATCTTTATAACCGAGTAACAACAGGTTCCAGTAAACCCTTCAAAGAGTTGAGGAAGAAATCAATCCCGGTCTCCCTTACATAGCAGATCCAGTATCTGTTGACTTATCGGCCCTGCCAAGAAAACAGAGCTATGGTAGATTCCAATGACTGCGCAGAATTTATAGAATGGGGGGGGGTCTCCAATCTGGTCCATGAAAGTTTTATTAGTCCTGATAATAGTTTGCAATCCAAAATTGCTGAGAGCAATATCTGTTTTAGAGAATTTTGGAAAATAAATGCTAAAACACAATTAACACACGAATTTGAGCAAATAGTGTGGGTGTTAAATCCAAACACAGCCTGATATGTGTGTAAAGAGCACCTGTCGCCTGAAGAAGGTAAAGTATGCAATGCGGGTTTAACTTCAAAAGGAAGGACACATCAGGTAAGCATGTATACTTCCGCAAGATATGACAATGCGATGATAGTATACCAACGGTCAACTGTTAATAATGGAATGTGCCCATCAGTAAAATTACTTTCATCTATTCTCTTTCATACATCACACCTATCAAGCCCCACCCACTCTACAACATTCCATTTAAGCCATGCCCGCTCAGGGCAACAAAGGGAGGCATAGGAGGTCACAGCAAGACTAATGCCAGGAAGAAGGTGAACTTGTCAAAAGTGGGAACTGCAACGCTGTGCGGGTAGGAACCAATCAGAGTGCATCAAGCACAGTCTGATTGGTCCATTCTTTATGTCCAGCGTGACTGGCGTTTCCCACGGTGACAACTCACTTTGCATATAACTGCAAACTCACTAATAATGCACTGCTTGCACACTTAAAGAATTATTCAATACATATGTAAGAAAAGCATGGTTATCTGTAAATAAATCTATTGGTCACTCATTGGAGAGCATTATTTACAGTAATATTGGATAAATAATCTTATATAAACACGTCTAACGCAGATGGGAGTAGAATTCACATTGGAGTATTACAAATATTTTGGCTGCTTCTACGGAGTTGGCTCACCTGAGAAGTCTGCTACAATGGGAGATCATGTGGCACAGTTGCCAAGGTGACATGACCTTTACTGCATGTGTGGGCAGCATACTAAAGTACGAATGCATGTAAGCATTTTGGGGGAAATAACATGCAGTGGAGTGTATATATAAAATTAACTCCACGGTGCAATATATATATATATATATATATATATATATATATATATATATACATACATACATACACACACAGACAGACTCAGCTTCTGCACACACCTTAGTAAACTAGTCACGGCTACTCCTATTACACTCAGCCAAAGCCTGGAGTATCAGAGCTGTCCGGATGTCACAGAACGGAATCCCTTTCCCCACAGTACTCCCACCCCGAGCCTCACCTCCAGCTTGTGGTTGATCTGGCTGACAGTCTGCGCCTTGTGACACAACTGTGCAAAGCACGAACTCAAGCTGGTCATCTTCTGCCGACCCTCGTAAGTGATGTCGGCCTGGTCGGGATCGATCTCGCCCAGTAGCAGGTCCACGTCCACAAACGCCTTGTCAAACTCCTTCTCCAGCACCTCTAGCCAACGGAACATGGACATGCCGGGAACCTGGCCGGAACTCGAGGCCGCCTGGCCAGCCGAACACGGAACGGCCGACATGACGGTGCAACCGATAGCAGGACACGGTAAAACCAGGGAGAACCGTCACTCACACCCCACGTATCCGTGACCCGCCCACTGATTGGTGGAGCGCAACGACCGGAGGCATCATCTGATTGGTTCGTCAAAGTACTGCGACGTATGGCATGGAACGCTATGAAGCTCCATGAATGGCAGCGAGAATAACATGTGACCAAGAGCGAGCTCTTGATTGGCGTAGGAAATCAAGGAGGTGATTTGTTGTCGCCGGTGTAAGTTGAGTATCGGCTGTTGGTTGTTTTACTAGCTCTTTTATTCGCATCCGTGTCCTGTAATAACAGCCTTTCCTCTAGCCGCGGAAACCCAACATACCGCTTTCTTCTTCCGCTGAAGACTTAACCGTCCAAGCCACAAAATCGGCAATTGAATGCTTTCGTCTGCCACAACTGACAAGCCAGTCGAATGCAAATGATCGCCGATTGATTCTTGAGGGAAACGTTGTGGTCACTATAGCGATGGGTCGCACCCTGGGTGACACAATCACATACCAGCAGCCAGCTTTACACCGTTGGAAAATACTGCTCCTCTTGCTCCACTCACCTCTTCACCCCGCTCGTTGACCCCCTGCACTTCACTCCCAAGTCCATACTCAACCTGTCACAAAACCGTTTTCAATGTGTCAAACCGTATTTGATCCAAAATAAAGAAGCAGAGGCTGGGCACTCAAATATTTTTCACAATTGATACCTTCACTTTCATATTTATTCAGACTTTTAATATAATGACATTTATTTATATATACACATTGATCTTTGCACTGTCACTTTATATATAGATTGGTCAGTTTGCACTGTCACTTTAAATTGTTATGTAGGATCGAGTCCGACCCCTTAATTACTTGTTTTGCATAAATATTTGAGCGTGTGCACTTATGTTTCTAAGAAAAACCTGTGCTCGTGCACCACTACCGAGTGCTGTATTCTAACCTTTCTTTCTGTGTTAACCATATTTGATGTGAATTGCTTGCAAATGCATTTGTACTCTATGACCTGAGTTCTGAGCTGTGTCATGGTACTTACTAATGTATGTAAATAGTATCTTCTGCTGAAAATGTTTTACTTCTGACATTGGAATGTTTAAGTTCAATAAATCATATACAAACAACAAGAGATCAGAGTACGCCCAGCAAATAGTATTAAAAGAGTGAGTTTAAAGGCAGGGCAGTTCCACTTATTCAGCAATATAGCCATAAAAAATAGACAGGACTTGCCACAAATGGGGTACTTTGATGTAGTCGCGGGTATTTAGTGTCATATAGTGTGATGGAATCCTCAATATTTATGCCTCATATAGGTGTTTTTAATAATATTTGCGGGGTGTGAGCTGATCTCTTTATGTGTACGTATTGGTCATCTCATCAGCATTCCCGAATCTGAATATGTATGCTTTTCAGGGTATGCTTTCCTTTATTTATTTTCACACACATACACGCACATATATACACACACTCACTGGACACTTTATTAGGTACACTCGCCTTTGCCTTCAGAACCGCCTTCATTCTTTGTGGCATACTTTCTACAAGGTGCTGGAAATATTTTCAATGCCGCTTTGGCCAGAGAACCAGTCTGTGCCCTTTGTGCTTACCAAAAGTCACATTTGTCCTGTGTCCTTAACACACGAAAAAAAAGACTTTTCCCTGAAGGACCACACTTACTTCGGGACCCGGAGTGGCTCCGTTCCTGTAGCCAGCTCAGACTAAGAGAAAGGTGGCAGCCACAGCCAGGGCTCCTTTGATCGATCCTTGGTTCCTTCTACATAACGCTACATCCAAACCCTAATAAAAAAAGTGGATCTGCTATCCATTTACTAGAAAGCTGATCCATTTTCACTAAGACAGAAGTGCCACCTTGTGGTTGTTGTGCGGTTTAAAATTAGTATATTAAATTTTCTGTTCAATTGCTGAATTAGATATTTTTAGGGGAAAAAACATTATTTTGAAACACTTTAGGTCCCTGCAGAAACAATCATTGCTTGTGCTTTATACAATTTATGAGGAGAATATATGAACATCTGATTAAATACAGAGTAAGTGGAAACATTATTGTTCCCCATTAGTGTCCATTGATGATTGTAGACATTGTTTAGTAATATAAAAGAAAGCCCTCTCGCTGTCCTTGAAAATAAAATAATATGTAGTGTGTGTGTATTGGTACTGCAGTCATGAAAAGGGCAAACACACAAACATATGGTTAAAATATGTAGTTAGCATTTTAGCTATCTTTAACCATCATTTTTTCTCATGGCTACTGTACCATGTACACTAATAATGTGGGTATTTCCCTTGTCATTAGGTGGCTAATTATATTAGAAAAAATAATTATATAGACCATGTGTATCATGTTTTGTAATAAATGTTTACAACATGAAAAAATAATGAAAAAGTAAACAAAATGTTTTAATAAAACTATCAAAGGACACATTATAAAAAAATATAAAATCATGATAAAATACATGAGTTAGTGCTATCAGATAAAAATATGATATATTTCAGTGAAGTCAACATTCCTGACTCAAGCTCCTCTACTCCCAGTGAGTCTTACACCCAGTACCACTGGTAGGGAAACAGGACTACATTTTGATTGTACTCATTTCTTCTGCAAGGAGGTATCCACAGAGGGGCTGCGGTTCTGAAAATGGGTTGTGAATCCTGATAAAAAAAAGAAAATATAACATGTAAGAGAAGTAAAAAGGGAACACAAGAATGACATGTACAAAGTATGATGTTTTTACATTTTCTTAATGGGGTATCTGGTAATAATTTACCATTAAATGATTAGAATGTATACTGAAAAATAAGTAATTTATATTATTATTATTATCTTTTATTTATATAGCGCCAACAGTTTACGCAGCGCTTAATACAATACATATATTCAAGGGGTATGACAAGACTTGACAGACTAAGACAAACCGATACATTAGGTGGAAATCATTGAACTACAGAATCTTTTTATTAATTCTGTTCATTGGAAAACAAAAGCAACTGAATGTAAGAGTAGTAGGCATTCATTATTGTCCAATCTAATTAAGCATTGAATAATACATCTATGCTATAAGCCACTGAATATTTATTACCTTTTCCTGGATTTTCATTTCTGGCTCCAAACTGATATCTAAGGTGCTTTCCTCTAAAGGAGAATCTGCCCTACTGTGAGCTTCATCAGAGCTTCCCTCGACCCCACTGTCAGTGTCCTCATCCATGGGAACAGGTGAAGGTGTAGCGGAGGAGGTTAGAGAGCAGCAGTTTGAACTTGAGAAGGAAACTTCTTCTAGAGACTCCAAAGACTCAGTAGAGGGTCGAGTAATACTTGGATGAAAGCTTGCAACTGTGTAAGCATAACCATCATCTCCCAACCTATTAACAAACATAAAAACAATATGTATTCCATTGTTAAATTAGTTGTAAGGTCTTCAAACTGACTTCGACTGACCCAGTCTTGGAGGCAGGAGCACAGCGCATAGTAAAAGTGTAGTATCCCGTAATGTGAGAGTATCTGTAAGGAAAAGCTCTAGGCAAGGTCAGGGTGTGAGATAGTGAGGTGTGAGCGTGATGAAGTGAGTGTTTTAGTGTAGGTATGTGAGAGGATATGCATGTGTAAGGGTGAGAGTATGTGTGTGAGAGGGAGTTATATGTCTAAGTATGTGTTACAGTAAGTGTGTATGCTAATGTATATGGTAGTTACTGAGGAGGGCAAGGCCACTCAGCTGTACCTGCCCTCCAGGCCAGAAGGTGCCAGTCCTTCCCTGCTGATATAGCAATCTTGCCAAACACACTCATGGAAAGGTTTTTTTTTAGCTCTCTCCTCTAGTCAATGCAAAGCCACACTGTTGTCACTAGCAGTAATATTAATGATCACTCACCTGCATGAGACTTCATAAGGGTCAATCCAAAGAGTCATCTCCTTGGGAAGCGAGAGTTCAGAGTATATAAGGCCACTAAATGAACAGGCATCAAGAATGCCATCATCCTGATACTGCCTGTTGACCCGAATGCACCTAAAAACAAAGTCACACATTAGATGTCACACAACTAGAAATCAAAAAATCGACAAAACATGGCTGTGTGTTTCACTGCCTACCAAAAGCAATATTTGCACAGTATAACCAGATTATTATTATTCTGATGAAGGAATTATTATTATTCTGTACAAAGAAACTTGTGCATATGGCCTTTTAATTACTTCTGATGCTGCTGTAATCAAAAAATAATTCCAAATGCTGATGAATAGTTTTAATTAAGTCAATAATTAAAACTGTTAATGACATCAAATCTCAGTAGTAATTTGTCTGGCAAAATTAACAAAGTGTGGATTCTTACTAAAAGCAGTGATGAAGATGTTTACCTGTATGCCTGCCCTCTAATTGGTTTTTCTGGGTACCAGTGCCCTGTGTATTTGTGAGCCAAAATCTCGATAAGTTTCTCTCCAAAAGTCCACACTTTTACCGGGTCCAGTCTGTTGAATCTGTTAATAAGAATTTTCATATATTCTACTGCTGCCAACAACTCCTCTTTCATCTCCATGGGAATAACAGTTGTCATTTTCTCTGATGGGATAAAATGAGTGTTATTAATGCGTAATCAAATCTCTAATTATACATTTTATTTTCAAACACATATTTCCAGCCCTTACCATCCAAAAAAAGTGGAACGTTGCTAAACTTAACATACATATATAAAGGCAAAGTATACTCTTTAATTACTGTACGATTACATATTTAAAATATAGATGTCCATGAGAAGAATTCTGTGTTTACTCCACAATAAATTAATAAAATACATTCTGTACTTGTCAAGTGCAAATACCGATAACTACCAAGCGATGCCCTATGGTGGCCATCCCTGGAGCTGGCTTAGGTGAGTGACAATATAATTTTTGCTTTCTTAATGTCAGCTCTCTAAGGGGGTCTTAAGACAAAATAAACATTTTACTTATTTATCAATCAATATTTTTTATTATAAATGTATACACACATAGCCAAAACATACAGTATAGTCAAAATATACTTACATTAGTAGTAGAAATGGCAAGGTGTCCAGGAGTTCTCCCCTCTTTAGCCCAAGTGTCCTCAGATACCCATAGGAGTAAATGCCCATGTTGTCTTATATAACATGAGAACAAAAGAGGGCGTGGACACTGTGTGGACCCATTGGCGAATCCAATGTTTTAGTTGTGTCTGTGACTCCACCCACTGGGCATAACACAATGGAAAGTTGATTAGTTCATTTACATTAAACTACCCTACTGTGAAAAGGTAGACATCTCCCAATTTAATCGACATAGTAAGCCTGCTATTTTAACACAGAGACCTTTGAAACTTTATTAAAAATATATCAAATATTACATAGTCATATTATTATTACTATTTTTATTTATATAGCGCCTACAATTTACGCAGCACAGATACATTCAAATGATATGACAAAACTAGATTTGACAAAACATTACTTTAGGTAAAGAACGCTCTCCTTTCAAGTTTACAGACTGGAAGATATGACCCATACATCCTCTCTGGTGTACCCATTTTGGTTATCTCTGTATATGGAACTATATATGGAACTTTACTTGTGCACACCCAAAACCCACATTTTCCCTGCAGCGCTGCAGAATGTGATGGTGTTATATAAAAACAGTAAATAATAATATTAACATTATTTGAAGATGTATTCATATCTATACAATTTCAAATAAATATTATGATTTGGCTACAGTCCAACAAAATTGTGTTATTCTATATAAATATATATATATATATATATATAAAAATAAAGCTATACTTTTTTCAAATATATAAATATTAAAAATAAAAAAAGAACATCTTTGGCAGATATTAAAGGGTTGTAGATTGTTCTGTAATCAATTGTTCAAACATATAACTATCCCAATTTCATTTCGTATGACCTTGTAATATCAAGTATGCAAAAGTAAAAGTGGTTTCCTCACACACCTAGTTTGTCTATGTGGGCATTATTTATAGAATATTTTGACTACTTGATCCGTAAATTATTGTGTAGCTTGGCGGCCATTTCTACAGATTTAGTGAAAATGTTGTTTTTATTTTATTTTTTTTATTTACACCACATATGGTATTTCAACACATAAATGATGAATTAAAAAAAATGCGTTTGAAAGACTTTGCTTTTCAAATCTAACTCAACATCACAATGACTGATAGTACGTTTCTGCTGGCGCACTTTCACTATCTATCTTATGCTAAAGGACTAGACGTGCCACTACGGTGTTACGCCTATACTGAACATTTAGTATTTACACATGAAAAAGCGTGGTCTTTACATGTCTGATGGCGGAGGCCTTCTCCTACAGTGTTTTTCATCTGTAAATGCCCAGCACTGCCAACGTATGTGACCGCCATTGTACCATTTTACAATCAATGTTAAATGACAATAGCAGTAATTGAATGCTGTGTCTTTAAAATAACACTCTTTCTTTCTTGAACAGGTGATCAGATTTGCAGAAAAAGAGATTTTATAACCAGTATCAAAATAGTTTTGAGCTTTTTTCTAGTTCTAGTTTTCGCATAATATAAGGTTTTATGAAAAGACAGCTCTGGAATCTTAGCCCAATCTACTAGACAAATACCCTGACTTCTTATCTTACTGCCCGTGGAAAACAACACAATAGCTCCTTGTTAATCACCCAGTCTACACCCTGACTCACTAATGAAACTATACGTAGGAACAGACTTTATTAGCATTGCCATAAAGAATCAGCTCAGTGTGGTGCTTGAGCCGGGAAGCTCACACAAAATATCACATGACTAACAACAATGGCCGCCTCCAGGTCTGGGAATCAAGAATGTTTATTGGAACAAAATGACATAAAACCAGTTTTTTGTTAATGTTATCCTACATTGCTGCATAAAGCACTGCATTTCATGCTCATGTTAGAAAATATTTCTTTCTGTTGGACTTTTCTTTAACTACATCCCAGTTTTTATTTAAATGGTAGATAGAAAGTGTAACATGAATAGGTCAAATGTATTAAAAATTAATCTTAAAAGTGTAAATGGAAAAGAACAAATGCATCAAATCCTTTCTTTAACTTCTGAGACCCTGTTCTGAGTATTTTTATGCAAACTTTACAAGGTGAATGGCTGTGGCTGTGAACAGTATGATTTTATACCTACAAAGTAAGCTTGTTGGGTTTTCATGGTGATTATTAACTATTAAAGCAAACTTGATTGTAAGGTTTATAAACTATTTCTAATCATAGGTAAAGTGTGATTAACTTTATGATATTGACATTTATTTATATATTAGCATATAATAAACCTACTATGGTTCTCAGTAAGTTAACATTATAAAAGACGTACCAATGTGGGAAAAAACACAGCTTGTGTTATAATAAAATCCCATTTTTCAAGTGCAGATTGTATCAGTAACTAGCACTGCTAACATTGATATACAAATAGTCTATAAAAGAGGAATTACTTTTATTTATGCAAATGTTTAAAATAATACAATCCGCCTTATTTTTCTTTTGTTAATTATCAGCAGACTGAGGGAATAAGTGAAACTTTTTGCCACTTTTTTGGGGGGAGTTAAAAGCACAAAGTGCAAAGAGAATTTGCTTCTCCACTTTTAGGAATCAGCACCGTCTCCAGTGTTAGAATGGACAGGGAGTGCACATGATTCTGCATGATGGCAACTAACATTAATGACATCTGCTGCTAATAAAGGCTGCAATTATTTATTAGCACACATGCTCACTGTTCATAATATCATTGGTTTATATTTAGGCAAAACTGGAAAAAAATCAATATTTTTACTATAACTATTTGAGTTCACATGACATGATCAAACATCTAACAGAGAATACATACACTGAGGATGCCCCAGCATATCTTCTATGAATAAATCAGATAATGAAGTGCATTAGCCATAGCTTCCTCCACTGCATGTGGCTAGTTGACCCTTTTTAACCCCTTAATGACAAAGCCCGTACATGTACGGGCTCAAAATGCATTGTTTTCAATGGGTTTAGGGACCGCCCATTGTCCTTAAGGGGAAATAGGCTAAATCAATAATAAAAACATTCTGTTGTTAAAAGGAATAATCATTTTGTCCTAATGTATCTTTTAATTACATGAGTGAAGCACATTATTATAGGCGTGGCTAAGAGGGCAATTACATTACCTGCTGTATCTTATGGCGTCTCCAAGAGCTATTCTGTTCTAATGTAAGTTTTATTTACAGGACTAAACCACATTATTATACAGTAGGTGTGAATAAGAGGACAATTAAAATATTATTACATTATCCAAAGATACCGCTGCGAAAGACATACCGAGGTCAAATGCAATGTAACATTGTCGTCTATGGAGTTTTAAATCTTAAGTGAACATGATTAAGGTTATTATGCACACGTTCCAACGTGACCTGAAAAGGCCAGTTCCTTTCAATATACCGTTATATAGGTCCTGGCTCAAGCCAAGTACTTGTATTTCAACCAATATGTGTATAATCTGATCAAATATCCTGTAACATTCAATAAATAGAACATAATACATTGTAATTCACTATTAATCAAGGAATGGCATGTTTCCACAAGATGTAATATCTGAAGGATTTCTGGTGGACCCCCTTTAACTGATCCTCCCGTAGTTAAAGTGGAGTTCATTCACAGTTTGATGGTCTAGGTATATGGTACTGTACCACCTATATCATTCCTGGTACTGTTGATTGCCCAATGTCTTCCGAGAAACAATTCTTTATTCATGTAAAATATCACCTAATCCATAAGGTTTGCCTGGAACACTTAATTGTCACATGGCACGAAAGCAGACACTGAAAGTTTTTTTACCATACAAACTGAAAAAGTTCCTGGAAGAATAACAAAAGAGATCTGCTAAAGTTGATTTGCGTAACATGCAGAGGATGAAATCAATGCTTTGTCTGAGTGGAACGGCACTTTAAATATAGTTTATTGCATTTCTGTATCATTTCCCTTAACACTTCAACATTATTTTGAGACTGAACACAAAATCAGATTGAAATTCACATTGTCCATCTGTGGTGACAATGTCCAGCTGAGGTGACAATCTGTGATAAGATAATGTATTTTGTTGTAGACTTGGACATCGGTTTGTTCTAGAGATCTTATCTCCAGGTGGGAAGGAGGATAAGCAACGCAATATTAAAATATCACCGTGTACTTAACTGTTTTAGTTTATTTTGAAAGGATCCATTGCACAATAAAACGAGAATATTACGCAGATGACGGATCTTGGTCAGATGATTTATTTTGTAGCATATGGATTTTCCATATACAATTACAAAGAATGCCTCCAATTGTAACTAGAGGCTGAAACACTATGTTATGTACATTAAATGTAAAGCATTAAACCTAAATAACGCTGCATTGTTCCTCAAGTGGAGGCCAACATGTTTTTTGTATGGCCCTGGCCAGTGGAGTAGGTCCAAGGCCAATGGTCTTTCTGCCCTTTCCGCAACTCACTCATTATTTATATTTACCCTCACGAATGTATTATTTAATATCAGAGGACCTGCTCTCTCCGCACTCTTTACAATGACCAGTGAATGATCTCTGATGGCTCCTCTCTATTGCTTAAGAACATCCTTGATCAAGCTAGGCACCTTCAGCCTTTGTGTTTGATATTCAGCCAAATGCCAAACTACGGGACTGAACTAGTCAGCAGGACTATAATTGTACAAAATTGCTAAAGAAATACAAAATACCCTGTTTTATTTCTGATAAATTTTGTTTATCATTAATAATATAATTGTGTAATAATGTTAAACAACAGTACTCGTTGCTCAGCCTCACACTGATGAGTCCAGCCCAGAGGAGGCTGGGAGATGGTACAGGAAGAGGGACAGCCGATTTATTGTACAGCGCTCATCACCCCTGCTCGTATCACTGCGTGACTATAAAACCGCATCGGGGCAGAATATCAACAACTTAACACATTCATTGCCAGAAATACCTGTAATACTTTGCAAGCAACTCTGCATTCCTTAATTCCCCCAGTGTTTACTATTTTCTGCATTGAGATTATTTTATGATGTGTTTTATTAGAGGTTAATAAAGATATTTCTGTGTGTGTTATATTAAAAAAGTGTGTAAGTAAAAAAAACAAGGGGGCACCCGGATTTGAACCGGGGACCTCTTGATCTGCAGTCAAATGCTCTACCACTGAGCTATACCCCCACGTGTTTGCTTCTGGAAATATATTCCTAGATTGTCATGTACAGTGTACTATCAACTGCTTGCGGTGAATGTTCCCCGTTATGTGTTATGTTACAGGGTTGGAAATTATTTTATTCACATAAAACACACATTAGATATATAAAGCCACCCAGGGTGATTATTGTGTACGCTGGTTGCAGCACATATGGAATGCCTTATCACACTCCTGCTCTATCTTTATTTAGCACAGTATCCAGTGAATCCCAGATGTTGCTTTAACAAGATCTCCAGTGTGATAACTGGGTCAGCTCCCAGATGCTCTGATCCCAAGATAGTGAACAACACACCTTTACTAACATTTACCTGGAGCTAACCGCACGATTGTTTGTCTTACCTTCTGGTTAAGATAAAGGGCTGCATTAGGATTAATCCTTAATCAGATCTCATGATATATTGGATCGGGAATGAGGTGGAACTTGCATTGATGCGAGGTTGTTCTGCTGAAAATGTATCAGATCTGCTTCCTGTACATTGCTGCCTACCTTTGCAGCGGCACCCTGGCCTCCTGCCCTAGGAGATGTACTTGTGACTCCCCAGCGGTAACTGAGTGTTTCCGGGTGTCACATTTACCCAGGGACATCCCTGCCACAACCAGAAAACTATATATCAGACACAGCAAAATTAGGCAGCTCCAGGTACGTCCAATTACTATTCATTTTTATTCATATAGCGGCAACAATTTACGCAGCACTTCTTGCACTAGATATATTCAAGGGGGTATGACAAAACTAGAATGGATACACTAGGACAAACCGGTACATTAAGAGGGTGTAAGTTTACAACGACACTATTTGTGCAATTATTGTTGCGTATAGTTCAAAAAGTATTGGTGTAATTGGTGTTTATAACTTCTTTGATTATGCTGTGTATTACCTTGATTAAAGCTGCAAAGTCCTAAGAATATAGTAATAGTTTGTATCTACATTTACCCCATCATCAGCTCTTAAGACAATTACCTGGGGTAGGCACCAACATTGCTCATGGTGGACATTAACTGCCCTGTGGACCTTTACAACCCTTGCCATGGACACTGGTGCCCTTGTGCAGACACTTTGCCAATCCCTGACAATTACTGAGTGTGCTCTTATATTCATCTTTCTGTAACATACACTGAACTAGAGCGTCAGAGGCTTAGTTAACTGAGAGGGAGGTACAACGTCAAGCAGCTTCCCCGCAGAAGTGGTAGGGGCTAATACAGTGAGGGAATTTAAACATACAGATGGGTAAATGGCCATTATGAATTTAAGGGGAAAAATGGGCACACCAGATGATCCGAATGGTTCTTACCTGCTGTCAAATTCTGCGTTTCTATGTTTAATGGGTTTGCTCTGATATTTATCTTTTTCATAAAATAGACTATATTCTGATTTATGTTAGAAAGCATACAGGAGCAAGGCAATGCAAATCAAGTCACATAGCCAGCACAGGTTAAAGCAGTAATTAATGGTAAGATAGTAGCTGTGAATGGGTCCATATTGTAAACTGTTTCAGCAGGGTGCACTTAATGTATCATGTATAACTTAACATAGAACGCAGTACGTAATATTTGCCCTGGTTTCATGAGCTTTGCTTTGATTGCTTTGCCATTGTGTTTATGTCCACAAGTCTTTTTTCCTCGGTCCCTTTGAAATCTTGTATATTTATCCTTGTTTTGATGTTTTTATATCTGGTTGCTTAATTATTTTGTTGAAAACCTATTAAATCAAAATATTTGCCCAGCTAATCCAATTTTGGGAATGGTGTGGGTTCCAAACTCTACTAGTTGTTGTCGGATGTTTGTTATTTTAAGAACGCATCAGTTTCATAAATATGTTTTTGAATGTGACAATTCATGGCTCTGAATTCATTGAATTCATGGCTCTGTGCAGATATTTGGGTCAAAATAACTTGTAAAGGATCCATACATTGAATTCTATAGAAAATAGCACACAATACCATGTTAGGAGCCATACTGGCCTCACTCCTGGATATTGTCCAGTGCTGGTACTTCTTAATTTATTTTAACCATCCTAAAATGTTTTACATTTTTTTTTTAACCTAGATTTCCGACTTCAGTAGAACCCTAGGCTTGCAAGAAGTGTCACTTTTTTCTAGTGGAACAGATACTGTTGAAAACAATACATTCAAAGCGCTGAGTAACTTAAAGGTCCTGGAAATCTGGAAAAATAAATTGACAAATATCCCTGGATTGCTGCCACCAAATCTAGAAGTCTTAAAGCTGGGAGATAATTCCATTGGTTTTATTCAACGCCATGATTTTGAAGGTTTAATGAAACTGAAGGTGCTTGAGATGCAGAATAATATACTAAGCATGTTATCATTCAATGTATTTTCTGCACTTTTACATTTGCAAAGACTGGTCTTGGATAATAATGGGATACAGACTATATCTGGCCAAGCCAGACTCCCCTACCTGCGATATCTCAGTATGGAAAGCAACAACCTACAATATCTCCCTGACAACTTTTTCACACATTTTACAAGCTTACAATACTTGGGACTGTCAGGAAACCAGCTTCTAAAGATTCCACATCACCTGCCCAAGGCTCTCCAGCGCGTACAGCTGAAGAGAAATAAGATAAAATACATAAAGGTCAAGGACGTCAAACATTTGGAGAATCTTTCTGAGCTTAATCTCTCCGAGAATCATCTTTCTTCTGTAGATGGCATGCAGTTTCTCAGTAACCTATCCTCTGTTGATTTATCCAGAAACCAACTTGTCTCTCTTCCTTCTAAACTTCCAACCAAGCTACAGAGGCTGGACTGCAGCAATAATCAGATTTCTAGGGTGACAACTCATGACTTCAAGGGCCTTCAAAACCTCAAGCATTTGTTCCTGGATAACAATGTTGTGAGCCAATTTGATGATAGGGCACTGCATTGGTGCGTTCAATTATCCAGCCTGGCAGCGGAGCAAAATCAATTAACTTCTGTCCCTTTTGGGTAAGTCTTAATTATGACTATACTGCTTATGAGCGAATTAGCTTTTTATAAATATCTCCATGCCGTGTGTGCTCATGTATGTAAAAAGTTACAATGATTCATTTACAAAGCACGAAAGCCAGCAATTCTTCCACTACAAAGTCATTTTTTTAGAATGTTTGGTTTAATTATTATTATTTGTTTCTTTGATCTTTGTTCATTCAGATGTTACATCATTCTTTGTATATTTCAGGCTCCCAGTAAGCTTAACAAGGTTGGATCTTAAAGGAAACACAATAGAAGATATAAGTGAAGTTAGTTTCAAAAACCTAAAAAAGCTCCAAGTTCTGAATCTCCGAAACAATAAGATCACTACACTGGACCATCAAGTCTTGGAATGTCTAACACGACTCCGGCATCTATATCTTGATGGCAATCCTTGGAATTGCACCTGTAAGCTGTTAACGGTCAAAAGAATCTTGATCGATAAAGGAACTGATATAAAAGGTGGGCAGTGCGCAGAGCCTAGCTCTATCCGTGGAGAAAGTTGGATGTCCTCTGACAAGACTTTAAGACACTGTGAAAGTATGTATAGTTTCGACAAAGGAAAAGAAAGCAGGAAAAAGCTAAAAGCAGATGAACTGTCAAATGTGGAGACACAAACAGAGGAGGATAATGATGATGATTACGATTATGACATGGAATACTAATTTCTGTTTGCAAGAATGCAAAGCTTGCCAAAACTGGTAACCTAAAAAAATAATAGACCGTCTCCTTTTCTCGCATCATTTTATTATTTCTTCAATTTAATCTTAAAATGTGTATTTCTCCAAAACTTTGAAATAAAAAGGGATGCCTAATAATGCACAAAGAAAACAACATCCTAGAGTCACTAAGCAAGAAATAGGAACTCTGCAGCAGATCATGTAAATGGATATACCGGTATATTGGGGCAGAGTAACATGGGGCACTTGAATGGAAACGTACAGTAGTCTGTCTATAAAATAACTTGTATTTTGGCTGTTTGTTCCAAGGATAAAATACAAATAAAGCTAATTGTATGTAAATAATTAACATTTGTAGAAGAAACCACTGATGTAATATGTGTTATATCCCGCAGTCCACAAGGCCTGCTTTATACAAGATCCCCAACTTAAATGGAATGTTAATTTTTAGAGGACGGCTGGTGACACCTGGAGAAGACAAGCACTGAAAGCTTTATTTTATGTATTGTTACAAATTCTCATGGTGATAGTTGATTCTTAGAATAAATGTTTTAAAATGATTATGAGTTACCAAATAGAAGACAGTTCTAAGCAGGTGTCTGTACAAGGACGCCAGTGCCCTTGGCAAGGTTTGTGAAGGTCCATAAAACATCATGATGTTTGGTAATCATGGTAGTAATGTTGGTGCATACTCCTGGTTCTGAGTTTACTTTTCTTTTTAAAAGAAGGCCATCATTATGGAAAATAGAAGGCATACTTGATCTACATACATTTTTTTATATATATATTGAACCCCCTAGATTCAGGTGCTCCAGCCCCTTCCTTCCCTCCCGGCCAAAAGGCCCGCTGGAGGGCCGGATCTTCTTGCTCTAGAAATCTTCAATCATCACCAGAAAACCGGGCCTTTTAGTAGACCCGGTTCCACCATGGCATTTCTGGCGACAATGAAAAAATCAGTTCAATGTGTCTATCTGATATATTTCAATAAAAAAGCATAATAACCCCCCCCCCAAAAAAAACCACGTGCACTATTGTGAATAAAAATCTCTATAATGAAACCCCAGCCCATATGCTATTGCCATATTACTTGAAGCAGGTTGACCCTTAAGAGATGAGGCTTTGGTACACGGCTTACTCACTGGGTCAGTTAGGGAGGTCACAGATTTCAACTGGTCCATTTAGATCATGGACGTTTATGCCTAGTTGGTAAAGCCTTCTAGGGCTGTTGATGTTCAGTCACGTTCCATGCAAAGAAGTAGGCAGTAAGGTCCTGCCAGGGCTTGCCCTGGGTCAGTACACCAGTCATGTGCCATCTGTAGACTCATGTGGAGACTGGGCTTGACCCAATGGTAATTTTTGCTACAGCTATTGCATTTTCTTGACTAGGATTTCAAAAGTTTTGTTTCAGAGTAAGTAGAACGTATAAGAACACCTAACAGAATTACTCGCTTGTGTGTGCATATGAATACTACATACTTTTTGGTAGCACTTTATAAATGCTGCTCGGATGCATATGAAAGTCATATGTCTGGAAAAACAATGACAGTCGACTGCAGACATAAGTAAAGAGTGACAAGAATACACAGCAATGTGTGTTACGTGGATAAAGTGAGCCAGGTGCAAAATCTGGTTTTATCACCATAGCAACTATTGGATGGTTCCTGGCGATTGGACCAATCCATTGTTACTCTGGTGATAAGACAACTTTCTGACTTTTGCGCCCTAATCACTTTTTATTAAAAACCAATAATTGTATTGATGGGAAATGCTTTTTTTCTATCGTTACATACGGGGGCTGGCGGCCAGGCCTGGGGGCAGTATGAGCCCACTCATGATGGCGGGAGTACAGTGGAATCATGCTACATGACCCCCCACTAAAGGCACTGCCAATTGTGAGCAGCTATAGATATGTATCTATATATATATATGTGTGTGTATGTGAGTGTGTATATGTAGGCGTTTGTTTCTATACAGCACGCCCATGCTCTATAGATGATGTTAGGTATCAGGAAGTGAGTTTTGATGGGCTTTACGGCATGTGCCTGAAGTACTGTGCACTGTGCAGTTCCAACCAAAGTCCATGCGACAGCAGTTCATTTCAGGCACAGTTTATAATCTTTCTGCACATGTCCGCCACGCTCCCAGAGGGCGCTCTCGCCAAACGAACCTCGCTCCCGTCCACTCTGTGATTTACTAAACCCTTTTCTAGGTTCCGGCTCCAACCTTCGCAGGCCACGTCACTCAGCCGCTTTCCCGCGGAAGTGACGATTGCTGATTTGCTAGCCAATAGCTAACACCGACGTGCTCCCCGTGTTGCCGGTTGGATCATAATGTACGGGAGTGGGGCTGTGGAGTTACCGATGGCTCGGTGTCACTGACGGGGTGTCGGACATGTCCGTGGTGTACGCGCTGGCCTGGCGCTTCCTGCACGTGGCGCTGTGGGCCCAGCGCGCACTCCTCTTGTGGCTGCTCCGCTTCTGGGACTGGAGGCTGTGGCGCGCGGCGGTCGCTCTCCTCGTACCGAGCGACTTCGCTCTCCGGGAGCGAGCAGGAGCCAGGCGGGACTGCACGTACCTGTCAACGCGGCGGGACCAGCTCGCTCAGCAGCCGTGCCGCTGCGAGGACCCGCGGCCCGACTGCGACTGCCGGTACCTGAAGCACCGGTGTGACTGCAAGTACCTGCAGCGGCTCCAGTGCAACATCCCATTCACCAGGCAGCAGAGCGACTGCAAGTGCCAGCAACAGGTGCAGGGCCGCTGCTTCAGGACTGATGTGTCCAGCCTGGCCAAGTTGCCCGTGCACGTGGGACTGATCATCAATGAGGAGCAAGAGAGCTACACGGATGTAGCCAATTTAGTGGCGTGGTGCATGGCGGCCGGCATCTCCTATGTCAGCGTGTATGATAATCGAGGTATTATATCCGTGTCCCTTTGATCTGCCTTGGCTATCTAGTCTGGGAGGATGTAGACTGGAAGTAAAAGATCGATAAGCCAGCTCATGACAGCTGCTCTTTAGACAGTGCGCTATCACTGTATTATGTTACAGAGAGGATGGTAGAGCCATGTAGAAGTGGTAGAGGCTGATACAGTGAGGGGATTTAAACCTGCGTGATAGCATAAAGCGATCCTGAATATAACAAGGGTCCCCGCATCAGGAAAGAGACAGGCCAAATGGTTCTTATCTGCTGTCAAATGATGTTTCTAAAACATATCAAATTGAGAATTGGAAAACTTTTACTGATGTATCCAGTACGCTTATAGTACCCAAGCAGCCCTGTTTAGGTTTGCTGTCCCTGCCCGGACTGGCACTTTGAGGTGGCGGTTGGCTGGCGACGTCAGTGTGGCCGACAGCTGGATTTGTATGGCTGCACCATACTGATTTCTGCTCATGTAGCAGTTGGCTCGGTATGCCCGGCTACGGAATACGCGAGCAGAAACAACTAACACCCGAGCTGGTTCGCTAGATATAGAAAAGACCTCCTGATGTCCTCACATTTGATGACTGCAGGAGGAAGTAGTGATTGGAGAACGAGTTACCAACTCAGGACATTGTGACTTGCGTATACGTCTTTAGGCTTACGCAGATATGGAAATTCCATTACATGTCTTTATTTAGTGTGCCGGACTGTAAAAGATAGAACTTGAAGAACAAATGACACATCTGCTTTAAATAACCCTGCTGTTGAGCGATGCTTGTTATGTGGCAAAAAGAGAACCTGAGTCACAAGCGTTTTCGTTTAAGAGGCACACAAGACATTGTTCTTCAAATGCTTTTTCCTGTGGCCAGGTGGGATTCTATCGCATACATTGGTGACCCTATTTGTGTGCTTAAAGGGAAATGCATGTGTTTTAGGGCCAAGCCAAGGGGTTTAGCAATATAGTGGTGCTTCAAGAGTGTTTAGAAGACCATAATCAATCTGGAATTTGATCCTTGTGATTAACTACATCAGAAACTCTTTGTAATACCAGTTCATGTTAAATGCTATTGTGCAATGAGGGCAAAGTGGGAACTCTAGCGTGATCTTGCAACCCAGTAAAGAGCTCCGACACCAAGTTTGAAGAGCGCTAGAATAGGAGTTAGGTTGCTGATCGTGACCTCATCAATCTACATCATCTACTTGAAGTCTATGGATAATTTTTGGTTTGATTCTTGTTGCTCTTGTCCAGTCTCCATACAGTGGTTACTGTCCCCGATAGCCCTCACAAAAGAATGCATATTAAAGTATTCTGAGTACTTTAACATAATATTAGAGAGAAAAAAATAGCTTCAGCTGCCCTCCTCCTCCATCGTGACAATTCTGTTGGACCAAGGAGGAGAAGGGCAGATGCTGGAGCAGGGCTGCCTCTTCCGTGCTAAGTAAGGGCTTTATTTATTTGAAGAACGCATATAAAAGTACTCAGTGTCACTATTCCTCTGTAGTGAGGGTATCGGGGATACTAAAATGTCCCTTTAAGCGAAAGAAAACTGGGTAGGGTGGTTCGAGTTCCCTTTTGCTGACTGGTAGACTTATGCCTCTTCGGCTAAGAGGGTGAAAGATGAATCTGAGATGTTACAATAATAGTTGATTGTGCAACATTGTAGAGTGTGCTGGAGCACTTGTAATTGTACTTGGAGATAGAAATTTGTTTTACATAGTTTAAGCTGTCTGCTGAACTGCATAAAGCGTTATGAGAGAGGTTCTTAGGTGACGTTCTGATTGCCTGCTTTCTCAGCGCCCTGCCTATCAAAGTATGCTATCATTTCATTGAGTGACTATGTATCATATAGCAGTAAAAAGACTTCCTATTCAAATTGCAAATGTGCTCTAGGGTTTTGTGTTTCGAGGTGGAGTTAGTATTAGTGATGATATCATGACGAAATTGGCCAATCCAGTTTAGACAACAGAAATCAAACATGTTTCAGGCATTTAAACATGAATACAAGAATGGTACTGAATAGGTTAATGCAGGGCTTGACAAATTTGTTGTGAATCTAGGCGCCAGGTAAAAAAGTTAGGAGCCAGGATTTTTTTTTAAACTAACAGTTGGTTAGGAGTGATCTGATCATCATCATCAGCCCACTTACTAAACTCACAGCGTTTGACCTGGAAGCACCCTGGACTTTCAGGTCAGTGCTGTTTGTTTTTTTTTTTTTAATACATTTTTTTCATTTTTTTTAACTCTTTCGATGCTGATGTTCCATTGGAGCACAGCATTGACAGATATTTAGTCCCCACAAGCTTGTGGGGACAAATGTTAACCCCTGCAATGTCATACACAATTGTGGCATTGAAGGGGTTAACACTGCACTGTCGCTCTCATGGAGCGATCAGGCAGCAGGAGGGTGTTGGGGCTGGTCTCCACACTCATGTGGAGACCAAAGAACCCTCTCACCCTGTCCCTGAAGCTGCCTCTGGCAGCTGGGAAGCAATTGCTGGTCTATAGACCAGCCACTGCAGGGGGGGGTCTATGATGACTGCTGTAGGCTTCTATGCCTACAGGAATCATCAAAGGGCTTGAGGGGGCTCGTTTTTTTGCTGTTGCTGGTCTGCCTGGGCTTCCAGGCAGACCACCAGCAGCAAAGCCCCCAAAACGGGAATTAACCCCTAAATGCCGCGATCGCGGCATTGAAGGGGTTAACGCTGCGCTGTCGCTCTCAGGGAGCGATCAGGCAGCAGGGGGGTGTTGGGGCTGGTCTCCACACTCATGTGGAGACCGAAGAACCCTCTCCCCTGTCCCTGAAGCTGCCTCTGGCAGCTGGGAAGCAATTGCTGGTCTATGGACCAACCATTGCAGGGGGAGTCTCTTTGATGACTGCTGTAGGCTTCCATACCTACAGGAGTCATCAAAGGGCTTGTGGGGGCAGACCACCAGCAGCAAAGCCCCCAAAACGGGAATTAACCCCTAAATGCCGCGATCGCGGCATTGAAGGGGTTAACGCTGCGCTGTCGCTCCCATGGAGCGATCAGGCAGCTGGGGGGTGTTGGGTGAGGTCCCCAGACTTGTGTGGGGACCCAATCAACACTGAACCCCCTTCCCTGAGGCTGCCTGTGGCAGCTGAAAACACGAGTGCTGCTTTTCCAGCAACCGCGTTTTCAGCCTACAGGATCACTCCGTGGGAGTGATCTCAGGCTCGGGGGCGGGCTCGGAGTGGCTGTGCTGTCTGCCCAGACTTCTGGGCAGACAGCCGCAGCGCCCCCATGTGGTGACTCAGCCTCTTACATCCACAATTTTTTCTGGATGTAAGAGGCTGACAAAACCTAGGCGAGCCCTGGGTTAATGTCCCCAAATTTTTCCAGACACCCATATATTTAATCATACGAAATCTAGCTTCATTCAGCGTTTTTGCTTTTAACTATTGGTATGGGATACCCAAACACTAATAGATAGAAACTGAAAATGCGTCTTATCTCTCAATTGTTTTTACGCGATTAAATCCTAAGAGGAACACGCAGAATAACAGATATAAGGTTTATATGCTTAGCATTTTAATATATAAAAATGGAGCAGCATTTTAAATCCGTCAACCACTGCTGACTACACTGTATTGGAAAAGAAATGGCTCTGTCCTCATCTTTTAATTATCATTCATGGGCATTATGGAAAACACCATGAATAAAGTGATGAAGAACTGGAATAAAGAGAATAGCTATGATTAATTTAATTTAAATTAGTTTACTTTTAAATCATCTAACATATTAAGCTCCTAAAACATCCACAGCTGTTCCTTGAAAGTTTTACGGTCTTCCCCATTTAATTGCATGGATGTATTCTGCAGAATTCAGCCAAAAGCATTTGCCCTGTTCCCCCGAACACATCTTCTGCCACGAGATATACTGTCCTCTAGTCAGCTTCATCTCTGGTGTGTGTATACGTATGCTGGACCTTTGTACATGTATGCTCCTGTATTCCCTACTATGTTTGTGCAGATAGCTTAATGTAACAGAACATACATGACCATGGGTGCATCCATGCGAACTTGCAGTAGACCCTGCTGGCTATGTTTGTCCTTATCTTTATAGCAAGTGATGAAGGCAGGGAAGTTCACAGCAAGTTTTTGTACTTTAAATATGATATGAGAGCTCCTTTAAATGTTAAGGAAATAACTATATTTACAGACAGAGGTAGCAGGGGTTGCAAATTCTAGTTGGTTGAATTAAGCCAATAGTACTTCAAGGTGATCTTGAACAGCATTGCTTTCTGGTAACTAGTCAGTGTGGGTTTTAGATGGTTTCAGCTGCTTCTGCCTGTTTACCGTTAAACACAAAGCCAGAACAAGTAAATAAGCTAAAAATGACTTGCTTTTTTGTCCTTTAAGGTCTCTTCAAACAAAATAGTTCCAAGCTGATGGATAAAGTGTTAAAACAGCAGAAAGAATTATTGGACCATGAGTATTCCAAGAACACTTTTGGTTACGCTAATGGCAGCGTTGACAAAGCAGATAAAGGTATGTTTCTCAGCGACGTGAACGTTCATGTGGAAATAGCTAGAAGTACATATAATAGGTTCGTTCTCAATGCGCCATTTGTTCACATTTTTTGTGTTCCAGCAGTTTTATTAAATAGAGAATACTCTGTGCTAACAGGAGGTGCTGGTTTACCAGACTTTCCTTTATTATGTATTGCTAATGACATCCTTCTCCTGCCAAGTCCTTTAAGACCCTATCGGATATCAGGCTTAATATTCCCTTTGGGAGCCAATGCAAGCTCTGGAACTTGGCCTTTATTGTTGTCGCAAGCTGTATTTTACATGTTAAATATGACATTCAGTCCTGCTGTAAACTCAGAGCCATAGCTAGCTTCCATTGCGCCCGAGGCAAGAATGGAATATTGTGCCCCCCAGCTATTTTTACAGAGGGTATTTTATTTAGACTGCCCTTACAAACACCTGCCCTTACACACACACACACACACACACACACACACACACACACACACACTGCCTTTACACACACCAGCCCATAAAAATGCATATACACATACACTGCCCATATGCTCTTATGCACATACACTGCCATTACTCACCCCTGCCTTTCTACAAACATATGCACATAAACACACAAATGCCTACACTGCTCTTACACACACCTGCCCATACACACACGTACACTGCCCATACACCCCCTTCTCCCCATCTCTTACCTTTCTCATCTTCCATCTTCCGTTCAATTTTGGGAGCTCAAGGTCCATCGCTTCAGACCTTCACTATAATTTGTCGGCGCATAGTGATTAGGGAGCACTGAAGCTGAGGTCTGAAATGGCAGACCTTGCGCTCCTTAAAGTTGGGCCGTATAGAGGGAGATTGTGATCTCCAAACCAGGCCTGCAGGCCGCAGCTGCTGATCGAGCGGCTGTGCGCCTCCTCGCAGCTGCGTCCGGGGTGAGTGCCTCTCTTGCCTCACCCTTCCTACAGCCCTGTGTAAACTACTTCTGTACAGGGCAGAAAAGTGATCTGTTGTCTTCTATTGTGTGTGTCATTTGTCTAAGGTTCATTAGAGCAGATGCCATTAGTTGCAGTTTTACATTTAATTAAACCCGGTATGGTTTTAAGGAGCATCCACACTAAGAAATCTCTAAGGTTGCCCATTGAAAGTGTTATTTATCTTTTTACTAGAGATTGTGTCTTCTGTTTCTGTTGTCTTTGCATCCTAAATTCACTGTCTTTTCTTTGTTCTTAATCTGGAAAGCAAAAAATGTTTTGTGTGTGTTCCACTAAGCCTTTTGTATGTATTTGGACCAAATTCCAGCATGTTGGGGTTTATGTGGGATAGATTACACTGAATATGTCTTTATGTCAAATATATTTAAATGGGCTATATACAAAGAGTATATATCAGATTATTTAGGCATGATGTAAATATGTTTATCAATGCACATTATATAGATATGTTAAAAATGTATGTATGGAACAAAATGGTTAGAAAATGTTTTAAAAAAAAAAGTCAATCATTGATGCAGTTTTAAGGGTACTAGCTGTGCCTATTAATATTACTCTACCAGTCCGCTCATAGAGACTGGGTGTTCAGTCTAGAAAGATATGTATATATTCTATCCATCTAAAATGTGTGTGCAAATGTTTCAAGCACCTCTGGCAAAGGGCCCTTTTCTATGCATTTTTCTGTTATATGTATTGCTGTGTTTTATGTTCTGTTAGGACTCTAACCCCAGTACTAACGCTTCCCTGTGCACTCTTTAGCTCCCAGCCGTTTGCCTGTGGTCAATATACTATCTCCAGAAGATGGAAAGGCTGAAATTGGAAAAACTGCCCAAAGATTCTGTAAGCTAGTAGCAGAGAAAAAGAACCAACCAGGAGACCTGGATGTGAATGTATTAGACAACTTACTAAGAAGTGAGTACGTGTGCAAAAACACTTCCTTTCCTGTTTTTCTATACGCAAGACAAATATTGCTGAACTAATGTGGGTTTTCTTTCCTAACCCAGGTACACAAAGCTTCCCTGACCCTGATCTAATACTGAAATTTGGTCATGTAGCCAGTACTTTAGGATTTCTACCATGGCACATTAGACTTTCAGAAATCATGTAAGTATATACCAGCGCTCTATAGGTGTGTTCAGAGCCCCCTCATCCGGTTAACTGAATCAAACTCTGTCTTAGATTTCAAGAACAAATACAACGATGCCTGCATTTAGCACTCATGCCCTCATGGAGATAAGCGATCTTAAGCGATATTGAAATGGCAAGCTGGGGTTTTTAATCATGTTGCTTCTTCTTAGGGAACTCAAATGTTTGTATGTGATGTAGCAAGTTCAGGACACAAGCCCTAAAGTTAGACCTCTCACGAGTTTTAGATGTAACTCTAACATGCATGTAAGCAGTTGCGTATGCATAGAAGAAGCAAAAGAGCATACAGACATAACAAGAAGCCAATATGGGGTTTCTAATGAAACAAAAGTATATGTTGAGATATTGCAGTTGACATTACATTGTCGTTTTTGTAGCTATAATTTTAAATTCTAGAGCTGATGTAAACTAAGCAAATGCACAATAAATGTTGAATTGTTTTTCCCCCCCTCCTCAGTTCTTTACCTTCACATGTGAATATACGCTATGAAGACTTTTATTTCGCTCTCCGTTGCTACGCGGGCTGTGAGCAGCGGCTTGGGAAATGACCTTGTCACATGAGTTCCACCCGGCTTCTGTCTCAGAAGGACTCCATACCTCTGTTTACAAAGGAATGAGATCCAGCCAAGATGGTTCGTGGGTCCTACCCCAGCTGTGGACTTACAATTTGTCATCTGTCTGCTCATTAATGTGTCTTAATGCACAGTTTGAGAAGTGTCGGCAGCCAATTCAGGGAAGCATGAACAATAAAACTTATGAACTCGTTTGGTACAGATTGTGTGGATAATTCTGTTCATGTCTCACGTTGGTTGCCTGAGATATAATCACGGTCAGGCCTTTTAAGATATCTGCTACCAAATGCAGGGGGCAAGGTGCTTTTAAGTCTTGCTACATCATGAAAGAGCTGCACCATGCCACAAACTACCTAGTAGAAAAAAAACTCCGTCCTATTTTGTTCCCCTTCATTTTTGTTTTGTTGACCAGAGCTGAGGGAACATTTATACACACACCTGCTGTGTGAAAGCTAAAGAGAATGAGTTCACTGCAATAAAAAAAGGGTTTTGTGCATTTTGTCTACCAAAAGCTTAGGATCGTCGATTGAATTTCTTGAGCGAGGGCCTGCCTTTTGATGTGAAACTGAGTTTTTCGTTTCCCGTTTTAAGAGAAGGACGAAGTTCATGCAACCAAACCAAAAAATGGAAGTGTTTCTTTTAAATAGTACTCTTGGGAATTAATGTAGCCCACGAACAACACTGTTTCTTTCTTTTTTGTTTTTCAATTGCACTGAATTTACAGGATAGCCAACTGAGGAAGTCTGATCACAAGTATGTGATTGAAATATTAAACGTATACAAGCAAGGTAACCTCACAAGATGTATCAAACGCTTCTCTGGTATTTTGCAGAGACTGATTTTTCTCTGCATTATGGAAGGCCAATCCTGGCGAGCTTCTCCTGCAAGGCTTAACTTTAATACGTAGCTTGATGAGGTGTTTTGAGGAATTCTTGATATAGCTATCCGTTACACAGGATCAACATAGCTCTCGCAGGAGAACCTTGCTTGGGTTGCCTCTTCGTAATGGATAGTGAAATTAGTAAATTGACTGCAGCTTTTTTTGGAAACCCCTGCCTTAGAGAATAACCCCACCTCTTGCATTTAGCTTCTCAGCTGTGTTCACATTGAAGTCACCAAAATCAGCTCAGGGGGCTGCTTAATGTGATTTTGCCAAGTGCTGTAACCCTACGTGGAGCTGGCCAAACATTCACTACACTTTAGCTAGGCTGGTTAAGTCCATACTTCTTTTCAGTTCTATAAGTAGAGTGTTTTACCATGTTGGCCCCAGTAATAATGGCGATGGGTACAGCCAAGGGGGACACATTTATTGGCTGAGTACAATTCTACTTTGCCAATAACTTTTATCCCATTTACTCCACCTGTCCTGTATTTTCAGATTTTATGTCAATAACTCTTGAGATTCCAACGTATCCATAAACATTGATAAAAGCAACTGCTACCGGCCTTTCGGTATTTCAGACCAAGCTTGTATGATATCGTAAATTTCTGAAAGTCACTGCTTTTAGCACTTATCCTTTTTTTATGTGTTTTATATGCTGTAAAGGCCGGTAAGGATTTTACCAAAATCTCCCTAAAGAAGTTGCTGTTCATCTCAATTTTCTTTCTGTAGACTTGACTAGTAAAGTTTCTATTTTATGTTTCAGGATTGTTTTCTCTTGTAAGTAGCATTGAGAAACATGCACTGCCTGAAATCCTGGTATGTTTTGGTTTTTTTTACTTGCAATACACTACCATTCAAAATGTTGGGGTCACTGGGAATTTGGGGAAATTTCTAGCTGTGCTAACATAATTGCCAAAGGGTTTTCTAATTATCAGTTAACTTCTTAAACTTAACCCCTTAAGGACCAGGGGGCGGTCCCTAAACCCATTGAAAACAATGCATTTTGAGCCCGTACATATATACATGTCATTAAGGGGTTAAACTTGGGTTAGCCAACATAACATGCCATTTGATCACAGGAGTGATAACGGCTCTCTGTACACCTGTAAAGATATTCAGATATCAGTCCCAGCTACAACATTATAATGTCTGGACTGTATTTCTGATCCATTTGATGTTACTTTAAAGGACAAAATGTTTATTTCCAAAACAAGGACATTTCTAAGTGACTCCATATTTTTGAATGTTAGTGTACTTCATGGTAAAAATAATAATAATAATAATAATAAAACATAAAATTAAGACCCCTTGTGTGTCTTGATTAAATGGCATCATATTTTTTCAGAAACCAGGGGATATGTTTGGAAATTAATTTGACCTGTTTGTAAAAAGCCAAATGTAATTACATATTTTTATTACAGTTTCTGTAGTATATGCTTCAAATAACAGACCTTTTTCATTTTTTTTGAGATCCTCCAAACAAGTTATATTTAGAACCGGAATAAACTGCAGGTGTTTGATGCCCACAATAATTTAAAAGTGCAATAGTGTTCTGCAGTGGACACAGAAGTTCAAACCTGTGTGAGTCCATTTTTAAAGACATATTGTGTATTAATGAGGTTTTAATTAAGTTTGGACTATTATTTATTGACTAAATAGGCTCAGGATTTGGAGAGATGAAGTTCTTCCACCGAAATTCTGCTTGCATTTTGTTTTGCATTTCAGTAGAAACGAATTGCAGTTAAGAGCTGCACACTCTTCATGTGAGTATTTCTTAAGACTTTCCTTATACTGTATAAGCAACACAAGTCCCCGGAGTCTGGGAGACCCAGGCCACGCCATTTGCTGCTTTTTGATATATAATGTCTGTTTATTTTAAAGGAGATGTTGATAGAAATTACGCCCCGGGGCACATTCCTTCCCTGTGATATAGTAAGATATTTGGCTGTTCTGCTGCCTTCAAAAGCCTAGTTTGATTTCAATCTATAAATGGAGTTTAGTAGTTTTAGCTGACCTGCCTGGGAAAGATCGCATCCCCACAGGTAGCAATGTGTATAATACAATACATTCTCAATACTCTTTTTCATTAAAATGTTTTCTGTTTCCCATCCAAATATATAGTTGCCAGTCTTTTACCTGTATTTTTACTTTAAAATGCAACTTTTTAACATTCAAATACTTACAGACTATAGGAACATTAATTAAATGCTGTGAATCCTAGGTTCATTTAATGCAAAAAAAAGAAATTACTTATGGAAATATTTACTGTTCCTGTGCTTTCCCAAGTCATCTTTATGCTACTTTGAAGACATACTTGCATAAAGGGTGTGCATTAAATAAATTACATTTTTAATAATCCCAAATTTGTTCAAATTGCACTTGAAATTTACCTACGCAGCTCACTTATGGGTTTATATTAAGTGGCTTTAACAATTATGCCAACCATGTTATGCATCTCTGGGGCTTGATCTATGAATGTATGTGAAATGCAAATATCAATTCCATATACTTATCCATGCCATTCGTACAGAGGAGTATTTTTGTGTCCTGTTTTGCAGTAATGTCTGGCTACATGTACATATTGTGAAAAGTTTTTATGGTTTAAATATATGTACCAAATTTTAATATTGGAACATGAAACATTGTATGAGAATAGTTTAAAAATAAAGTCTAAGATGCTAATCTTGTTAATAGTATTGTGATTGGGCATGTGAGGTAGGATACTTGTCATCCTGCTGTTAAAGCTCACGCCAGAGGCTTACCCAATGAAATTGTCTAGTAAAACAACATAGGGTTATTTACTAAAAGTAATTTGGGGTTGTTTTTGCGGTCGAACAGCTATTTAAGATTGTTTCAACATATAATGCATAATTATACAGGGTTCATTGGGCGATAATGGGGGGGGGGAAGCAGCGGAAATGTTTTTTGATCAACTTTTATGTAATTCTATTAATACTTAATTACTTAAACAGTAAACAAAGTCAGTCCACAAACCATTTAAAACAAGTTTAGCCAAATAAAACTGAACAAGGCTGGAGCACACTGTGGGTACAAGCTGGATTTAAGCTGGCTGGGGCACACTGAGTTGATCAGGGTCGGATTAAGAGCATCATGGGCCTGGTGCTGAGGATTTTGGTGGCCATTTTATAGAAATAAAATAGAATTCCTCAGCATTGATGTGTACTGTATAAAGAGAACATCAGTGCTCGGCAGATAATACAGGATAGAATCTTATGTGATAGGACTGAGAGTAATCATCATACACGGGATGCCTGAAGCCACAATTTACTGCCACTAATCCTTTTTAATAAAATATGCAAATTGAAAAAGAATAAATAAAACAAAACCTTTACTTTTCCTCTCACTAATTTCTGGGCCAAGAAAGTTTTGTCATCTGAAGTGTTTTATCTCTGGATAAGTAAAAATTACATAGTTGTATTTATTCCTGCAGTAAGTAAAGTGCCAGGAAACAGACAACCAAATACACACCAGGACCGGTTCTCCTACATCGACACACACACACACCGCACACCACACACACCAGAACAGGCTCTGGGAAATTCCCAGTGGGCCAGTCCGGCCCTGCTCACACGGACCTCACCTCGAAGTGCGGCGGGCACGTTGAACGCCCCAGATCTAGAGGATATGTTAATCGGAATCCTAATTTGGTAGGAGATTAAAAAATAGCGTTTGATGGCTAAAATATGGAATGCATCCTTCAGTCAATTCCCTCCTCCTCTATGTTTGACATTGACCTGTAATTGACATGTCAGATTTCTACAGAGCCTTTTGTCATAGGTCCTCTTGAGCTGCTTTTGGAAGTTTCAGCATTTCCTCAACTCTAGTGGATAGACTGCATTGCTGCTGCATTTGGTTACTGGATTCAGAAATTGAGGCTTCAGTCTCTCTCCTCCTCCTTGCTAATCTTAGTGAGGCCTTTGAATAATTATTGATTTCTACACTATAGCACCATTATGTTCCATGACGCTGTACACTGTACAAAACAGGACATAAATGGTTCATTACATTAGAATTTGGACTTGGAAACAGAAAACAGTCTTGAATTTGTAACCCTTGCAACAAAACACCCAAGTGACTGTGACAGCCAAACAATTAAGATTAACAAAATGTCTAATTTACATATTGCAAATTATATGTACAAAAAAAGCGAAATTCATAATGCAAAAACATCAATTGGCCAGTTGGTGGCAGCATAAAGCAAGTTGAAACGTTCTGTGAACCGAGACTACCGTATTTGCTCGATTATAAGACGACCCCGATTATAAGACGACCCCCCAAAATCTGAATATTAATTTAGGAAAAAAAGAAAAAGCCTGATTATAAGACGACCCCATAGGAAAAAAGTTTTACTAGTAAATAAATAATAATTCATGTAAACTATTTGTTTGTTTTTAATTTCCTTTTATTTACCAACCTGCCCTCCAGTTATGCACATCTGCCCCCAGGCATGCCTTATACCCTCCTATATGCCACTCTGTCCCATGATATGCCTTTTAACCCCCTATATGCCACTCTGGCATATAGGGGGTTAAAAGGCATATCATGGGACAGAGTGGCATATAGGGGGACACTTACATACTCAGACACTACCCACCCAGACACTTACCTACCCACCCAGACACTTACCTACCAACTGAGACACTTACACTTCCCTACCCACCCAGACACTTACCTACCCACTGAGACACTTACACTTCCCTACCCACCCAGACACTTACCTACCCACCCAGACACTTACACTTACCTACCCACCCAGACACTTACACTTACCTACCCAGACACTTACACTTACCTACCCACCCAGACACTTACACTTACCTACCCACCCAGACACTTACACTTACCTACCCACCCAGACACTTACACTTACCTACCCACCCAGACACTTAACTACCCACTCAGGCACTTCACTCACCGTGATGCCTCAGCAGGCGCTTGCTGCAGCTCCCGCGGGATTACAGCATGACGCTGTGTGACCCCGCTAGGCCCCGCCTCCTCCAGAAAATTGAAGAGGTCTGTGCAGGGACAGCGCAGTACCGCCGGGTTCCGGTCTTCTGGAGGAATCTCCCCAACCGGCTCTGCTTCCCCACAGTGGGCGGGCTATCCGGGGAAGGTATGCGCTTATGCAACCTCGGCTGCTGCCGGCACTTTCGCCGGCGCTCTGTGATAGTCGCCGGCGCTCGGTGATAGACGCCGGCAGCAGCTGAGGTTACCATACAGGAGGATCCAGGTCCCCTGCAGCGGTGCGGGGGATCTGGATCTTAGTCTCCTAATCAGACCTCTATTTGAGGTCTGATTAGAAGACGACCCCGATTACAAGACGAGGGTTATTTTTCAGAGCATTTGCTCTGAAAAAAACCTCGTCTTATAATCGAGCAAATACGGTATTAATCGCCCTAGTTTAGTAAAATGTATTTTACCAAAAAATATATATTGTTATATAACATGTAATATTTAAAATATCAAAGCCTATACAAAATCCAACAAACAATAAAAAATTAAGTGCTTTAGATTAAAAAAAAAAGTCCCCGTGTATGTACAATAGTATGTATCTATAAATAAGCAGGATAACAAAAAGATGTATAGTGTAATATTTGCAGAGAAAATAGTCACTTCAGAAAGTTATGACGTATCCATCCCACTATATGATCCAAGGGCACCTCTGATGTCTCAGGATGAGGAAATTTAGGTTTCAAAAAAATATCAAGAGGAGACATATATATTTGTAATTTTGTCTTCAGTATATAATTATTTTACTTCAATAGTGCACTAACATTTGTATAGTAAAAAAATGTTTAGTGGTTCTTCCCACATATTGTAGGCCACAAGGGGATTCAATTAGATACACTATATGGATAAAAGTATTGGGACACCTGACCATTATACCTACAGGGACTTTTATGACATCGCATTCTAAATACAAATATATTAATATGTGGTTGGTCCCTCCTTTGCAGCTATAACAGCTTCCACTCTTCTGAGAAGGCTTTCCACAAGATTTTGGGGTGTTTCTGTGGTAATTTTTGCACATTCATCAAGAAAAGAGTTTGTGAGGTCTGGCAGGCAATCTCCGTTCCAGTTCATCCCAAAGGTGTTTGATGGGGTTGAGGTCCGGGTCTGTGCGGGCCAGTCAAGTTCTACATCAAACTCATCCAGGTCTTTATGGACCTTGCTTGGTGCACTGGGGCATTCATGCTGGAATAGAAATGGGCCTTCCCAAAATTGTTCCCACAAAGGTATCCTGAAGCATTAAGGTTTCCCTTCACTAGAAGTCAGGGGCCCAGCCTTTAAAACACAGCCCCATACCATTATCCCTCCTCCACCAAGCTTTACAGTGAGCACAATGCAGTCAGGCAGGTAATGTTCTCCTGGCATTCGCCAAACCCAGACTCGCCCATCAGACTGTCATTCGTCACTTCACAGAACATATTTCCACTGCTCTAGAGTTTAGTGGTTGCGTGCTTTACATCACTCGATACGACTCTTGGCATTGTACTTGGTGATGTGAGGCTTGCATGCAGCTGCTTGGCTATTAAAACCCATTCCATGAAGCTCCTGTTGCACAGTTTTTATGCTGATATTATTTCCAGGGGAAGTTTGGAATTCCTCAGTTATGGAATCAGCAGAACGTTGGTGACTTTTACGCACCATGCGCCTCAGCACTCGGAGACTCTGCTCTGTGACTTACCCTGGTCTTCCGCTTCGTGGCTGAGTTACTGCTTTTCCTTGACACTTCCAGTTTCCAATAATACCACTTACATATCTATCAGAGATGAAATCTCGCAAACGAACCTATTGCAAAGGTGGCATCTTTTCACGGGACAATGCTTTAATTCAACCCATTTTTCTTACAAATGTTTATAAATGTAGACAGCTAATTTGGGAATTAACAAATTGTGTAGATTTACCTCATAGTCATGATGATGTGAATCGCTCAGAATATCTAACCAATTAAAAAACCGTAGTTTTGCACAAGTTTTGAACATGATGCTGCTACTTGGACTTGGATGGTGATGAAGACAAATTAGAAAATAACAGGTCAAGAAAATCGCATTATGCTTTGTAAGGAAATACAAATTGTATTACTACTTCCGAGCTATTATTATATCGATGTACACGTTGTGAAAAGGTAGCTTTGTCTGCTTTAAAAGTTGCATTATCATCATAAAAATTGTCTGCATAAAAGTTAGATGTCTTGGAGTCAATTGTGATAAGAAAATCGAAAAAAGTGTGCCTATTAGGGTGTCAATCACCACCTCATCATCACCAGTACCAGTGCCACCTCCCCCATCAGTGTCAATATGGCAGTGAGTAATGTTGCACTTCCAACAACTGGGGGGGGGGAATTAACAGTATGAAATATTTCATCATTGACACACACTAGTAATGTGGTAATATGCTACATGTACAAGAGGAAGGTAAGCAAAGGCACATTCTCACTAAGACCTTATATTAGTTATATAAACAAGTGGTTTAGGTAGTTATATGCACTGTATATTAATATGTTTATTTTGGAGTTCAGAAGCGAGAGATGATGTGATATAAACATTTAAATATATCAAGGACTTTAATAAAGAACAGGAGGAAAGTTTATTTAAAAGGACAAGAAATGTTCCAACAAGATGTCATAGTCTAAAATGAGAAAATCAGAGGCTAAAATGTAATTTAAGGATGTTTTATTCTACTGAGAAGCTGGCATATAAGAGCCTCACAGAGGTAGTGGTAGAGTGGCTGGATTTAAATATGCATTTGATGGGCATATGGCTGTCCTGAATCTAAGACAAGACCAAGGTTTGAGACTTTACAGCTGACGGCAGGCTAGATGGGCTGAATTACCTGATGGGCCAAAAGTGTAACATGTGCAGTTTGTAAAACAAATTTTTAGTGAGGAGAAGCATTTTTAATAGAATTTTGTTGTAGGAGAGGGGTATGAAGTGGTAAGGCTGGTTATTTTTTTTTAATTTCTTTTTAAAATGTTTTTTTTATATTTTGGATTTTTGTTTTGGTTTGCTCTCTAGAAGTGAGTACTACATATATATATATACACACTGCTCAAAATAATAAAGGGAACACTAAGATTACACATCCTAGATCTGAATGAATGAACTAATCGTATGACATACTCGCGTGTTTACATAGTTGAATGTGCTGACAACAAAATCACACAAAAATCCTCAATGGAAATCAAATTTATCAACCCATGGAGGTCTGGATATGGAGTCACACTCAAAATCAAAATGTAAAACCACACTACAGGCTGATCCAACTTTGATGTAATGTCCTTAAAACAAGTCACAATGAGGCTCAGTAGTGTGTGTGGCCTCCACGTGCCCGTATGACCTCCCGACAACGCCTGGGCATGCTCCTGATGAGGTTGCGGATGGTCTCCTGAGGGATGTCCTCCCAGACCTGGACTTAAGCATCCGCCAACTCCTGGACAGTCTGTGGTGCAACGTGGTGTTGGTGGATGGAGCGAGACATGATGTCCCAGATGTACTCAATCGGATTCAGGTCTGGGGAATGGGCGGGCCGGTCCATAGCATCAATGCCTTCCTCTTGCAGGAACTGCTGACACACTCCAGCCACATGAGGTCTAGCATTGTCGTGCATTAGGAGGAACCAAGGGCCAACCGCACCAGCATTTGGTCTCACAAGGGGTCTGAGGATCTCATCTCGGTACCTAATGGCAGTCAGGCTACCCCTGGCAAGCACATGGAGGGCTGTGCGGCCCCCCAAAGAAATACCACCCCAGACCATTGCTGACCCACCGCCAAACCAGTCATGCTGGAGGATGTTGCAGGCAGCAGAACGTTCTCCACGGCGTCCCCAGACTCTGTCACGTCTGTCACATGTGCTCAGTGTGAACCTGCTTTCATCTGTGAAGAGCACAGGGCGCCAGTGGCGAATATGCCAATCCTGATGTTCTCTGGCAAATGCCAAACATCCAGCACGGTGTTGGGCTGTAAGCACAACCCCCACCTGTGGACGTTGGGCCCTCATACCACCCTCATGGAGCACATTTGTGGCCTGCTGGAGCTCATTTTGCAGGGCTCTGGCAGTGCTCCTCCTGCTCCTCCTTGCACAAAGGCGGAGGTAGCAGTCCTGCTGCTGGGTTGTTGCCCTCCTACAGCCTCCTCCACGTCTCCTGATGTACTGGCCTGTCTCCTGGTAGCACCTCCATGCACTGGACGCTACGCTGACACACAGCAAACCTTTTTGCCACAGCTCGTATTGATGTGCCATCCTGGATGAGCTGCACTACCTGAGCCACTTGTGTGGGTTGTAGACTCCGTCTCATGCTACCACTAGAGTGAAAGCACAGCCAGCATTCAAAGGTGACCAAAACATCAGCCAGGAAGCATAGGAACTGAGAAGTGGTCTGTGGTCACCACCTGCAGAACCACTCCTTTATTGGGGGTGTCTTGCTAATTGCCTATAATTTCCACCTGTTGTCTGTTCCATTTGCACAACAGCATGTGAAATTGATTGTCCATTAGTGTTGCTTCCTGAGAAGTGTGATTGACTTCAAGTTACATTGTGTTGTTTAAGTGTTCCCTTTATTATTTTGAGCAGTGTATATATATATATCACCTCTTCCCAAGTTTTGTCTAAAGGCTGTCCTGTACAGTGGGCAATTACTTTCAAGGGATCCATGTATAAAGTGGATATAGAGGCAAAAGCTGATTATCGTTGACCTTATTCGCATGTGCCTACCCAGAATCCCTTGTGGTTGTGGCAGCACCATGAGATTTCTGAGGGAAAAACAAGCCTTCTGGCGGGGGGGGGGGTATTAGAAAGCCTGAGCTCATTGGCCAACAGCAGAGATTTAGACATTGTCTAAATAATTTAATATAGATTTTTTTTGTTTCAAAACACTATGATGACCTCCCCTAAGGGGTTCTTTTTTACGTTTGTTAGTTTATATCGTCAAGTTAACGTGGAAGGTGGTTAGTTAGATAGGGCTAGGTAGGGGTTAAAAAATGAAAAATAAAAAAACTAAAATAAAATTAAATCAAACATATAAAGGGATGATGGGGTAACTTCCGATTCAGGACAAGCTAACCAAGATATTTTTGGGTAATTTTTCCTATTTATACTAACTGTACATAATTTATCTGTAAAACTGTGACTGTTTTTTTATCTCAAGATTTTATTAATAAAAAATAATGTCTTACATATACCAATGTGTTTTTTTTATGTGTGTTTATATATATAACACCAAAATTCGTATGGTTCTGTAATTTAAAATAGCGCTGGTCTTCAAGTGGTTAATTATTAAACTCTCAGAATGTGGACAACGTATAGTTTGGGAAGCCGAATACAGGCCCTCGGTGCCCTGGTCCAGGTCGGTATCAGATATGGTGGCGCTGTCCAACTGCTGAAGCAAACTGCCGCGCTAAAGAACGAGAACTACGAGTCCCGTCATGCACTAGGGCAAATACGAGCGGTCTCTGGAAAAAAAAAAGAGCAAAGACCCTCGAATTGGCGCTCTCTATTGGTGGACGATGGGCTCTGCATGACAAACGCGGGCTGTTGGTAGCACAGCCCACTACCCTCATATTCTTACGAATTCATCTGCTAACCCACTCACACCCGTGTCCGCTGAGAGTCTGTGACAACAACACGAGCTGCAGCCCCCACGGACAGCGGATTTCAGCCAAGATTTGGGTGGCGCGTTGCCGTAGAGACTGAGCGCACCTTGCGCGTTGGCTTTGTTGTTGCGCCCGTTCATCGGAATCGACCACTTCATCATAATTGAGTGACTTGCTCTAATCGTGTTGTAGAACCTGTGGCTTCTCATTGTCCTCCCTGGAGCCTCTTCGCGCCTGTTCCGTGCCTTCTCCAGTTGTACCAGGATCCGGGCTGGGGCTGCTGAGCATCTTTCTTTGGTAGTCAGAAGATGCACCCAGCCTTCTGAAACCAGAGCAGCGATGATTCCCGAACAGACAAACCATGTCGTGTCCACCATCGAGAACATGCCGGCTGAGAACATCTCTACAAGCACTGGTCTTCTGCCAAGGCTGAAGAAAGTCTTTAACAGGTGAGTCCTTATGGATGGACATTGTCTGAGGTCCTACCATGTCCTCATCTGATCACTGGACAACTTTTGTGGAATGAGTGCTGAAGTTTTCCAGATGCAAAGCTTTTTTTCTTATGGAGAAAAAATGTACCTGATTCATGAATATGGACCTCTTTACCTTGAGAAGGCTAGTTAATGGTTCTTTTTAGAGAATATTCGTAGATTTGCAGATTATTATTGTCAACCGAAGTACTACAGTTCAGAGTGCCGGATAATAGATTGCTGCAGGGGAATTTGTTTCTGAAATTGCTGGGGAATGAAACACAATATCTAGACAAAGACCTGTGCCTTCTGGATTTTCTGTATTTACAGAGAGATTCTGGATTACCGGCGGTTAGAATGTAAAGACTTATTCTGAAGATCTGTAATCTTGGTTACTAATAAATGGGCTAGGTTCAAATCCCTTTGTGTAATGTGAGATGATTATACAGATGTTTATGTCCTATCCACTAAAAGTGATGGATAACCCTTGTGGACTAAGTAAATGCTGTGTAGGCTAAATTTTGTACCAGAAGAATATGCAGTGACCACTATGTCTCATGGGAAGATGTGCTCATTTTTTAATGGCTAGCTGTTTAGGTTGTCCAAAATATGGACCTTTTCTGTGTTTTATGTTGATGTTAGTAGAATATGTTCCTAACATAATATTCACCACATTTGGCCCTAAACAAAGTGCTATTATTTGAGTGCTTGTACTGCTTTTATTTCCAGTTGCATGATAAGTAATAGTCTGCATTTATATCTTACAAAAATGTTTTGGGTCAGCTACTATCACCCTGTTGACTTCTTACGAGGAAACGTGGACAGTGAAGGTGGTTGAGCAGCACAGCATTTAGTTCCTACAAGCAGATAGAGGGGCTTCTGGTTGTTTACAATGTTACCTGGGTTAAAAAGACAACACCTGTAAAATGCTGGGGGGGGGCACTGGTAGCATTTGGCCAAGGGGCCACGTCCATCGAAGCAACAGAAGACATATCTGTAGGACAAGCTTTCCAGCTCTTCTCTGTGTCAAACTAAATATTCATGTTTGTAAAAGAGGTGCGATGGACTTATCTGTGCCCTGTATTCTATTTGTATACAAATCATGAAGTCTTGAACAATTATGTTTATATAATATGTTTGTACAATAATCTGGCTGAACATTTTGAAGAATTGTAGAAGATATTTGAAGAGCAATATAGGAACCTTCAGAATCCACATACTTCAGAAGTACACATTTCATCCTTTAGATAACTGTGATTTCATTTTTCACTTTTGCTCATTAATAAGCACTGTGGATATAACTGTTGGTTAAAGCATTAAGCCACAGCTACCATCACACTCAGACAGTCATGAGATTACCATGGGGTTATAAATTCCATATCTGCTGGAGGGTCAAATAATCCGTAATATTTTGAGTCATAGCATCAAAATTGCAATATGTTACTGGTTCTTCATGTATTGGATTTCCTGCTTTTTGCAAGGGTTCCCTTGTTTGATTATCTCACATCCATATTTCTGTGAGTGGATACTTTTATTTTTTTTTTACACATGTCTTTAATGTATTCCAGAATATAGGCTTGAGAGTAAAACATCCTGTCGTTTTTTGCACTGGAACATAAAACAGGGCAATCCTTTTCAAAAAGTAAAAAGGGACAATTCCTGCATCCCGTCGCTTTGAAGGACCTCTTTTGTTCACTTGTGATGAGTGAAAAAGCCTTAACAATTTAGCACAGTAGCTGGCCCCAACCCCTGTGCTGAATTATGAAGTCTTAATGAATGGAACTGGTGAAATGGCAAATTCCAGTTTGGGAAGTGTTTCAGAGCAGGAGAAATTTAATGGGGTATGACAAGAAAAATAGGTTCTTGTCTAGCTGCTCCCATTAAAATGATATGACATGTAAGGTAAGAAGTGGGTGTTTGTGTCAGTTAATAAAATGATTCACCATCAGATGCATAAACTGGGGACTATTAACTCTGTACCCAGGAGATCTTATTGTTACTTACAGGCAGTGGCAAACTGCCTATGTTGTAGTAGGTACAAGGTGCCCATGACATGTACAGGATACCACTGTATACATGATAGAACCAAATATAAAGTTCAACACACTGGGACAGTAACTTTCAGGTCTAATGTTAAACCTCATTCTTTACTGCCCTTTTAACTAGCGCTTAACTGCCCTTTTTAATAACCCTGAAACCATCCACCAGTTGCTTCCCAATTTCTTGCTTTGCCTCTTGACCAGGAACTCACGCTACTACAGTAAGTGGTTACTGAAGAGACATTTACATCGGATGAAATTACCATTGGGGGATATGAATAAAAGAATAGATGGGTTGTCTAAATATGAAACAAGCCTGAGTTTAGTGATCACAGACCATCTTTACTCAAAGGCCACTGGCAACCTGCACCTCTTATGTAGGAGGTACCATTGGGCCAGAGTAACCGCACACATTTTGTGCACTGCTACACTTGAGAGATCAGGATCAGCAAGATCCTCACAGAGGCAGCTATCTTTCCCGCTCCATTTTTTTGTGAAAAGCTTGCATGCATAAAGCTATTTCTTTCTAGCAATCAAAGAGCATTTGTTGGAGACTCTCAGAGACCCCCATTTATGCAGTAAAAAAGAACATGGGTTACAAGTGATTAATGAAGTGTCCATTCTGAATGTGCTTTTCTCTGTAACAGTAAAACAGGAAACACAACGAGCGCTGGGCTAAAAGACTTTTAACAAATGGACCTCGGCTGGACACTGACATGTCGACATGTGTCCTATGAGTTTCCTGGTGCCTCTCCCAGATATATGAATGAAATCACTTACATTCATTTGTTGAGGTTAGATGTCTGGATTGTACACATAACTTGCAAGTGTCGATCCAGGATGAGAACATAACCAACTGAATCTAAGAGGGATACTAAAGGGTGACATCAGTAATAAAGTAAATATTGTCATTTACAACCACATCTCCAAGCCTCAAACATGAGGGTAATGTATAAAAAAATACTCTGGTGCAACATTTCAAAAATTGTGTTATCACCATATTAAACAAATATAATGTTCCTGTTGATTGGCTGCTATGTTTATAACACAATAGGATTTTTTAATCCAAAACACATTATATGCCGCACCTCCTTAGTGTTCATCTGTAACAGCCAGAATGAAAAAGGATGTGGTTAAAATGAAAGAAAAAAAATTGATTTGAAAGGTTTTTTATTACTATTTTTGTAGCATGCAAGCCATATTAGTTATATCACAGTGACAGTTTTGTGTCTACAGGACAGAACACCTGTACATTATTACAGTCTTTTAGTAGATATTTTTTTTAAGGAAATTCATAGGACATTCTTTGAGATATTTCTAGGCCGCACAACAATTGCAACTACATATAAGAAAATGGACATAACCATATTGTCCAAGAAAAGATAGAGTCTCTCCTTTAAAAGTAATACCTTTTTAAAGGGCACATATAGAGAGAACTAGACCCTGTCCGGGTCCCTGTCTACACACAGTCTGGTCAAACAAAGTTTCTCTCTATAATAAATGAAAAAAAAAAGAGAAAAAAAAAACATTAAGAAAAATAAAAAAACATCAAACCAAATTACTAAATATTTACTGTTAAGGCATCCAGTGATGTCTTCTGTTGATGAGTTTCAAAAAATAAAATGAAAATAAATGTAGGAAAAACAGTGAGAGAAATTAAAGAAAAATATAGTAAAAAAACCTCTGACACTGCATCTTTAAATGTAAAGCAACTAGTGTCCTGTGACTAATAGCTCAAACTGGAGCTATTAAGATAAATGAACAGAAATGGGTTTAATCAGAATCCTCCGTTATGCATTCAGTGGTTTGTTCTGTCCCTAGTTCCTTGGCTTGCAGAAGATGAATTTGGGCGAACGTGATGCAGTTTTCCATCTATTGTTTTTTCTCCCTTTTACCCACATACTTTGCTGCTTCACCATTGGATTTATAAATGGCAAAACCATGGCAGTCATCGGCAAATGCCAAAGACTATCCCGCTAATACAATTTATATTACTCACTCGTGCTACATTAGTAATACATTTCTGTAGCAATACAGAGTACAGACTTAATATTTATTGATGTATTTCTTGTATATTACTTCCATTTACAACTATGTCCTCCCCCGCATACATTATACAGACAGTTTTTATGGTTTCATTTATTAAATATATATTTGTTAGCCCGTATATATTAAAACTCATTGCAGCAAAGTAAAAAAGCAAGCATTTTATTGCTATTGTCTCCAAGAGTAATGCATCAGAAATTGTGTATGTTATTAAATAACATTGTTAAATGGTAGATCCAGTTTATTTGTCTCTTGGAAGGTAGATATAAATATTTAGCTTTTCATAGTTTGATTTTCAGTCATCTTCCAAAACAGTTTCACATGGATCTGAAAGCTTATTGCCTTTGGATAAAGAAACTGTGTTCCTTCCTTGCTGCAAAATGCGGTTTTTAAACTTTGGTTACTGCTAAAGGTGCACTAATACTCATTTTTTCTTTTGCTGATAAAGTTCATCAGGCTGGACAAGCACCCAGAAACATTTTTTGTTGACTTTCTCAGGGGCTTCTACCCAATTCCTGGTAGGCAGCACCAATGGGTCTACTACAAGCACATGCTATACCTTGATGGATCATAAGGTTTAATCCATAGCAGTCTATTTTTGGGGTGGAGTGTGTGTCTATAAAGGCGGTTTTGTTGGTTTGACTGAGAGTCCAACATTCGTAGATGGGGGATGTCTGGCTTTGTACTCCTTTTGGGTTTTGGCTAATGAGGTCAATCTTTATAACACTTTTGTGTAACTCTCACAGGGTCACAGTGAATAATTCAGTCAATCAGAATTTGCCTGTAATTGTGAAAGAATTGTTGTTTAGCCACTAGATGAAAGTGTTTCAGCTAGAAAGAGCTTAGGGAATATTGCATGATTGAACTGAAACTGGTGATCAAATATTCCAGGCAGAAGCTGGATCAATCAGAAATATCTTATATATAGCATGCGCTGCACACAGAGGTACCAAACTGTGAACGATACATTGGCGTGTCATTAAGACATGATCAATAACATGTTGCATGTTGATGTTCCTAGTTCCTAATACATAATAAAGTATTTTTAGTTAAATACACCTTGTGTTGTTCTTGGAATATCACCTTGAGTGACATGATATAACTACTACTGGGGTGATCACCAAAATCTAAAGGAACACGACTGGAACATTAAATTGTCATTTAAGATTGAATTAGCAGTGCAAAGCTACAAAGTACGTTCCATAGCCACATTTCAATGCAGAAAAAATTAAATTTTTATATATAAACAGCTCTCTAGTGATCTATTCACCAAGAGGTCTCTACAAAAGACACGGGGTCATCAGTTCAGACTTGAGGAAAGGAGATTTCAGCATCAGCATAGGAAAGGTTCTTCAGAGTAAGAACAGTAAGAATATGGAACTCTCTGCCTAAGGATGTTGTATTTTCTAACTCTGTGGATATTTTTAAGAAAGGCCTGGATGCTTTTCTGGTCAAGCAGAACATAAAGGGCTACAACTGCTAAAAGTTGATCAAGAAGAATTTTTTCCCCCCTATTGTGACATAATTGGTAATTGCCCCAAGTAGGGTTTTTTGCCTTCTTTTGGATCAACTTTAGAACTAAGTATGTGTGAAAGGTTGAACTTGATGGACTGAAGTATTTTTTCAACCTACTATTACTATACTACATTGTAGAGGTCACTGGGCTGTGGCTTTTTTGTGGTTTTATTGATTCAAGTTTTCGACAGTAATTGTCTTCAATCCTTTTAATGCTAAAGAAGATGATATTAGATAACGTTAGCATCATCACATCTTAATGGAATTTGCCTTGTAGATCTTGTCTGGAAAATTATCAATACACGTTTGTCAATAAAGTGCCTTAGGACAATTTATGGCAATAGTTTGTTTTTAAGAAAGGGCAAATATCAGATATGGTTTGTGTTTGGCATTGCTAGTCTGGGTGGATCAATAATCCCTAATTACTTTGCTTCAGTCTCCCTCTGGTGAACACAGCATCGTATGTGAACAGAAAGGACAGAACTCCACATCAATGCAGTAGATAGTAAATGGGTAGAGTATGGGTGCTGTTGGCATAATTATTGTAGCCTGTAGAGTACTGCTTTTAATTCTTTGAGTGCTGCATGGGATTTCAACTCATCATATAGTATTATATGAGACCATGCTTCTTATATTTAAATAGTTTAAAAAAAAAAAGTCTCACTTTGCAGCTATTTTCATTGGAGAAGATGGATATTAAAAAAGAATCCGGAACAAAAACCAAATCAGACCGAAAACAAATACATCCCTGCTATTATTAACATATTCCTTGTTCAGGTTACACTTAAGATAATCAGAATCAGCCATACATTGCTGCCATTTAGATTACCTACTATTATTTAAGATGTTCCGTCAAATTGAGGAGAGCTTCACAAAGCTGCTGCTTCTACATTTGTAGAAAGGCTCTCTGATGTCATGATCTTATTCTATAAACGCTGGGCCACTAAAGGTATCACTAACTTTATAAGAAGAAATATAATATCCTTTTTTTCTGAGATTGGGGCAAATGTATTAGGGATCATAGGGTTTGCACAAAAAATGGTACCACGGTTTAAAAATAATACTTAAGTAACATGATGAGTGACATCGGGCTGCTTCTTGTGGAAGTAAAACCCAAAACACAATAAACAGTTTTCCCAGGTCTCATATAATACATCTTTCATTCTTTTAAGGCAGTTAGAGGGTATTGTGTTCCACACAAGTAAATATTATGAACACTATTAAAAAGCTATTAGTTATTACTTCTAAACTATGAATGTACGTTCTACCAGTTAGAATTTTGGATTATTTTTTTTCAGACAGCGTAACGCTTTTTGTATTCGTACAAATACACTGCACTTTCCCAGATGATTATAATGTAAACAGGGCTGCCATTAATACATGCACTCACAAGTACCAGTTTAATGGCAAAATCTTAAGTCTAATTATAATACTGTTGGATTAGTCTTATGTCGTTTAATGTGTATTAGGTTGTACATTAGCTGTTGGACCCCTGTTTGATTAAAAGCAAAGCGTACGAAACTGATTAGCCATTAATGAAAACGTGCAATAGCAAATAAATATGCTTCTAAAAAAATGGATTTATTGTGTAATTGCTTTAGAAAGCAATCTGGTTAGTATGGGGAAATGCATTATGGGTGAGAGGGTTCAATTGAAAAGCTTTATGTTAGAATACTAATGCAATCACTGAGCAGTGCTCTGCTATCAGTGCTCTAAAATATACATTGTCGCCAGCATATGTTCCTACACTTCTTTACACTGCAAATATAAAATGCAATGTTAAAATAACATACAATAACTTAAGATTTCCTATGCAATTTGAACTATACATGTTTTGAAATTAACATATTATCAATACCAGACTCAACAACCCAGGAAGGAGGGCACGAGGTCAAGCCATAGACCCAGCTCTCACCCATGCAGAAGCTGTATCCTCCTTAAAAGCTTGTAATAGGTATGGGAAAAAGAGAGGGGAATGGGAAACCTGTGGTCCGAGAGCCAACACTGTTCAAACATGAAGCCATCCCATATATAATTACAAATATGACACTGTAGGCACTTTATGGCACTATTCCTTTTACATGTGAGTAACGCCAAAAAATATAAACTTCTAATATAATGCTTTTCTAGTCTGCATTATTGTTGTTTTTGTGACACACTCTGACCTACACGTTACCATCTCCTCAAAAAGGAAACATTTAGCCTGTGTCACAAATGCATAACCTTTTATTTATTTTTGCAATTTGCAACCTGGTAGGCTCCTTAACAGGCAAGAGATGAAACATTTAGTTCTGATGTATTATCTTGCAAAATTATAATATAGCTACAGACAATGAAACAACTTGTGATGGATTTAGGTCCGGCACTGTCCTAGGCTGGACACTAGGGTGTCTCCAGCTACCCCTCAGGACCTACCTTCACAGCCGCCATCCATGATGTAGTATACTGGTGCCTTTTCTTTAGAAGAACAAGGTACTATGCAAGGTGTGCCAGCATTGCACCATGCTCCATAGTCTAAATGTCCAGTTAAAATGGACACCTCCAATCTCCATTTTTGGCCCTTGAGCAAGATTAGAAATAAGAAAATTAAGAAATTAAGTAAATCCCAAACTGTGGGTTTAACCTAATGAGTTTATGGATTCCTCTGAACTGGGGATTATTCCATTCACAACAAAACTCAATATAATAGCGTTTGCCGTAGGCTTGTCTGATTTAGTTTATGTAATAGCTACAATATCTGTTCATGTGGGACCACATCAAACATAATTGTGAGGTCCATGTAAACCGTGCTTACTGTACTTTGGTTGCAGCTCCGACACACTGCAACTGTAATCAGCTTCAAAAGATACATGATACAAAAGGATTGATTTTATATTTTCAGTAGCGTCACTCATGTTAAATGTACTTTGTTACATTTGTATAACATTCAGTGGATGTGCTTTATTTGCCATAACTAAGGAGCGTACAGTACATTTGTATCAGTAACAACACCTATAGTTTGCTGTGATAAAGAGTTGCAAGCTTGGCGACATGTTGCTGTTTTATTTGGCTGCTCTGAGCACAAAAACAGACAACTCTGACTTGGTTAGAGATCTGTGTTCTGCAGATATGCTGCTGCCTCCGCTGACAAGAGAGGTATTATGTTCTCTTCCATTGTGTAATATAAACTGTGATTAATCCCCAGCAAATGGCTGTTTTACCAGGCAACAGGGAAACAATGAGAGGAATCTGATCAGCTCATTGAGGAAAAACTCAAGGCAGAAAGGGCGTTGATCCTTTTTTTCGCATTCCAGCCTCTGGACTGCTCTGTCTAACAATTATTCTAGCCATTATTCTAGCCAGACCCAGCTAAGCCAAGCTCTGGAACACCTCCCCCAGACAACACACAAAAGGTCCAGGCAGGTATTGTCTCACTTCTTCAGGACCTCTTCTTGCCCTGGGAACACAGGGGAACTTCCTCTTCCCACCACAGTCTCCAGGGGGTTTTAGCGCCCAGCACATGTGCCTAATGCCGGCCCCAAGGAATCCTGAACCAGATCCTGCAGACCTCTAACCTCTTGTAAAAGCAACTGAAAGGGAGAACAGAGCATTGGTCCACCCTAATCTCCAATTACTCCAGCCCAGGGACCCATATGTGTGACTTGCATGGCACCTGCGCCCAAATACCAAACAAATCATCAACATGGTGTTACATACTGACTTTAACCCCCTTTAAAAAGAGTTGTATATGGATTTAAATTAGAAAATGATGCCTGGTATATCCAAGCCAAGCAAAGCAGAATAAACTTTAGGGCAAAGTAGCCATTAATTTGTGCCACACAGGCTCTGCAGATGGTTTGTGTTACCAGTCCATTCACCAGATGACATTTAGGTGGTGATCAGAAGTTTGTCATTTCGACATCGATCATGTCAATCGAAATTTCTTGAGACAGTTCATGTGTGGAGATGTACAGACGAAAAAAAAGCACCGCCACATGCCCGAGATTGCTTCTCAACAGGAATCATACTGATTATAACATCCCTCTTTTCCTTACAGAAGGTTTGGTAAGCATATACATTCTAATTCTCTTTTCTAAGTGTTATAGTCCAGCTTTTTATATATATATATATATATATATATATATATATATATATATGTATACTTTACTGTATTTTTCTGTGAACTATATTATGATGATTATTTATTGATTTATGTAGCACCATCACATTTTGCAGCGTTGTACAATACGATATATCTGGCTCCTATATTATATTATATTATTGGGAAACAAATAAGTTAACTACATTTCTTATGCTTCTGTTTATGTTGCGTGTCAGTATTTACATTTTTTCATGCTCTATTTAAGTTTGTAGCATTAGTTTTATGAATTATATGTCCAGGGTGGTCCCCAGATGTGCCTCTGCCTATACTCCAGTAATGAAGTTGAATTACATCCTCATATAACACAGCCAATCCATTATTGGAAAAAGAATTAAAGATAACATGTCACATTTCATATCTGCAACACTGATATCCTAATTAGGTGTAATGCTCCCATTAAGCTGTTGCAGAGATTTATACTCTGTTCTAAATGTAGATAATGCCGTTTTTGGAAAGATCTATGGCTATTACAATTGAAGATTTCTATTGTAATGCAGTTATGTTGGGGGTTCTTTAATACCCAAAAAGATCTTGTTAAAAAATGTACTTGCTTTAATGTTTTTTTTTCCTGCTTTATAAACATTTTTAATTGTGTGTTTGTTACTCCAGAGCTTTGAAACATTACATGTGTTTACTTCATTAAATAAAATATACGTTGTTTTTTTAAGAAAGGACTGGCAGCACAGACATGTTTCATTGAGGAGGAAAGAAGAAAGATGAAGAGAGTAGGTCCAGGGCTAGATTGAAATCTCAGGCACATATAGGCACCTCCATATGGCATTTAGCATCCTTTGAAATGGTGCAGCCAAGCTGTTAACTGATTTAGAAGGCACAACGTGATTGCTGAAAGGTAAATATGCTCCCTTGCCTTACCCTGTGGGTATCTGTGACTGGAAGCATTAAAGAAAAAGTAATGGGTATTTTTCTACTTCTGCATAAATAAGTGGCCACATTTTTTATATGTTTGTGTATTTTCTGTTATTTCTTGCTGCTATAAAACAGCATGGTTATTTTTTTTTCATCAATGAAAAAATACTGATGACGCCCTCTTTAATTCAAAATGGGCTACACTTTTGGCAAATGTTTAATAGGGGGTTGGTGGGGGGGGGTACAGAAGTACAACCTGGTGGGAATTAAGAGGATAGAACTAGGGACACCATAGACCTTAAAGCCAGCTTTACCCTGCCTTCCATGAAAGCCCTAAGAACATAGTGTGGAAAAAGAACATCTTGTTAGCACAGTATGTAGCAAAAATATCACTTTACTTAGAACTAATAATACTGCAAAATAAAAAAACAGCAGTCAGTGTCACATTGTGTAGCTAAGCCTTATGACCATGAATGGTCACACCTCTTTCCATCAGTATCCCTTTGTTTCCCTAAGCATCTTTCCCCCTGTCTTCCAACCACACCCTTCTCACCTAGGTGTCTGACCTCCAGCCCACTTTCATCTTTTCTCTCTCAGCTCCCATTTTAGCAGTCACTCTCTCTCTGTGACCCAAAATACCTAGATTTTCTGCTCTTTAACCACCAGAACCCTCCATTGAGGAGAGACACAAACATCTGCTCTCTACTAGGCACTAGAATGTGAAAACAAAATAGGCAACCAGCTGCCACAAGTGGTTATCCAATAATCTATATTTGCGCTATTGATTGACATTGGGCATACACATTGTAAGCACACATGGTGAGCTTCAACATGGTTGGTGCACTGGCAAGATTGCTGTGAAGGTGAAAGTCTTTCTGAAAGTCATTGTGGAAGTCATTCAGTAGGGTAGTTTTTCATTGCCAACAGATTTAGATTGGGGATTAGCTCATGGTTCTTTTTAACCATTCTCAGAATATCCAAAGCTTATTTTGGGGACATAATTGGCACCAACATTTCTTTTCATAAGGGGTTCAATAACAGAATTTGTGACTATAATTTATTTGTGGAATGCCTGTATTTCCACCCATATACAAATAGCAAGAGAACTTGTCATAACAAATTATTAGGAGTGCTTTGATACATAGGCTTTGTTGCTGGGTTGAGAATTGGGACAGTCTACAGAAGTCTAATGAAAATCATTTTGACTATTTCTACTTCAATCTTTCAAAGGATTATAGGGTGCATCAATTAAACGCACACTATATAGGAGTCTGTCAATCATTCAGTAACCAATTCTGAGATCCCAAGCTCCGAGAAATAATTTATCCTTGACATGACACAGTTTATTTGAAGCTTTTTTTTAAATTCTAGAATACTTTGAAAATAAAAAAAATAGATATCCCCTTATTTTGTATCATATGTTAAGTTAGCAAAACTCATATTCCTAATATTTAATGCTCGTCCACAAGTGGTATCTGTCACATAAATGAAACGGAAAAATACTATAATCAGCTTCTGGTTCTCTCGGGATTGGGCATGCATTCCTAATAGCGACTGGTTCTATTTCTTTCAGAAGACATTTTTAATAAGTGGTATAATGTATTGCATAGAAAGCCTCCCTTGTGCTTTGGTTTAAAATACTTATAATGAACCAATTAAATAATTTTCCTACTGGCTATATATATATATATATATATATATATATATATATAATACACATATACACTACCGTTTAAAAGTTTGGGGCCACCATGTTCTTGTTTTTAGAAGAAAAGCAAATTTTGTCCATTAAAATAACATCAGAAATACAGAGCATACAGAAATACAGAGGCGCTTTATCAGCAACCATCACTCCTGTGTTCCGATGGCATGTTATGTTGGCTAATCCAAGTTGGCTAATTTTAATGAACACCTAATTTTCAGAGCTCTTGATATTAAATCATTTCCAAAGCATTGGAGACTAACCCTAGCCTCCAAGATATCTATACACTAAGTGAGTGTGTACATCCGGCTTAGCCCAGGGAAACACTTTACGTATCCTGGTCAGCAACATGTGAAACATATATGTTTCTTGGAAAAATGGCCAATGTGATCATTCTACCTAATTACATCAAAACGACCAAGCATTTGGAGGGAAGGAGAGACAAGTGTAAAAACAATGACCCCATTCTCCTTCTGTACCAGTATGTTCGAATATACGTAAATGTTATTGTCAGTTTTGTATACAAATTGACAACTTTACTGTTATTGTTAATTTTTACTTGCCCCTCTTGTAACTGTTATGGGATCTGCAGGAGCTGTATACTGTATATAAATGTATTACTATGTAGTTTTATAATGTTCCTGATGGCCTAATAGGCTACAGGTGTGTTGGCTATTTGATGCAGCAAGCCGTTAGTATGTATGACACTACTTTTGTTATCTCATCCAATAGTGGGTTGCCTAGGATACCTAGATACAAATCTAGAAGATGAGTTAAACACCTAGCATTCATATACAATAATTGAAGGACTACATTACATTTCAATTCACTGCAATGCTATTTATTTATCACTGAGAATATATGAAGTGTTCACCAGGTGGTAATACTTGAGAATTCCCCAGGTTTGACCTGGAGTCTCAGGATGAAGCTCTACTTCCCAGGTTCCTGTGGCCATGCCCACTTACTGCCTATGTTATACTTAGCTACCCGCTGTAAGGACTTACCAGGAGTTGGAGCCCAGTTGCAGGAGATGGCGCACACCCTTGCAAAATAACACTGCTCATAGCGACAGGATGGAGGAATCACTTGAGCAGTGAGAGTGTGCACGGGGCAAAACAGGTACACGGTACAGACAGGGGATATCCAAAAGCAGAGTCAAACGTATAGAGCCGGCAGACAGGGTTCACAAATGGTGTATCAAAGCAGAGGTCAACGTCCAGGAAATCAGGAATAGAATAAAAGCACATCCAGCAGCAAAAAAAAAACAAAAAAAACACACAACCAGATACTGGGCTGGAGGTGAGGCTGATCTTTAAAGCCTGTTGATGAGGCCAGGTGAGAGAGGCAGGGTGCAGTCCATACCAGAACTGGGTGATAACACATTAGTGAGGTTAAGTCCAGCCAGACCTCTTAAAGGGGGCAACCATGCCTTGCGGTCTGTGGGACTCTGGGTGATGCCTGACACCCGCTTTCCCTTACCCCACTTATATTTCCTACTACGAAAAAACCATGTGTGGCAAGTCCCATCTTTACATGAAGCTACCACACCAGAAGAGGTAGAGCTCTGATTACCCTGCCCTGGGAACTTAACAGTAAACTATTATTTATTGGCACTTTATAAATCAGTAAGGTAATTACAGTACAGGTAATAGTGTAATTCTGCTATTATTTGCACCTGGTGAGTCTGTAGTGCCAAAGAGTGCATAGGTATGCTTACGTAAGCATACAAGTGTTGGGGGTAAGCATACATTGGAGAAATGTGTAAAATAAAGTTTTTTTTTATTTAATGTAATGTCAAGAACCCCACTTTCTAATAAAAGGTACATCTCCCATTTAGTTATGTGACTGCAGTTGTTTGCATTGATCCAGTAGGTGCATTCTATTGTAGAAAGCACTCTTGCTACGTTTTCTATTCACCCTTGGGCTGCTTGAGTCACAGTGATTGAAATGATTCATGTGATCTGTAATATGTAGACTTTTCTCCATGGCCCTTAATTCTGCTTTTTAACGATCATATGCAGAAGTTATAGACACCTGTGACATCCAGTCATTATCCTCAATGATTTGCTTTTCGCATTAGCCCACATTATGGAGCTGTTTGCTGTTTGTATTGAGCAGATTCAATGTAAAGTACATTTCCAATGCGTACTTAAAGGAGCAGTGGAAAAGATTAAAAATGAAGGGATTTTCACCCCTATTTTTGTTCCTGACAGTTCCTGTGACGTACTCTGGCTTAGATCTGCCACACATTGGAAGCTCTTTTCTATAAATTTCATATCGTCGCCGTTTCCAAAATAAAAATGTCACTCTGGATTAAAAAGGAAAAAAAGTCACATGCGATAAAAAAGGCACAGTTTTGATGCCCATGGGGCTCATACCTAATGAACAATGTTTCCTGGAAAATTAATTGCAGCTAATGAATTGCCTGATTGTGCCATAGCAGAATTAGCAAAATCAGTAATGTAATTGTCAGTTAAGCGGGTCTAGATTCAATTGGAATTCCATCAATGGCAAAAGTGAATTTGTCTGTAATAGAAATACGTTTTATTATTTTAATTATATCCGCTGCCTGTACAAAGTAAAAGAGGCCACGATCTAAAAATTTGTGTGCGAAGGCTCCATTTTAAAGACAGAAAGGTATTCGTTAGTAAAAAGGTTGTGAATTGTACTATTCAGGAGAATGGTGAGTGTACATAACATGCATACATAATTAAGTTAGAGTTGGACTCATTATCTGGATTCGGTATGACACTGTTTTTTAATTAATAGGTATTGTAGGGACCAACATAACTGCCTATTTGTGTCATGAAGGTTTTTTATACCCCTTGAGGCAAAAGCAGCATTATCTTAATAAGGGTATTTTTACTTCATATGGATCAACATAAATACTTATATCATGCATAGGTTAGACTTGGACTTTTTGCAACCTAATTACCTATCCAATATGTAACATATACAATGCTTATTATTATTATCATCTTTTATTTATATAGCGCTAACAATTTACGCAGCGCTTACTGCTTGGAACCTTTGGAGATTACATGAAAACACCTCTGGTCAAAAATATGCAATACTGTTTTTCTTGCAAATCAGATCACTACATTTACTAAATAGACTGAGGCGTCCCAGAAAATATTTAGTTGTTGTTGCTTTGATTACTTGTGTCAGCTTACTGTGGGAAACAATGAAGAAAAAATATATTTCATTTGTTTACATGTCAATTTGGGACACACAAGGTTAATGCATATGCTTTATTAAGATATACCTGGTGGTCAGATGTGTTTTATTTGTTAATGCCTTTTTGAAAATAAGGTAACAATGGACAATTTTCCTGTGATATTCAAAGTGCTTTAGTCCACAGATTCCAACACATGAGGACACATGGATTACTGCAAGAATAGATGCGGTTTAGTTCTGGATCAATTGAATTGTTTTCACTTAAGTCATATGATAACCTTGCCACAGGCCACAAATTATCCTTCACGTGATGCTCACCACTGTTTGCAGGAGCTGGGCAATGATTGTGTTCCAGGTGCCATCGTTCCTACTGAAATGATTTTTTAAATTGGAGTTTATACAAGCTTTACATGGGAGCATTGTCATTTCCCCCCCTTTTGTTCAGAAAAGCGTGCTAGTGCATTCTACGAATTAATTTATTAGAGAACATATTTCACATTTCATTGATTCTACAAATGAACCAGACGGGTTTCCAATCCCCCAAAGCTTTTATTTCAATATCACATCTTGTTAGATGAATCATTTGTGGATCTTGTAGAAATACAATCTCTACATTGCCTAAGGGACCCAGCAAAGTATTTCGGAGATAGAAGTGTTTAACAGAATAATATGGTGTATCAAATTACTCATAACAAACAAACAAACAAAGAGGGTTTTGTTTTAAAAAGAGCTAAATTTATATTCTGGGATAAAACTGTTCTAGAATCTCAATTTAGGGTTTCATCATGAGCTATATTACTGGTCTTTATTCTGCTAGAGAGCATCATTTAAAAATTAGCAGCTTACGAAATACATTTCCTGGCATCACTGGCCACTGGTGGACCAAGATAGTCCTCAAAAGACTCTTGTGACTATCCTGAGACAGTTGCTAATTATTCTGGTCGTCGGACACATTGGACAAATGCCTGGTATGCTGGTGCCGTATTCTAGTGCCATTTATCTTTATTGTGGTCAATCACATTGTATAATGTGTGGCCCCTGCTGGAGACACAGCTACATGCTGCAAAAGCCTAAGAGAGTATTCTGCGACCACCTGCTCGATACGCACATACCCAAGGCCAGTTTTAAATTACCGTTTGTTTCTGGACCTGGCTGTAGATTACTTTCTTAGTATAGGAATCCCCGATCCTGAAACAAAGCTGTATAATTACATCTCAGCCACATTTCTGGCTAGCTAGAAAGCTTTCTGCTTTGTACTAGAATAAGAAATATTAATGACAGTAGAGTAGCTGTTAGCTCTATTATAATCGAAATTGTGTGATGACTTTCTCTAAATTAAGGCACACAAGCAATTATCTCAGTGCTAAATATAGCCCTATATAGTAGCTTACCCCAGAGGAAATATATTTTTTTATTTCTAACATGCTTAATAATAACTAATTTCTTGAGAAAAAACATTCCTAATCATGTTTATTAATGACATTTATAGAAAAAAAACATTGTTTATTTCGTAGTTACCGTAACAACAGTTATAACAAACTATTATTTAGATTAGTAATGCCTGATTATACATGACTTGTAAAAAGTGTGTTTTCTGCCTCATGTGTGGGAATTTCACTTTTTATAATTCTTATCCATGAACATCTCTGTTAATATTCTTCTTTTTCCGCCTCTGCCTTTAGAACTCAAGCCTGCTAGTCATGTACATGGAAAACACTTAACTGTTAAAACATCTGCAGGGCATAGGTAGGGGGGAGAGGGGGACATGTTTAGTCGAAAAAGCACAGACATGGCAAAAATTTAAATTACTTTTCTTTTTGTCAAAATTACATACATTTATTCAACCAAAAGGGCTGATTTTAAAGTAAAGTACCACACTGACAATGTACAAGTGATTACAAGGGGATCTGTACTCATGGGTAAGAAGGCACCACTCATGGGTAGGTGTTCAAAGATATTATACTGGTGAGTCATGATCGTAGCTGGGAACTGTCAAGGTTTGACCCGGAGTCTTTGGGCAGAGTACGGCTTCCTTAGGTCTCCATGTCACTCTCCTCTGGGCAGGATTTAGCCACGCCCATGTCTTGCTCATTCCCTTCCTACACCCAACGCATTTTGTGCTATATGAGGCTAGACCCAGTCCTCATGCTAATAGCCCTGCCCTCTTATGAATCCACTACCCAAGAAGAGGGAAAGCTTCAAGTAGCCTACCCTGGGAAGTTCCCAGGTCTTGTTAATCCGCGTGCACCTCGCGCAGGCCTCAAAGGTGACACCTGCGGCACCAGACCATCACTGCCCACACTCCTGCTCCGATAGCAGGTCTGAGCACCTGCATTTGGACTCAATCTCGCAGGTGAGCAGGACCGAAACCTGACCAACGGCAGCGAAACAATCAAGGAAGCCGCCTGGAACGTAGAGCTGCCTGCCATCATCCATCTGAGTCTCAGCCCTGAGGGCTGCCAGGGTTACCTCCACATCCATCCCATAGGCCTTCACTCATACTCCAGTAGCACACAAAAGCTGCTACTGAGCGAGTAAGATAAAATGGCTGTTGAGGGAGGGGAAAGACTACCTTAAATAACATAGCCAGCATAGCCCCCTCCCCTTATACCTACATACACACCCACACTCCCCCACACTTATATCTTGGACCTGTCCATCCAGCTACGCTACCAGGGATCTTATTTCCTTGGATGCATGAAGACTATGTTTTTAAGATACAGTAAGTAAAAAGTGCAAATGATACAAAAAAAAGTGGATAAAACTCTAGGGGTAAAATAGAATGATCATAAATTGGCACATTTTGCAGACAACAAAAACGCGTGAACATTAGCCCATCCATAATTACAACCATCATGTTCACGGAACGTGATAAAAATGATCTTTTCTCAACTTAATGTGCATATTACAAAGACCAGCAATATACTCTTGGGAATTCTTTGGCAGCAACAGTGAAACCCAATTCCAATGGAATACAAAGATGTCTTTTATAGTAAGTCTCGACAGGGAACAGTGGCTGTTATGAAAGAGTCACTGGGAGAGTCTTGGTGTCAATGGTCATTGACTGATTAGTTGCATTGATTTCATGCAACAATTACATTTCTTCTTTCCTTAAGTGATGATAAAGGTAGGCATTATGTACAATCACAACGCAAGCAGTGCAGATCCCATAAACTCATAGGACATGGTATTTAAAGTGTGATAATAGGAGGTTCCAAGCTTAGATACCGATCAGCATCACCGCAGTGAAGTTAGTGTCAATCTGGTTAATACATATCAAAACTTGTTGGAGAGGTTTGATTACCGGTATATACTGTTAAGTACATAGATAACATTATAGAATAGAAGATAATGGTAAATAGATTTTCCATTATTTAAAGGAATCTGATAAAAATGCAAACAGAGCTAAATGGAGAATATTAATGGCAATTGATATCTCGGGTGAGATAAACACACGCCACGACACAAAAGTGAAAAGTGCATTTTGAAGCACTGTACTAATTATGTTATATGGTGCTGAATTTTATGGCGTTCTTTTAAAACAGGCTTATTTTGGTTGATTGGCCTCCACTCAGGCAGAAATCACAGTATTAAGCAGTTATTTTTAACAAACTTACAAATGTTTTACTTTACATAAACATAATGGTACATGAAAAATGTTATGCTGTTTTTTTTTTCTCTGAGAATCTATTTTTAATAACACAACTGGCCATATTTTTGGAGGGAAAAAAAAAGTAGTGCTCAACAACAAATAAATCAACATGAAACATACTGTTGGCTTCCAAAACATGTCCTAGAATTGATCTAGATTTGCATTTATAAATATAAATAATATAAATTTCATTTTTCAAAGACCTTCCTTCTGACTTTCTACAGAAATTACACTAATACATTGTATATTATTAATATAGTATGCCTGACATCTGTGAAGTTTGAGTAACTGTCATGTTCTGGCAAATATTTGTAGAATTTGTAGGCAGTGGGATTAGTGACAGGAGCTCCATAGCTGCGTATAGTTCTGTATAACGGTATACGGTGTCAGCACTAATATTTGTAGGGGCCACTGATTTCTGACAAGAAAGCACTGACATTTTTCAGTGCAAGGGGCAGCTCCAGCCACATGGTTTAGCAATGTGGTAATCCATGTTACAGAAAGTATGCACGGCGTGCACTAGGTAAAACCATACGGTCCCTCTTTGGGCCCCAAAGCCTTGTGTCTCTCTTACCTGTCTTGATAGTGATCTTTTCTGAGTGATACTATGAGCTCATAGTATTTGCTTGTCATGAGTGTATGCCAGTTTTCTACTGGTGATCATAGGCACAGTATTTCATGCCCTCCCCCAAATAACACACACTAACAAGAAAACCTCCTAACACCCCATTAACACACACTCATTCAATACTTACGCATACATGCATACACTCTCTAACTCCTTCAGAACTCACTAATCCTAGGTTCTCCCCTGACGCCACACACTGACACACACAATCGCACTTTACACCATACACTGACACACACAATCGCACTTTACACCATACACTGACACACACAATCGCACTTTACACCATACACTGACACACTCACGCTTTACACCATACACTGACACTAATACCATAAACTCTCACAGACACACCAAAGTCACAAATGCATGCATGGTAACACTATAACCTCAAATGCTGCTAACACCACACGCTGAAACACTCTCACTCTTACACCATATTTTTATAGATACATATACAAACACATTCACTCCCCTCCTCCACTTCCCCTCTCTCAACCTCTTCTTTACCTCTACTTCTCTCTTTCTCTTCCTTCTCCCCTTCTCCCTCGCCACCATCTACAGTGCAGCTCACAAAGCTCTCTGAATCTCCTTCCCTCCGTTGTATCTAGTGCGTGTATTTGGGAAGTATGCATACCTGTCAATACTCTCTCACTAATAGAAAGTCCAAAACAGATTTGTTTAAAATTTATTTAAGCATCTGGATTCTGTATATGCACAGTAGAACAAATAGCCAATTAACTTTTATAGGGAATAATGAACAATATCTTAAGTAAAAGTATTTGTAATTGTGATTTTTTTTCAGTAGCTCCCATAAGTTGTGTAGTCGTAAATATAATAATTCGGGGGCCGTGGTCAAAGAAATCTGTGGTCTACGATAATACATTTCCTGTATATTTATTATTATTTATTGTTTTTTATGTAGCGCCATCAAATTTTATATTTAAGAAACAACGACATTTATATTTTTGGTTTTATTAGATTCTCCGCTGAGTTTGTTTGATAGGCAATCAGTATAACTGCCATAGCTACCACTGTTTCTCATAACTGTGAAGTGACTTCCTGCTTTACAAATCTCCACAGGAGCTGCTGATTTAACTACAAAGTCTTATTGCATTGAGATTGAAGCAGGTTTAACCCTTGAGTTGTATTAAGAATATGTAGCTGCTGGGCAGGGAGCAAACTGTCCAAAGTCCTTGGACTCTTCCCAGGGTAGGTTACCTGGTGTCTTTGTGGGGCATAGCTAGACTGTCTTTAGTGGGAAGAAGGTGGAGAGCAACCGTAATGTGGGTGGGAAGCAGGTGTTTCCCTGGGGAAAAAAAAGTTTCCGATGGAGACTCCTGGTTGAACACAGAGAATTACCAGATATGCCCATCTTGTGACATGGACCAAGAGCACCTATTAGAGTCATATGATTTATTTATTTTTTTATAAAGGGCAGCTAAGCAAACATTGTTGAGGAGACAGAAAGGTTGACTTGTAGAAATCTTCAATAATTAAACTTGTAAATATGCTGAACATCACAGTCCTAAGGTATTTTTTTATTTAGTCTGGATGTACTGTCTGTAGGATACTGTAGCTTTTCATGCATGAGGAATGTACCCCTATTTATTTTGTTCCTGTATATGGTATCTACACCTGCAACAAATAACTTCTGACTGAAGACAAGCTGCCTCTGATACAACCCCTTAACAGATGTTCCAAATCAAAATTGTGAAGAACAAATGAATAAAGCTTACTGATTATACCCTTTTACCCCATCTGGGCTTATTTGTTTCACCCTTGCTTACCCAACACTGAAGTCGTAAACTCCCTCACAGCATTAGCCCCTTCTGAAGTTGTCTTCTCCTTATCTTACATTGTACCTCCCTACATTTTAACCAGTCACAGCAGGACGTTTTTATTTTAAAGAAATTGTTGGGGCTATGGCTACAGGGAGGAACCTTGGAGAACAGTTTTATGGGGTAACTACCTATGTAGTTGGGTACATTATCTAGAATTATATGAAAGAGAGTCCGGCAACTTTTAATTGACTATCTAGCTTTGATACGAAAATCATACGTTATTACAGAAAACAGGCTTGCGGTAAAACACCAAATAAAGCCTAAGGTGTAAAACAAGTTAAAGTGTACTCGTTGCATGGGCACATACATATTATCCATTCTGAAGCATTTCAAGCTCTCCTCTGGATATCAAAGAGTTAATAATCGCCTGATACTCTGATGAATATACAGCTTGTTCTCCTAGGAAGGAGGAAGTTGTTCAGAACATCAGCTGTATAGACTGAATGAAATATGCCAGAGGACAAACACTGGATTGTAGCATCTCTGAGGAAATCACAGGAGAAGACGAATACTAGAAACCAAAACAAAATACAAGCGCTACTGTTATTGACAAAAGTCTCACGAGAAGCCGATGATGGGAAAGGAAATATAAAATAGTGCATTCTTTTTCCTTATTCTTTATCTAATGGTACAATAAGGTCTCACAAGAAAAACAGCGAATTAATGGGAATTAAAACCTATTCTCAGTCCAAAATGTCAAACACTTGGTTTCCTCTTCCACGTTTGATAAGCTGTAGTTCAGCCATATCTTCCAAGGTTGTTATTAATGTAGGTGTGCCCATACCTCCCAAGTGTCCCTCTTAAAGGGTCAGTTTAATGTTCCCTAACACCCCCACTATAGAAGAATGCATAGTTAAGCACTCTGAAAAAATATTATACCTATGTTATCAGCAGGGCTGCCATGGGGGGAGGGGTGTACAACCATTACAGGCTCCTAGCTTGATATGCAAATGACGCATTTTCTGTTATTTTCTACATTTGAATGCAATTCAACTAACATAATGGACAGTTTTTAATTTATTCTATACATTCACAGTCTAAGCAAAACTTAAGCAACTGAGTCTCTTCAAAGCATGGAAAGCATTAAAATGATACCATTTACAGTTGCAATGCAACATTACAATGTTTCATGTCAAACCAAACACTGGGCTGGAGTAAAAAAAATATGTATGATGCAGTAAGGATGGTAGTTGGGAGGCCCAGATGTAGATGCTTGCCCTGGGTCCAATTAATATTAAAGGTCGACCAAACATTTAGAGTGCATTCTGAATTTATTACAATGTGTGCCATCTTAGCCCCCAAACAGCTTATCTGTGTTATCTTAACCCCCGACAGCTTGTCTGTGCCAACTTTGCCACCAAATACCTTGTCAACGTCCCAAACAAATTGTCTGTGCTATCTTTGTCCCCAAACATCTTGTCGGTGACCCCAGGTTGTCTGTGGCATCTTTACCACCAAACAGCTTGTTAGTGCCCCCAAAAAGCCTGTCAAGATGAAAGAAAAAATATTGGTCGTTTGGAAAGCAAGGCCCAGACCATTTGCTCTGTTCTGTAAGAGGCCCCAAAATTTCTAATTTCAGTTATCAGCACAGTAAAACTACCATCTCCGACACTCTTTGGTTTACAATGCATTTCTACAGAAAAATGTTTTGTTGCAGTGGCTTGCCACTTACTGAATTCTGTGGTTTTTAGCTTCTAACACTTAGTGACAACTAGAGGATAAACAAGTAAGTTTAAATGTAGCTCAGAGCTGAGGAAAATCTATTTCTCCTGATGATGTGCAGAAAGGTCTATAGATGATGGATTATGAGTTGTCGGGGGGATTCATAGAAAACTGACCTTCATTTCTTCAGCTATTTTATCTTTCAGGGAGAACGGCAAAAGTATTCTAGCTAAGCAGAGCTCTACTCGACTTCACTTCAATGTACTTTCTGTATTATGGTTTATGAACAAGTATATTGTTATGTCGTGTCAATTTAAAAATGTTACCGTAAATTGTTACCTTTTACCTGTGTATCTTTTTATGGGAATTCTTTAAATGAAAACCAACAGAGGGATGCAGTGGCATGTTAATGGAATAATAAACATAACCTCTATAATACAATACATTTTTTAAAAAAAATTACTGTTATTTATGTGTAAAAATACTAGCCTACTTGGTATTTAATATCACGTGACTCAACATAAGAAGTTAACATATTTCATATATTTTGCAAATATTATAAATTTAAGAATATAAAAACCACTTATCTCTAGATACTAACACACACATGCTGTGTGTTACACCAACATACACACATATGCACCAACACTATATACTAACAGCATACAATAGCACACACTCTAACACCTTCGATTAACACGTTCAAACACACGTACTAACAACATACACACACATACTAACACCATATGATCACACACAAATGCTAACACCATACACAATCTACAATCATACAGCAACCTAAACTCACTCTAACTCTATACACTTACACATACAGACACACCACTCACTCTAAGAGCATACATATATACATACATAAACACATACTCTAACCCTAGAGGAACTACACTTTAAAAGCATACACTTACACATACATACTCACTTACAAAAATATACACTTACACTACATGATGGTTATACATCACTTACAGCACACGATTGTTGTATGTACAGAAATACATCACATGTCAGCCTGTACATTTCCTGCAGTTTATTTATGAAACTTCCTACAGAGAACCCTAAGATCCATGTCCCTTTCAATGTGGAATCACTGCTTATACCCTAGTCAAGGTATAGAAATGTATATCCCTCAAATGTGCAACAACACAGAGCTTTACCAATTTTACAGCATAGTGGGTCATGAGAGAATGGAGTACCTCCCCAACTTGCCCCTGATCCCCACTGAAGTGAGACAGTTGCTTGATGCTTGAGATGTATGGAACTGTATATATATATATATATATATATATATATATATATATATACAGTTATTGGCTAAATTGTATTAGAATGCAAGCTCTGTGGACCAGTGGTCTCTTCTTTAGGCAACACATGTCTATGTCATTTTTAAAGCTTGTGATCTAATGCAGTTCAGTTAGCCAATAACAGCATATGCTTTACCAAATTTGCTCATAAACCATAGTCAAGAAGAAAGAGAAGGAAATGTAATTTATTTCACTAGAAAAGGCCACAGTTCACCTTTAAAATCGAGTTACTATTGACCAAAACTGTAGAGGCATCTTACAAGAGCAACTCTTGTTTTGTGACTGATTTTCATTATTTCCAAATAGGTAGCCTGGTAGTTTCATCCTGAACACAAAACGTTACCGTTTTAATTTGTGTTATATTGATTTTTTTGAAAACAAGACTTTGATGAGAGTTTGAGTTTTTAGATCTGAATTAGGAGAATGCTTTACTAATCCTCTTAGAGCCTAAAGAAATTGGATTTTTTTCTCAAGTTTTGCTATTATTTCAGTCTATGAACATAAGCTTCATTCAGAGATGATGCCCATGACCTTTCAAGTGCACCCGATATCTGCCTCAGATATGCCGTTAAATCAGAAGAACCAGTTTGGATGATCTTCAAAGATAGCATTGATAAACCTACCAGTGCTCCAATAAATTATTTTCATGGGTCTCCTATAAAATATGACAGCCACTTAAATGCATCCAACATTAGCAATCATTAAGTGATATTCACTGTAAGGCAAATTAAAGTCACCAGCCACAGAATGTTGAAGCATGGTTTTTTTTGTACATGTTTGGGGTGAGTCTGTTCTAGGACACATAAGGTAGTCACAATATATCACTGTGCATACCCTTAAAAGATGCAGCAACGTTCTGCCATGAATTTGGGTTTCTCTGGGTATACCAGTCCAGTATGGGTTTTTCATTAATCAATCTGTAAAACTTATACAAGCCCTGTCCTATATAATTCAAGCTCACATACCACTGGCACTAAAATAATTATATATATATATATATATATATATACTGTACAAGTATATATACTTGTGATCTTATTTGGAATATATGCATTGGAGCGAAAATATGGAGTAAGAAGAGGCATGAGCATTGCATTAAGATTTATAAGGATGAATGCTGCTAAAAACAATTGTAGTAAAAACTACAATTACAAGATAATGCATGTTTTACGTGTGCAAAACCATTCATGCCAGTCAAAAAAGAACATCTGGTCCATAGTAAAAAATAAAAAAAAAATAAAAAGTTACGTGGGATTACTTAACAGATTTTGTAGATATATATAGAGGTAATTAGAACAGAGAGTAAGAAAATATTACGTATTTTCATTAAAATAAAAAGAAACAAAATAAGTCATTATAGTATGTAGTGATGAATATCATAGAAATTATTATTATTTTTATTGGATACTTATTTTATTTTAACAGCACAGTTCTATGTGTAAAACCTGTGCTGGTATAAAATATAATGGCAGGTTTGTAGTCTAATCACATTTTTATAAGAGCTTGTGTTGAATAAGGAAGTGCCTTTTAGAATGGAACCTTGTGCCCTTCTCAAATTCTTGGAAAGGTCATTGAGAGACTGGAACATGTGAAGAGGTCCTTGTTGCTTTAGAATACTCATCATGCAATCAGACTAATATACCCTCCTAGACAACTGTGGGTTTGTCTGTCCCGTCTTTTGAGAAATACAGTTCGAAAGATGGTTATGTTAAATGCTTTTTTTATGGTTCATCTTAGTTACATCAAAATTTTTAGTCGAAGCTGGTAAAATTGCAATGCTTACAGTAATGGTAACCTAATTGCTATCCTGGAATAACAGTCTACAAATATTGATTGATTTCCAACTTTATTTTTCTTATAGGATATTTACCTTTCCAGAGTTAACTAAGGCATTGAAAGTTCTGTATGTTTTCTTAACATGTCTTAAATCTGTTTTATGCATAGATTGCAGTCTAGCCACTGTGGTGCTCATTAAGAATAGGCACATAATGCCCTCCTCTCTCCTGTACCAGTTAAAAACTGGTTAAAAAGATTTAACAAAATATATAAAATTATCTGTCATAGTGATGTGAAATCCGGTGCATGAAGGGGAGTACTAAATTGTAAACATATAACGGTTGTGCAGATGTTCTAAAACATATGCTGATTTTCCCTGCATATCATATACAATATGACAAACTTAGTGTGATCCTAATTAAATATTAATATAAAGTCGTGTACACCCACTTTGAATTCTATGGTTTTACATATCAGAACATTATAATAATCATTTGTTTCTTAGCAAGTCTGAAAATTAGGTCAATACAACCTCAGATGAACAACAACACATGATATAGTAAACCGTGTCATGATTTATTCAATAAAAATAAAGCCAAAACGGAGAAGCCATGTGTGACACACTAAGTATACCCTTACTGCTTTCATAGGATTTAAAATCCTATGTAGCAGGTGCTGCTAATAAAATGCCCTTGAATGATTGATCCTTAGTAAGTGTGACCACCTCTATAAAATAAAGTTTCAGCAGTTTGCTGGTCTAGAGCATTCAGGTGTGTGTTAACACAATGCCAAGGAGGAAAGACATCAGCAATGATCTATGAGAAGCAATTTTTGCTGCCCATCAATCTGGAAAGGGTTATAAGGCCATTTCTAAACAATTTAAAGTCCATCATTCTACAGTGAGAAAGATGATTCAAAAATGGAAAACATTCAAGACAGTTGTCAATCTTCCCAGGAGTGGACATCCCCAGTAAATTCACCCCAAGGTCAGACTATGCAATGCTCAGAGAAATTGCAAAGTTACATCTCAGATTCTAAAGGCCTCAGTTGACATGTTAAATGTTAAAGTTCATGACATGACTCTAAGAAGAACAGGGCAGCACTGCTTAGGTTTGCAAAGTTGCATCTAAACAAACCACAAGACTGTAGCTGTGGCTGGACCTTAAGAAAGTTGTGCATAAACTGCAAACCTCAATGAACTGAAGCAAGAATGGGGCAAAAATCATCCACTACGATGTGAGTGACTGATTAAATCATAAAAAAACAATTACTTCAAGTTATTGCTGCTAAAGCTATTGAATCATAAGGTGTACATTAAATATTGACTTTTTTAAAGTAGGTTTTGTATGTGGCAATTTTTTCTTAACCACAAAGTAAAAGAAGAACTGTCCTCCACTCATCTTTTAGCAATTCATGCCTTGTCCCGCAGTCTCCCTATTTTCATTACCTGATCAGAACAAAGACTGACTGTGACAACAACATGCAACTTATCAATAGGGGAGAGGTAATACAATGTTGGGGGGAAGTCATTCAGATACTAACAGGAGGCTTGCATGATACACACGTAAGGTGTTTTTTTTTTATTAAAGGCTTGGTGGAATTCTATTAGCTAATTTACAGGAAGTGAAATTAAGTATGCTCCTAGGTTTCAGTGGTGACAGTTAGGGAAGGAGTTAGGTGCGGGGTCTTATTTTGTAAAGCCAATAGCAAACAAATGCATCCTCCAAATTGCATGCAGAAAATACCCTAGAAACCATACAAAATGAAATCTGATTAAAAAATGTAAAAAATGGAGACTAAACTATCCCATTAAGTGTTCTGTACTCTAAAAGAAACAGCATATTTTTTACTGTTTAGATACAATACATCATTCTTCTAAATGAAGTTGCATAATTATTTTGGATGGACCTTCATAATGTATGGGAACTGAAACACAACTCTTCGACCATCCCTCCCTTTAGTGAATAGACCCAAGGCCATTTGAAATGTTAGCAGATATGCATATCACATGCAGGAGCAACATGTCATTAAGATGTTATGTTTTTAACATGGACTGAGGTCCATGTAAATGTTTTTAAAACTATATTGAGAGAGTGTGCGTTTCAAATCCCTGAAAGTATATTGTTCTCATCAACCACTCTATGTATGAGCTTTATCTTGTTTTCAGTGTTGATAGACACACCATAATACTGGATTGGCTAGCCTTATTAAAATAAAAATGGATGCTGGAGGCTTCATGACATACACATCAAAATTCATGTTTTAAGTTATATTAAGTTAAATAAATTAAGTTGTATTAGTGAACATTTGGACAGCCAATTAATTGAACATTTAAATAGAATATTATTGCTCATAAATAAAAGAGCAGTGCATTCAGAAGACAGACAGCAATGATACCTGTTGAATGTTAATCGGGTTTAAAGTCATGGCCAATTCCCCTGGCACATTCTCCGACAATGAAATCTGACAGTGATTTTTACAGCCTTTACTGTAACACAAAGCCAATATTTCCATCCTGAAATATTGGATAACTTTACCTTAGCAAAGAAAAAAAAATAAAGTATGATTAGTTTTATACAATCAAATTGGGGTAAAAATAAGTAAATAAAAAATAAGATAAGTAAAAATATTGTGTTTTGTTTTTAGTATGAATAATAAATTTGAGCTCAAATACACTTTAGACGTCCAATGATGACATTTTCATTACATAATAGGCTATTTTCAGTACCCTGATTGATACCCCTGTCCCTTGCAAGGTACCTGGAGGTGCATTGCAGATACTGATTACTGAAGATGAAGTGTACCATAAAACCATGAAACATATATAGCATAGTCAATGGTTTAAAGCATCCACACCAACATTATTTTTCAAATTGAATATGTATTTGTTTAGAAAAATCCAGTCAGTTTAAGACATAAGATCTGTTCAACCACTCATTGAGTCTTTTCATTTTAATAATTGTTTTTATAATATTCAATAACAAGATTAACCAGACTTCCACTAGATTCATCTAAAAGTCCCCTAGTTTTGTTTTTATTTTTCTGGCACTTTTGAGGGCTTAGAAGCAGTTTTACCCGTTCAGGTAGAAGTTCACCATCTAGTTCATGGTACCGCTCTATTGCATTTTGGACGTGTGCCTCTCACCCAGGATCTCATAACTGCCAGCTGGTTTAGGAAATGAGGGGAAGGTTTTTGCTGATATACTAGCAAGAATTATAAGACAATGCCAGTATGTATGACATAGGAATACCATTTGTTTAAGGAGAAGAACATTAATCTTTCTTGGCCTTTTTCCAATGAGAAAATGTTGGATTCCACATTTACAATATGGTGCACCTTTAAAGGTATTGTTATAATAATCGCTTATACATCCTCTAATCTTGAAAGTGCTCACTTCTTTTGTGGAGACAGAACTAATTCTGCTGAAGATCATATCTATGAAAATGTGCTAGTAGTAAACAAAATATTTGCGTAATAACCAAATGAGCCTGAATTTGTCTCACAACATTAGTTTAATTATGTTAAACTAATATAATAGTCTAATGACAATACTTTCTTACATATTCTGTAGCTTCATTTTAAAGCAACACTTAAGTCTTGGTATTTTTTAGTATATGAATAATTAATCAGAATTGAAAATCACAAAAGACCACTGGATAAAAAATGATAAGTAGATTGATAGATAGATAGATTTTTCTGAGGTTCTCCCTGGGGCCTGCTGAATTCATATTGTTAGAACAAACATCTTTATGAATAATTCATCCTCGCAAAGTTTAACATCTTTGAAGTTTATAGCAGAATAGGCATGTGAAAAGATCCTTTTATCTCAGTCCTTTTCTATGGCATGCAGAACAGTCCTCAAGCTACTTTAACTAACATGGGAATTCTGTAAAAGGTCTGCATCTTTATTACTGCCCTTTTAAAACGAATAGCCAGCATTGTGATATTAACCTCATTTACAATGTTTATTCTACTTATTTAAAACTTTACATTTCCAACAACTGAGTATAGCTATAGCCAAGTTTCTAGTTTCGAGAACTTAAATATCTATGGTCTAATGATTCAGTAATTGAAAAAATATTCACCACTATGAGAACACGGCTCCCTAGCTCAGAAGAACTTGGACAGAAGTCTTCATATATAACTCAGCAAGTTCTTAATTAGCCAATGTGAACAGAAGGCTGATCTTAGTTTTGATGATTAAATCCACAACTGACTAGAACACATTTAGCTGAACTTAGGTGGAAGCTAATATTAGGTTCACCGAAACTTACAAAAAGTCACCATATATTCGAACACAATTTGTAAATTCAGTTGGGATAAATAGCTTTCAGGTAATATTGACTTTAGTGAATACCCCTGGTAATGGTTAACATGGTGGCAAAACACCACTATGTCTCTATGTGTATGATTTATATATATAGATTTTTTTTACATGTTTGAAAAACATTGCAAGGATTAATAAAACTCCGGCCACAGTTCCCCGTAAAACAGAGATGTTTGCTACCGTAAAACAGAGATGTCTGCTGCACTAGGCCTAGGTGTGGGGCGTCAGGTCTACGGGGCATATGCCTGGTGTACCACTGCTCAATGGGCCGGATACAAGGGAGGACTGTGACTAGCCAGAGCAGCCTCAACTATATGCTGTACAGCTGAGGGTGCTGCACTGGGTCAGTCCTAGGTCAGCACCCACCCTAACTACATCTCTGCTGTAAAGGTTGCATTAGATTGATTTATGATGGAAAATCAACACTTATTTCCTGGTAGCCCTCGCCAGAGCTTAGGGGGTAGAACAGATGTTGTATTTACCTGTCAGTCTATTTTGTCCCTAAAACGTTGACTAATCATTACTAACAGCACAGATGGATGAAACTTAAAGGGCGATATTTAATTATTCAAACTCATATGCATGCAATATTAAATGACAAGAACAAATCTATAAATATATGTGCAGTAGACTTTATTTCAGTTATTAATAACACACAATTGCTGAACAATGCAAAAAAAAATCTAGCTTCTGGGTATTTTCTGATAATTTGTCATTGTTATTCAGTTGTTAAACACGACACGGGTCCATAAAGTTTACCATGCTGTGGATACAGAGGCAAGGGGATCAATTACAGCTAATAAAAGTTGTGCTTCGCTAGCAAAAATAGTCTCCACAATTTCCAGTCATACTTCTCCCTTGATCCGCATACCTAATATACACCCAAATTAGTAATATATCATACAATGAAGAGCAAAACAGGGAAACAGATGTCCTATGCAGTCAGCACTTTCCTCAGTTGCATTTCAGGGTCATCAAGACCAATCTAAAAAGCTAAATGTTCAGAAAGTATATATCCACCACCTTTGAAGAGAAAAAAAGCCCAACCCAATATCCCCAGATAAGCACAGGTATTTTTTATCTAGAGGAGACACTCCAACCTCAGCAGAGATATTTGCCTCTTCTCTGGCATTTGTGGGGGATTGAGTCCCCATTCCACATTCTGATAAACTATGGTGAGAATGGCACAATGAGCAAGTTATATTTCACAGAAAAAGAGTAGGGGTTAAGAGCTATCTAACTGGTATTACACTAGTGTTGTAAAATGCTGTCTCACTTGTGTAAAATTTTGTAAACAAGATATAAAGGTCTGGAGCAGTGAGTAGTAGAATCTAGTCAGAAATGTGACAGTATGCACAAGGCATAGGTAGTCCATGTTTCTCAAATGGTCCCCATCTAAACACATACAATTATGCATACATGCTCTCTCACACACACACAATTACACATCTATGCTCACATACACACATATACATACTTCCCGCCCCCGCTTACCTCTCACCTCTCCAGCAGCTTCCTGTCTGGCTGATCTCGCACTGTTTCACCGCGGGGTCACGTGACATAACGTGACCCCGATACGCTCCTTTTTCCCCGTGCCGGTTCAGAATAGTTTAGAAAGGGTCCCTTCGACCTTGACCAGTACAAGACCAGGTTGGAAGGGCCCTTTCCAAACAATTTTGTACTGGTACGAGGAGACATGAGCAAGGGGTCGCAGTAGTCACACCAGGCCACCAGGCCCCATTGCAACCCTGGTATTTACTCCACTGATTCTCACTCTTCTTTTAAACTACATCGTTGGCCAAATGACCTGAGCTGCATTCAGTTTTCTAAACTAACATAACCCTAGTCTGAAAACAGCATTGCCATGGAGGGGGGCTATGCATATCTATGTGGAATTATTAAGAAGACATGGGTCAGAGGTAGGAGTATCAACACAACCCATTGTGTTGATACAAGCCAAGTGAAAATATCAGTGGCACTTAAGATTCACACAGGTAACGGTAGAGTCATAAAAGAGAATTACTTCTCCATAAGAGAAACTTTATAGACCTTATAAAGCGAATGTGCCATGAAAAGAACTCTCTTAAGATGTTTAATACTTTGGGTACTTAGAGGCCAAGTTTAAGGCAACCTGGAAGATGACTATTGCAGTAGAAAGGAATAGCAAATATCGGCCATAAATAAATATGCTTTAGTTTTAGTAGACCTGACAGTACCAAACCATAAAATTAATGATTGCTTGAAATGTAACGTAGAGATTAAGGTTGCTGAGTATTGCCTTAAAGTAAATACCACCATACTAAGTAGAATTAAATGGAATTTGAATACAGGTAAACCCATTATTTTGTTAATAAAATATTTAATTTTTTTTTTCATTTGATAATGTTTCTCCCAAAATATCAAATCGCTCTTCTATTTGTTGCAAGATTTAGTTCTACCTGGTGTACTGTACTTTTGGCTTTGAGTGTTCACTCTAAAATATAACTCCATCATGGCTTCTCTGTGAATATAAAACACTGTAGTCAAAGCAAAACAATTGAAAAGATTTTTTTAGAGGCACATTGGCCTGCAATTCCTGTCTTCTCCTTAAACGTACTATATCAACTGGGCCTTGTTCTTGTGCTGTGTTGGTGAGAGTAGAGTTGGTGTACATGAAGGAGCCCACAATAATTCAGAACTGGTCTAAGAACAACTGATTGTAAAGATTGAAGGAAAAGGGAAAAATGTGTTCATGGCAATATAAAAGCATACCTGGAAACTCCCAAGGTTTGACCCGGAGTCTCTGGGTTAAGATGTAATTCCACAGGCCACTTCTCTCTTTCTCAGAGCAGGAGGAGTGATGTTTAGCCACTCCCTACCCACTGGGGTGGCTAGCCCCACCCAATGCAAATCAGTGTCACAAGCAGCAACCGCACCCCCCTTCAAAAATGGGAGCTTTCCAGGAAGTCTGTCCTGGGAAGTTCCCATGTATTACTATGAGTCTCCAATGTATATCACACCTGGTGACAGAAAAGAGGATGGGGAATTTAACCAATCTGATGTACTTGCTCCTTTACACTAGAACACTAGGGCCTGCACATAAGTCCTTTGCCTGGAATAGGAAATAGTTTATGGGGAGGGACCTTTTTGCATGTATATTATAATTTTTTTTGTAATAAATGGATTAAATTGATTATTCTGTTCTAGTTTGTTGACCAGATAATTATTCTTTGGACTCATATGTTGGACAGTGCAATGTGTTTGACTTTTATTGTTAAATATTATGGACTGTGGTATAATTTAAATATGTATCAATGATTTTTCAGTAATCCTATTTCTTTATAATAAAAGCTCTGACTGTTTGTCACCTTTCCTCCCACATGGATATGAACTGTAATCTGTGATTCATTTTAATTTTGCATAAGGAACATTACTAAATTACTAAACATTTCCTTTTCTATAATGTTCTGCAGTGTATGCAGGCTAAATGCACAAGTTTCAAATGTACTATGGTGACCCAACACAGGTTAGCTGTGCATTTTCCGCACAGCGGCTGCCTCCCATTATGTAACGTCATTCTTCATTCTAGTGCCGGTTGCCAGCTTACTCACCAGGGGCCAGGTACACATATCCCTGAGCTGATCAAGCAGGTATTTCCTGCTGGGTGTTCTTTTTCGATGTGATTCTTAGTCTAATATAAGTATCAAGGGATATTATGTGCAACGAACATCATTAGGAAAGCATAAAATACGTTAACTTTTTGTTTTTCTTCATCTGTTTAATTGGTGTGGGTTTTTTTGCTTTGCTGGTTCAGATGTCCCATACATATACCACTATTTCCACTATACCATTAGATTCTGTTGGACCCAAGCCATGTGTTTTTAAAGAGCCGTCTCTAATGTTTCTAGCACTGCCGTTTTTCTGTGTCCCCTTCTCCTTGGTTGATTAGATTGAAAGTCTGGTGGTGACATCAGCACTAGTTCAGCATCCTAGACACATACCCCTAACATTTCTGGTGTCCATACAAGGGCCTCTTGTGTTGTAGGAAGTGGTAGAGCCAGCCCTGGAAGTGGGTTAATCCTGACACATGGCCATACACCCTCCTTATCCGAGGAGCCACCTTGTGTTGCTCTGCAGCTGAGCAACATGAAGTGGCCACATTGGAGCAGCGTGTAAATTGTGTTTACAGCCCCCTGGGCCTCTTAGGAAGGATCCTACATCTGGCCCATGATCCTCCCTGCCGACAAATGATGAACAGTGGGGCAGCGGGACAGTGGCCGAAAACACATTTGATTTATAGAATAGTAACAGGTCCCTATTACAGTAGGGGAGAAAACAAAGTTACCAAGGACATAAAAACTGGCAATATAAAAAATTAACAATTTCACAAATAACTCTGATATATGGTTAGGATAAAGATGGAAAAGATGGACTAGCTCTTGCAAGCTTACAGCTTTAAGAGGTTTAAAGCAAACGATACAGAAGGTGAGGAGCTGTTTGGATATGGGTGATTTAATTGTAGCAAGGGTGATGTAGAGAGGTTGCTGGCAGGGGGATCTCGAAGGTGGGAGTACCAGACGGTTTGTTTCAGAATGCAGTTTGTTGGTAATTATAACTGGATGTTGTATGCTTCTTTGAACAGGTGGTTGTTTAGTGGGCGTTTAAAGTTCGAATAAGTCTGAAAGAACGAGGTGGGGATTTTTTCTCTCGGAAACAGTGACAACATAATCAAAGCAACATCCATTTTAATTTTAGTGTATATATTTGGCCATTTCAAATGTTGGTTTATATTACATTTCCTACAATAAGCGTAGAATTGATCCATCTGCTGTATACACTATTCACCACGAATCCACGGGCATATCGCAGTACTGGGATACATTTTAATTTTCACTGTTAAATCTCTGTGTTCCTTTTGCTTTTATCTTAACGTCATGATTCCTTATCATCTGTTTCTTATTTTCTTCACTGCCTGTCTCCCTGTGTAGATAAAACAAGAATTCTCCTGTGTTCTTCCCAATAACACTTCTGCCATCCTGCAGATTTTGCTTCTATGAATGACTGTTTCTTTTTGCTCACGAAAGAAAGGCTTTTTGGCAACAGTATAGATTTTGTAGATTTTAGAGAATTGAAATCGATGTCCAAATGACTGCTAGCGCCATTTTGTTTTCATCTTGTCTATTAACTAACATTTAAAGCGTTTCCAGGAGGATTCATTGTATCCAAATGTCTGGTAAAGTACTCTGTTGTAATCAATGTATTTGATCATGCATTGCAGGAAAAAAATCTCACTAACATTTTCTACCAGCAAATTCTAATTCTAAAAAGCGTATGATCTGTTACACTAATTATATTTATGTATATATATATATATATATATATATATATATAGTCACTTATGTTGTTTAGCAGTGACAGAGGCTTTGTGAATGTTAAGAATGCAGAAAGGTAAACCAAGTTTTTTAGTCATGCATGAGCTCTTTAGAAAACCGCATAGGATCCTGGAGTTTGGTCCTGCGTTAATCAGAAAACTTCCCCTGCTGTCTTAGAGGAAAGAAATCACAATGGTGTTAATGTTACTTCTTCAACCATGACTGATAAAAGTCATTGGACAATGGAACATTGATTGCAAGTCCCACTTCTTATGCGCTACCTAAGATGTGCAATTTGGCAGAAACGCATTGAGACTGATTTTAAGAATATAGGAATAATCCATAAGAGCTAATCTCTGGATATTGTAAAAAGGCGCAGTGATTACGCAACCATGGACTGAAAAATCAGACATAACGCCCAAGAAAATAGTTCATCTTTTTTTCCCTACAACTTGCTGTTACTAGCACTTAAACACTTTTGTATTTAACAGCAGTTATACGAATTTTTGGATCTGATGTGAGTAGAAGTGTTGTTGTTGATCATCTGTGGACTCAAACCAGGTTTCCAGATTTTAGGACATGGAGTCTTACCGCAACTTCTGTGTAGTAAGGAGAAAATAAAACCACATTTTAATAAAGGTATATGTACTGGATTTGTTCTAAAACATGCTAGAAAGACATTATTAAAAGATGCTTATCTCCATATTTAACTTATTTTTTCTACGCCCTTGGTTTCTGGTGATTTCCTACCTTTGACTATTAATTGACATACTCTGGCCTACTCCAACAGGTCCCAGGGGAAGCCTTTTCCTTTGTTGCAAAACCAGGGTGCATACTGCTCAATGGGCTGATTACATTTGAGATCTCTGGCCTCTCGAGCTCGTCCATTTACACCATGGAGGAATGTACAGCCACCATAGTAGGCATTAAATGGTGCTGTACTCCTTTAAAACATGGAGGACTGCGATGGTTGGGACAGCTGAGAAAGCTGCCAGGGTCAGGTCTACCTTTTTACCCAAGGTAAAAACACCACTGACCATGGCACCAGCTTACATAGTCAGAAAATGTGATCCCTAGCAGAGACTCCATTCACTTGGTTTATACTTTGTCATGTCATTGTTCTGTTTCTCTTTGGTTGGGGCGGGAATATCCAGCACTGCATACAAGTCATTGTTTTTTCCATGAATACTACTGGTTATACATTTTCCTTTTGTGATAGAATTACTGTAGCTTCAGTTGAGTAAAAAATAGTTCAGTATTTTTGCAACACAGAGGCGGGATGAAGTATCAAGCCTTTTATTTTATTTATTTTTATTTTTTTAAAAAAAGGACAAAATTATTTTTTAGGCAAGTGATTTTTACTTTCAAGAAAAAGGTGCATTTCAGTATGAAAAAAAAACACTATTTCAGACCCTGTATCTGTTTCCCATGTACTTCCTTTGACCCCTTTCAACATTTCATTTTTGCTTGTTACTTTTTATGAATGGTCATTTTTTTTTATTTAAATTAAAATGTAACTGTGTACCATCCTTAATTGGTGGGTAATTTTACATTGAACCACACTTTTCAAATTGCACCTTAAACCTTGGTTATAAAGTAGGTCCAAAGATCTAGTTACATATGAAATATTAATGCTAAATACGTAAATACACAATCAGAGTTAATAAGCCGTATCCATCAAAGTATGTATACATTTCAAATGTTTCCTCTGCTTCTTCTTTGAGGACAGGAGCTGATTATGTGTTACTAGAGTCATTTAGTGATACTGGTAGCGGTGGAGCACTTTTATTTGCTGACTCTGCAGGTCAGAACTCTTTAGAAAACTTCTGTGGACCTTGCTGAGTTTTCAGGTCAAGGAAAGATAGAGCCTTTTCACTTCATCATCAAAATTTAGAGGGAGAGAAAGGAGGGGGGAGAAGAGAGAGTAAGAGAGGTGAAGGGACAAAGAGAGAAAGAGAAGAAATAGAAATGCAAGGAAAGAGTCTTATACATAACACTTTAGTAAATTCGATATATTCGAATCCATACAAAATAGAAGGAAAATGACAAAATACAACTTTGTTAAATAAAGTCACAAATAAATGGCATTGTTTTGTAAAACTGTAATGCATATTTATACATATTTAAGCTGTAGCTGCAACCTATATATGTAAGTAGACGGAAACAATCTGAAATATAAAACCCTCAATGCGATATTATTTTACAGGGGATAGCAGACTGCATAAAGTACTATTGGTACATAAAATGAGCATTCAGAAAAAATCTAAAGAATGCATGTTTTCACTTTTGAACAGAGTATTGATTATCCCACATTACTTTGACATTTTCTTGATGCTCTCTATGTCGATGCATTACAGCGCAGCAGCAGGTAGTTTCTACTATAGGGAGGAAATGGATGCGCTGTAGCTCTGTTGGTGGAAGGCAAGATGGAATCTTTAGTTAAGGTTGGTGTCTTACATAAGGCCAGTATATATGGAGAAAAGAAGGCCTTTGACAATGGCTAGACCAATGTCTTAGTTACAATGCAGCCATTGGAGATATCCGAGATCCTCTTCATGCTTCCTATGCACCTTGAAGTGGCAGAATATGTGTCTCACAGCAATCGGCATCATCAAGTGTTGGACAGGAATGCCGTTGTTATTGGTGGCAGAAAACCAAGACAGGCGAGCTCAAGAATTTTACATTTTTTTATGAAATACATTTAAAAGGGTCTTAGTTCAGCTATGGAAGTAGAGCACCAATACTTACATTGAGAAAACTGTCTTTTGGAATATAGTTCCCCTAGTTGTATTTTTATATAGATATCCTGGATTACTTATACTAGTATTTATAATGAGCAAACTGAAGAAAAACTCTAAAACAGGTGTTATCTTATTAGGTGTGTTCCCGCACAGCAAAAGCACAAAGACTTTCATCCCGGCAGCTTTACTTAAGGGAAAATGTGGAGCGGCACAAACACATTGATTAATGAAGAATTGATTTAGCCAAATCTCATGCCATCTCATTACTGGATCAATTCACATTGGTTGGTTTTCTCATTAGCGCCAATAAATTGTATTCATCAAGTCACTCGCTAGAATATAGTCTGCTAGCCGTGTTATTTATAGAGTTAACCCTTTTCAGTGTAGGAGAAATTTTGCACACCACTAATATTTTAAGGAGAGATTCCTGTATTGTAAACATTTAGAGAAAGGCAGATTGGGTTTCGAAACACTATTTTGAACCTGTGTGTTTTATACTTGTATGTAACCCGTTGTGTGAATCCCAAAGGTAAATGAGATAATGCTTTTGAAGTATGTTGTCAACGATCTTCACATATAAAATAATTATGCTGTATAAAAAATGTATCCGTATTGTTGCTGCATGAGCTTCAGAATGATGCACGACAAGGTAAAAACATTCCAGACTTTTACATTATTTTAAAAATAAGCAGTGGTGTGGCTAACTATTGGTTGGCAAAGTACATCTTCCATGATCATCAGAATAAAAAACACACGTTAGATAGCTTTGCTTTTTCCATCAAATTTACCTTTAATTCTTACAGAAGTGATAACATAAAAACAAGACATAAACTTCTAAGAAGCTTTGTGAGTGTGTATGGTTACCACCTATCAGTACCTACTTTTGGGTCTCATGATAGTAGTGTTCCTGCCAAAGTTATGAATACAAAGTTTACGTGATTACAGAATTACGGTATTCCTGAGAAATAGCGGGCATTTGACAATTCTAGCTGCATTTAGTGATAAAAGTGTTAAATTCAGCAGACTAGTAGGAACAGTAACATTAAGAGTGACTGGAGGGAGCACACTGCACATTATACATTCATGCGCATCAAGTGGTATTGCTACACTACAGCAGTTGCACATAATAAATAGATGCTGTTGATTGCTTCAATACAGTGACAGCTCCATCTGTTTTCCTTTTCAAGTCTGCACAAGGCACAATCTGTGTTCTTCAAAAATGTTTTTGCTTCTGTGTTCCATTGATGCCTTTCACAAAGATGTTGGCATTTACCTAATTTTTCACAGTCAACACAGCCAATAAAAGCTTTGTGTAATTATTTTTTTTTAACCAGTAGACTGTCTCCTTTGTCGTATTTTGCCTGGGATAATTTCGTTAGTTACCTATATTGATGTTTAGTGTCTTGTGCTAGTGGACATGACAAATTTCATTATTTTAATATTCTGATATAAGTAAGACCAGCCAAATGGGACCTGTGCAAACCTGCCACTGGATTGCCGAACTTGGGCCAGTTAAGGAGACCCAACCATAGCTCCCCATATAACACTGACATCATAACCTGATGTTCTGCTTCAATAGGTGGGTGGACATATGAGGTGGGTTAATGATCCCATCCCTAGGAAAGTACCTCTTCAGGCATCCAAAATATTGGTACTTATGCATGCAGAAGTGGCAATGTTGACCTTTCTAAGTAACTTCAGTACCTTTATTTAATGTCACAAATCAATATGGTTTTTTTTTACAATAATTTCCTTTGATATAAATAAATTCCATTGTTTGATAATAATCTTCTAGGATTTTTAAATCCTGTTAAAAGATGAATGCTCATCATAACATTAATTTGGCAAAAAGAAGACATGTAGGAGAGCGATGAAGCTTTCTTTGAGGATATTTTTCTTTTTTCATATGGATATGTACAGAAGAGATTTTTGAAGAAAGAAGAGCAAAAAAACAAAAAAGAGAACAAAACCCCAAATGTTGCATTATTTTTGCTCATTCTGATATGCCATAAAAACACTTAAGATCTCCCAGAGGAGAGGTATCTCGAAAATATCAGCACTTTGAGTATGGTTTCTGCTTGCCAGTCACGGACTCTAAAGTTAATAAGGTTTGCTCACAAAGTAATAATTCTTAGATGAAAAGGAATCACCCAACAACTGTTCTCCATATGTGAACTCAGCACTTTGATTCAGTATCTCGGTAAGAATACACTGCTGCAGAGTTTGCATTGAGCAGCTATATGTAAGTTTCATGATAGCTCATATGGGCACAATTTTGGTGTATTAAATGTTGCAGAAAAGACCTATAAAGACTTATAATTTCAGTGCTATTTCTGCAACTGGGGTGATTGGCCCTGTGTTCACGGGTTTCTAGGTAAATATTTTTCACAGTAGCCTAACACAGCTATCGTTATGCTGTAATAACACTCAAATCACACAACTTCATTGTTTTTGACGCAAGTTTGTTGCAGCGTCTATGCAACATAATTGAATGAACACCACAAAAATGTTGTATTTGACCCAGATACTGCACCAATCTACAAAATTTAAAAAAGAGGTTATCTAATTGAATAATCTATAGATAAGATTACAGAAATTGTTGCAATTGTGTAAAAGTGAAGAAATCAAGGTGCAAATCTACTAGTCCTATATTCTTTATACACTATTCTAATGATCCCATCTCCTTGTTACTTTTCCTGCTTCTATAATTACATTATTTAAATAACAATTTATAATTTCAAGCAGTTACCTTCTCTGAATATAAATGAGTTTTTTTCTCGGTAGCTGTGTGAAACAATACACGAGCACAAAGCTATACAGTCTAGTGCTGTAAAGATTTCCCAGTTCTGTTCCTACTTGCTCAGCATCTCATCTGTGATCACTGGGGCTTAGCCTAAAAATAGCTTCAGCAGAGTAACTGCATTCATTCTGTTATATGATGTCTTAGGATGGCCTAACACAAACCTCCTGCTGATACATGATCTCTACCGGTATATAAAAAATATTTCATATAGCAAAGTGAAGCACAAAATAACATGAGGTGTATGTGCTTAGGAACAATGTAAAACTAACATTGTTATGAATTAAAATTACATATTGGAATCTAACATCAGGACAGTAAGCCTTAGTACCCTTCTTAATTTTTTTTTTTTAGGAATTAGGAAGGGAGAAATCATCAAATTCAATACACAGTAAAATGGCACGCAAAGTCAGTTGCCAGCAGTACCAATATAAGTGCAATGGCTTGCCCTGCACCCATGTATGTTCTATCTCTATCTACGTACAAAACTACTTGAACAGAGATTCCATTTTATATCATGAAAAACATTGGGAAATGCATTATTAATTCCGGGTATGTGACCATGGTTGTTAGCTAGGTAGAACTGCAGCATGTGTTCCTCATTAGCTGCATATGTATTCCTCTACAAAGGAGGCCAGGGATTAAGTGAATATCCACATAATCCTTTTCTATCTGCTTTCTTGCAAACATGTCTAAAGATCTCAGATACATCACAGTAATTTAGTTTCTAATTATCGCTTTTGGAGTAGATTGATACATTCTAGATAATCTTGTGAATCGTAGTTGGTATACAGCAGAATCATTGACAGATTAAGGGCGTGCAAGTCCTGGAGAATCACTGCCACAAAGGGCCCCTCCAGTATATTAAAAGGTCAGTTTAATGCACAAAATTGTTGTTTTTATTTTTTTAATGCTCACTGGAAGCCAATGCAAATTAGTTAATGTATTCTTTAGTTACTGGAGTTGGAAGATGGGATTTAATCACTCATGCTACCTCTACTGCATACTTATGTACCCATCCTCCAGATGCTTAATAACCATCCATGTCAATGGGAGCTAAGCAAACATTGCCATCAATATAATTTAGATATTTTCTGAGTATCCATTATCATTTTCAGAATTCTCTTTTGTTTGTTTAACCCATTTCTATACATATTTTTATAGTGTGGTGTGTAGGCACATGCAGTCACAATGCTGTGTATGCTATGTTCCCATGGTAGACCACAGAGTATCATGGCGTTATAGGAGGTTGTTGTCATGGAAGCGCAATAAATACAGCAGCAACAGGAGCAGCAACCATTACCCACTGCCGTATAACAGGTTAATAGTAAAAAGCACCCCCAGGCTCACTCGCCACTCCACCCGCAGGGCAATAGACCTTAAATCCAACAAATAGACCTTAAATCCAAACTCAGACCCCTCAACCCCCTAACTTTATGTGCTGCCACCACAAAGTTCTGTTTAAGGTCTTTAAAAATACCTGAGGAGGCTCCGGTAACCCCCAAACTGCTCAAACTCTATAAAACCCCAATTTAGTCAAAAAAGGTAAAACTTGCAAACTAGAAAAACGGTAATGTGATAACGCCGGCTATCCCCGAAAGCTATGAATTCAAAATTGGAGCACAAAGACAGAATTGATTAATTTATATTCAATCTGACAAACATTGTAATGGTGCTTGATACAAAAATAATGCTAAAACGATATACATAAATCACAATACAGAACAGTATAAAAATAAACAAGGAAAAAACACAGAAAACTACAAAAGTTAAATAATCCGTGGGAATCTCCAGATGTTTCAGTCTCTTGTAAAAGATGTTCAATAAATGAAATTCAAATTCTTAATTTAAGATTCCCATTCTTATAGGAATCTTCTGCCTTTATCTTTAGGAAATGCCCAATTGGTGTCACGTGGCAGAGACGTGTGTAGCCCAGACATTTTAGGACACTGCAGCAAACTCCTGCCTGATATTTTAATACATCATATTTGATCACGTCCTCATGAATATTATTCCAAACCATCTACCTGAAAGCTAGGTCATTTCTTAGGCCCTGTTCAAACCCCTCATTTTATGTTTCATATCCTTCTGGAGGTCACACTGTCAGCACACAGAACATCTTCATGTTATGATTCTGTTATGGAAATGTAAGGGATTTTGCATGACAGGGGTAAAAATGTGAGTTTTTCTGTGCATGTGTGCCCTCACCCCTTGCCCACTGGGGTCAGAGTGGTTACAATATATGTAATATAGCCACCTTCTGAAACCCCTATTGGTTAATAAGGGGTTCTATAATAAAGGTTTAAGTTAGGTTTTATAATTTGAATTCATTTTGTGATATAGCAGGGGGGAAGTTTTGCAAGTTTCAGGCAAGGACACGATAGTATTTTATTTAATTTGCATGTCCTCGTCTGAATCTTGCAAAATTAAAAGTTGAAGTCACATGCAACACAGCTCACATTTTAATGAATATATTAACCTTTAACTCAACTGTCTATTCAATTTCTTAGTATCAGCTGCTGTCGCTACCTATCGTACAGCTACAATAATCCTCATACAACACTTAACTGGGCATCTTTATGCTGAGCTTCATTGTATGAACAATTACTGCGGGTTCTCTACACTTGCAGATTATATATTGAACTTTAAAACCATTGTTGTATATCTTGTAAATGTGAATTTGATGTTTATGAGTTTGCTGTCAGTAAAGGTAATCTTGCAGAAATTCTTCCAGGACGAGATAGAAATATCTAATTACCTTGAAGGCTTTCTTATCATTCTTTTGTTGATATATTGTAATCTGTTAGTTTGAAGAACACCTTGTATAGGGTAAGAGAATATAAACAATCCATGTCAACTGGGTAATCACTCATTGATGAAGTGAATCTGTGTTAATTTAAATTTATTATTAATAATTTCTAAACCCTTATTAGCATATTCTCTACAAAGAAACTATGTATAATTGTATCGCTTTTAAAGATGCAATGATTTAAAAAAAAAGGAAACTGCACCAGAAAATCAGCACATTTCCGATTATTGTTGGAATGGCACAATATTAATGTTGGGGAAAGAAAACAGACCAAGGAATACATTAAATAGCATAGGTTTTGACCACAATATAAAATACTATTTGTTTTCCATGTTAATGGAGGACTCACATAGGAAAACATTTTGAGCATTAAATTCAAAAATATATGCGTTATTATTGTGTAACAATGAAGAATTGATTCATTTTGGTTGACTTTCACTGCTCACCACGAGCTGATTCTTTAATGAAGACCTGCTTATCCAATGAGGCATTTTTGTCAATAGACTAAGTATTCTGACGACCACGCGAGTTGACAATAAATGCGAGTTCACCTGGCCTATTCCTGATTGCCAAATTACATTTGCTCTTGCATAAATTAACACTTGCATGTACTGGACTGCTGGAGAGTTGCAAAAAGCAACAGCTCCAAGATTCATTGTCTTATGAGATGCTTATAAGTGGCAGATGCAAGTGACCAACCACACCAGAAATAAACAAAACATATATATTTAACCCCTTCCGTACCGGGACGTACCTGGTACTTCCTGGTTAACAGTCACCGGTAGACCGGGACGTACCAGGTACGTCTCCTCCAAAAAACGCCCCCACATCACCACAATCGCGGTGATCGTGGGGGCGCTGCTGCTGGTGTCTGCCCAGGACTCCTGGGCAGACAGCACAGCCTGTCTAAACACGCCCCCAAGCCTACGATCACTCCCACGGAGTGATTTTGTAGGCAGAAACAGCGATTGCAGAAAAATCTGCAATCGCGGTTTCAGCTGCCACAGGCAGCTTCAGGGAATGGGGGGGGTGTTGAATGGGTCCCCACACAAGTGTGGGGACCTGATCCAACACCCCCCTGCTGCCTGATCGCTCCATGAGAGCGTCAGTGCAGCGTTAACCCCTTCAATGCCGCGATCGCGGCATTCAATGCCGCGATCGCGGCATTGAAGGGGTTAATTGCCGTTTTGTAGGGGGCTCTGCTGCTGGTGGTCTGCCTGGAAGCCCAGGCAGACCAGCAACAGCAAAAACGACCCCCCAGAAGTCCTCTGATCAGTCCTGTAGGACTGATCAGAGAGACTCCTCCCCTACAATCTCCAGTCTATTGGAGATTGTGTCCCAGCTGCCAGAGGCAGCTTCAGGGACAGGGAGACAGGGTTCTTTGGTCTCCACATGAGTGTGGAGACCAGCCCCCCCACCCCCTCACTTGCTCAGTTAACCCCTACCCCCCCTCTTCCTCAATTAACCCCTTCAATGCTGCGATTGTGTATGACCCCCCATCGCAGCATTGCAGGGGTTAATATTAGTCCCCACAAGCTTGTGGGGACTAAATATCAGTCAATGCTGTGCTTCAATGGAGCATCAGCATTGAAAGAGTTAAAAAAAAATAAAAAAATAATAATAATAAAGAAAAATAATTTTTTTTTAAAAAAAATAAATAAATAAATAAATTAATAAAATAATAATAATAAAAAAAAAATAACAGCACTGACCTGAAAGTCCAGGGTGCTTCCAGGTCAAATGCTGGGCTGGGCTGATCAGATCGCTCCTAGCCAATAGGAGTGATCGGATCATTATGGCAGCCCATGGATGACCCTGCTCTACAAAGAGAGAGGGGTCATCTAGGTTAATTATGAAAAAACACAAATTATTAATAAATAAAAAAATCATAATTATTACCTGATCACTTGTCGGTGACATTTTAAGTCGCTGATTATTGATCGGTCTCCCTGATTGATGTCAGCGGCCTAAACCTGTCACTTACAAGTAATCTGATAAAAAAAATATTTAAAAAAATGTAAATGCACATGTTCCAGTTTTGCCCTCATAGCTTCCTCAAAAAATGCATGAACCATGCATGTGAGGCCTTGTTGGAATCATGGGATGTTGGTGAACAAAATGTGGTGTTTTCTTCCACTGTTGCACTTATGCTGTGCAAGAAATTTAGTGCAACATTGAAATGTATGCGTTAAAAATGCAATAAAATAATTTCCCTGTGAAGTTTGGCAGACATCAGTGAAGAAATGGCTGGCTGAAAACTGTCAAAACTACCCTAGTTGAACACCTTGACTCGTCTACTGTTCATAAATATATACTTTTATGGGGTAATTTACAGTGGGGGGCTTCCAAAATGTCCCAAATGGGATATGGGCCCAGGAAACCAATTTCTGAAAATTCCAAATTTGAAAACTAAAATGCACATGTTCCAGTTTTGCCCTCATAGCTTCCTCAAAAAATGCATGAACCATGCATGTGAGGCCTTGTTGGAACCGGGGGATGTTGGTGAACACAATTTGGTGTTTTTTTCTGCAGTTGCACATATTCTATACAAAATATAATATAAAATCTAAAGCAACATTGCAACATATGCAAAAAAAACAAAAAAATATAAAAATACCTCAAAATTTGGCAGCAATTGGCGATAAAATCCCTGTTTGAAAAGTGTCAAAATGACCCTAGTTGTACACCTTGACTTATCTACTGTTCATAAACATATAATTTTGGGGGGATAATCAGTATCTGTGACAACTATTGCAGTTATTAGACTACCATGCCAAATTTGAAAAAAATTACATTTCAAAAACGTAATGCATGCCTTGCAATATTTGCCCTATACTGGTCAAAATAGATAAAAATCCTGGCCATGTTGGGTGGTTTCCAAATCAGGACAACTTAATGAATATATTTGGGATAATTTTTTCCCATTGGTTCAATGTGTGTACAATTTGTATGTATACAAAACTGTAAAAAAATGCTTTTTTTTCATTTTTTCCCCACTTTTTCCAGTTTATTTCAAACAAAACAATGTACTACCCAGCTTAATATGGTTTCAAATGAAAGCCCTACTTGTGCTGAAAAAAACAATATATGATTTGTGTGGGTGCACCAATTGATAAGAGAGAAATTACAGTTGAAGAAAGACATGGCAAAAACACAAAAACGGCTCTGGTCCTTTAGCGACACGTTAGTATCAAAATCCCGGTCCTGAAGGGGTTAATATAGACTTCCTGTTGACAGTGTTTTCTCCATCCTGTGCTGTTAGCAATCACACTTCTATGATGCCCAGGATCCAGCATGCACTGGCTGCCTGGGCATGATAGGAGTGTGATTGCTGTTATTAATCATATATATTAAATAAAGCAATGACACTCCTAGCAGCAATCACACTCCTATCATGCCCAGGCAGCCAGTACATGCTGGATCCTGGGCATCATAGAAGTGTGATTGCTGTTAGCACTCCTATCATGCCAAGTCAGCCAGTACATGCTGGAATCTGGGTATGCCTGGGCATGATAGGAGTGTGATTGCTGTTAGTAATTATATATATATTTAATATAGCAATTAGACTCCTATCATGGACAAGCAGCCAATACATGCACATAACCTACAGCTATAGAACCTACATTTTGTTCCAGTTTGCAACCTTTGCGTCCCAAGGGAGTGGACAGTGATGGGCCTATAGGGGACAGTGTATTTGTGTAGTACTTTGGGCTTAGGTAACAGAGCCAGACAGAAATACGCGTCTGCCTAAAACATTATATTATGTAAAAACTAGAATTGTTTGAAATATAAAGTAACAATATTTTTTTTAAAAAAGTTTGCAATGGGATACTCATAGTCTTTATTGAGACTAAGTAGATTTAGGAACATGCTTTAACTGTGAGATATACTTAATATAATCACAATGATTATGCTAGCAGCAGGGTGGCTTTGGTTTAACATTTCAGGATAAATGATAGCAAAAGACGCAATATACTAATTCTGTTTAAAACACTCTTTGTCCCTGGATTTCCAGATAAAGAGTAAAATGCTACACTTCCTTTAAAATAAAAACAGATAGTTAATCCATAATGCATGAACCTGTTCAGCGGCTTGACTCACAAAGTGACACAAATTCTTTTAGCAATCTTCTTTTAGCAATCCACGAGCGATTAACCATATAGAGGGATACCAACTGCACCCCACTGACGAGGTCCATGAAGGCCGAAACATACATTTGGGATTTTTAGGCCCCTTGTGCCTCGCATTTCAGTTTGGAGTGCTCTTGCTGGCAGGATCAGACTAATATGTCAGTGGAGATTTTTTTCTCTGTAATGGCACAAGTGAACTAAAACTGGAGGCTCTTCTGAGTGGGGATGCACAATAGAACAGGCTATCAATCAGCTATCCGTTCTCCATTGAGTTGTTCCTTAAACCTTTTTTGTATAGATTAACCATATAAGCAAACCTAGCCTATTGACTAGTCCCCCATGTAGCCCCACTATCTGGGGCATACACTGAATTATATGAGGCATATGAGCCCTGATTGGGTACTGTATCAAAGGGCTTGTGTAGTCTTACAGTAATAGAGATACACAGTATCTCAGAATGACATTGGCTTTGACTTCCAGAAACTCTTGCGCAAAGCCCAATCAGGCTGGCTACTTTGCTAATGTACATCTCTGTGTGCGGTTACAAAGTAGTCTTATTTGGTGCACAAAACAAACACCATTATTGACTTGATCACACAGGACATATGGTAATAATGGCTCCCAACATGACATGAGATTAAGTGGCATCCACAGGGGTTTAGCCACAAGATCATCTTTTAATAAAATCTGGCCCTGGGCAAGGTCCTGGATCCTCCTCTCTGGCAGCCGGTAGACATCTGTGCGATGCCCGCAGACAACCTCCACTGCTTCTATGACAGAGCGCCGGCAGCAGCACTAGACACCAAGGAATCTGAAGCACGGAGGACAATCCTAGGGAAGCACTGGTAAGTCGGGGAAGGTTAGAGTGGCATATAGGGGGTTAAAAGGAAAATCAGGGAGGCAGAATGACATATAGGGGTGTATAAGGCATACCTGGGGGGGCATATGGGGGGTTAAAATGCATATCTGGGAGGCAGAGTGGCACATAGGGGGGTTAAAAGGCATATCTGGGAGGCAGAGTGTCATATAGGGGGTATAAGGCATTTCTGGGGTCAGAGTGGCATATAAGGGGGTATAAGGCATATCTGGGGGGCAGATGTGCAAAACTGGGGGCAGGTTGGCAAATAAAGGGAATTAAAAACAAAAAAATGCATTTTTCTCAATCATAGTTTTTATTAAATATGAAAAAATAGTTTACATGTGAATTAATATTTACTGGTAAAACTTTTTTCTTATAGGGTAGTCTTATATTCAAGCTATTTCTTTTTTTCCTAAATTAATATTCAAATTTTGGGGGGTCGTCTTATAATCGAGTAAATATGGTATTTAGGCTGAATGAATAGTTTCTATTTTAATGAGATGTATTTATGTCAATAATATACTCTCTTCACATTTGTTATAACACACATTTCACAGACTGCTGATTTCAAACTGTGTAATAATAACTGTGAAGTTGGTTTCTCTTGCACTGAGATGTAAATCTTAAAGAATTTTACCTATAAACACTGTTTGGCGAGAGATAAGGCATTTTCCCAAAGCCACATTACTGCAGAGATGAGCATTCACATTTTCAGAGTTGAAATGAATCTGGAAAAGATATAAAGTTTTGTATGAATATAAAGATTAGACTTCCCCCATCGGTATGCAGTTATTGATTACCCAGCCTACGCCGTTTTGACAGTTTTATAGGCTGTTCTAGCACCAGTCCACTATATGACAGCATATATAACGGAGTTGCTGCTTCATAGATGGAGAAGCTTGTATTTGCCCCTTTGCATACCGTCAGCTATTTTCCATGCAGGAGATGTGTTCAGCACAGATGTATTCAACCACCTCTTTTTCCTGGTACTCTTTTTCCATTTTTGTCCACCCACTTTATCTGTCTTTCCTCTCCAGTGTCCATACCTGTCTGCCACTCTCTCCCTCAGCTTCCTTACCACTTTGTCCCCCCCTATTCTCACCCCTCTGTGTCTGGCAAGGAAGATGAGATGATTGAGATGGTTCTCAATCCACTTGGACAATTAATTATGGGTATAAAATGATGCCTCCTTCCCTCCAACAACATCCATCCCCTTCTGCCTCCTCCATCTCAATTTCCCTCCCCACACCAGTGTCCATTCTATTCTGCTTCACTCCCCTTGTTGTCCAAACTACTCTGTCCATATACCCCAACTTTCCCTTTCCCCCTTTCCCCAGTCCCCATCCCCTTGTGCCTATCCTAAGCCCATCCCACCATCATTTGCATACCCCCTCTGCTTACTTTTCTTGCTTGTCACATGCCTAGTCTGTAGCGCAGGGCCCAGCAAAAGGAAACAGAAGCTAATGCAGCCCCCCCAATGGCAACCGTGCATACCAGTGCTGGCGCTGCAAATGCTGCACAAGAGTTTCCATTATTTGTTATAAGTGACCTTAGGATCAGTACAGGGAGCCATATTTTTTAGCATTTGTATTAGCAATATTGCAAACAGTCTTACAGGTAAGATTATAAGTCTGCAACAAGGTAGACATTGTGAGTGGAACAAAACCAATGGCAAATGATTTAAATAAATTAGAAGAGCGTGGCAGCTGGAGTATAACATTGATAAATTAAAATGAATGCACTTGGGACGTAAAGATCCCAATATAGAATATAGCATTGGGGACACTGACCTGTCGGTGAATACAGAAATGAGAGTGTAGACAGTGATTATGTCTGAGGACTTAAAGGGAATCAGGTAATGCAATACAGCATCTAAAATTGCAAGTAGGTGCTGGGTTCTGTAGCTAGAGGCATTAGTAGCAGAAAGATGGAGGATTTTCTGCCATCTTACAAAACTCTGGCCAGACCACACCTAGAGTACTGTGTACAGTTCTGGAGACCCTATGTCCAGAAGGATATTGACATTTTGGAGAGAGTTCAGAGGAGAGCCACTAAAATGGTAAATGGTTTGCAGGATAGAAATTAAACAAAAGACTAAGGGATCTCAATGTAAAGTGCAAAGAAAAGAAGAGAGAGAGGAGATGTGATGCAACGTAAAGAAGTTTTACTTCACTGAGAGGCTTGTAGATAAGTGTAACAACCTATTTGTTGACGTTGTAGAGGCTTAAATAAGCATAAAGCTATCCTGAATCTTAGACGAGACTGATTTATGTCCGAGTCTTTTCATCAGGAACAAATGGGCAGTATAGATGGGCTGAATGGTTGCTATCTACAGTCACATTCTATGTTTCTAAATGTCTTCAACTTTGAAGCCTCAGGTAAAGCCCTGTTTCCCCAGGACAATGGGTCAGTTCATTCTCAGGTAAGGGAGCTGGATCCATCAAAGGCTGCCTGGGGCTAGCCCCAAACCCTTAATGAAGCTACTCCCCAGAAGAGGGTGTATGTATAAAGGAACCCGTAGATTTAAGGTTCCTGTGTTCCTCCTAAAATACATTTTCTCTTAGGAATTTCAGCTGACTTATTTGATTTCTAGTGAAATCTGACTCCTGCCCTGGGTATCTGTGCACGTGTGTAATCACACATGTCTGCGTCTTTGATACGGAAGCCTGTGACTTAGGCTAAAGGGACAATGTAAGCCCAGGACCCCAGTGGAAAGACGCTATGCAAGGTACAGCCTGTGCCTAAAAACGCATTTTATTGTACTCTGGCTTCCACCCCAACCGCCTATGCTTCTTAATGACAGTCATCCTTTCACGGTTGATTGCTATGTGTTTACTTAACAGATTAACTGTTATTTTTTTAATTGGTATAAAAAAATGACAACAGCTTTCTGGGCTATTAGGTTTAGATGCCAACAAAATATTTCACTAAATGGGATTACTAAGTGAAATGAATTTGCATTTCTATAGGGAATCATAAATGTATCCAGTTGGCAAAATGTCACACAACTGTTTTGTATGATTTTGTGAATAATTTCTAAATGTTAATTCTTTTAAAATACCAAGAAACTATTAGACTGGTATACAGGTGGGACTCGTCGTTTGTTTATTGATTGGAACTGCTAGTGAACGGTATAGTGAATGACAATTATGCAGTAAATGTTAAGAGTATGTAAAACCGCAAACAACCACAGCGTTTTGATCACTTACAGCCGATCATTTTTTATTCTTCACTATAATACTAAATAGTGTTTCTATGAGAAACAATATGCTTTTGGGGCTAAACAATTCCCATTTGTGTGTGCTTCCACCTTGCCTATCAAATAGGTATCCTGCTCATCAGCAAGCGCTGGACACCTTTAGGATCATGGCCGAAGGGGAAAAGCACTTGGCAGATATACAGCTCTACTCTAGGGTAAGGCTTTCTTAGCCAAACAGGGAAAATGAAACACGCTTTGCTTAACTAATCCCTGAAAAAGCATTGTGGATGACTACCTTAAATCCACTAAAACAGTTGCTGTTCTTGTGCGCTCAAGAAAGATACAAGCATGATTTTTAGAGTAGCGAGGAAGAAATTCAGTGCTGGTTTACAGATGATTTCTTCCATTTTTTACCAATATATTGGAGAATATACAGGTAAGGCCTGTAGACGAGAAAATGAATCTGACAGATTATGCACAGATATAATCAGATATTTAAGACGTGTAAGTAAGTGTTCCTGTACCCCAGGATATAGAATATTTTCATAAGACTGCTTGTGGTCTGTACAACACCGAAGGTGCAGTTCCACTTAGACAAATAATAATAATTGTACTCTCTTGTATGTCACACACATGAACCTTTGCTGATGTTTCATTTTATTCTATTCCCTAGAGGTTTAATCTACTTAATCAAATTCAAAACTACCCAGTTATGTATTGAAAGTTGCTCTCTCAGATCATGGAGGAAACCTGCCCAGCATACAAAGGAATCTCTGATAATTAGCCTTTATAACCCCTGGAAATTCAGGAAAATAATACTATACCTGCTTGCGGCTTAAAAGAACGCACAAGGAATTGTTCTGACCACCGTTTTACTGAGGAATACTCATGCCAGGTGGCAAATCTGCAAGTGAATTCCAAGTTAACATGCAATACAAAGTGATTGCACAAATATATATGTGCATATTTTCAACACATTTTGAATACAGGCTTCTATATGACCTATTTTAACACTGAACAGTACCTAAACTGCTGACAAATAATCTGGCTGATGATATGCAAATGAACATATGGAATATGCCACATGCACACAAATCTCGCAGATGAATCTGTTATGGTGTACGGTAAAATATTTTTATCACGTTCACCCACTATGACCTTATATTTAATTGGGCCTCTCTGCTTACTTCTTTACAGTAAATCATCAGCAGGAGCCTTTGGAGATATACTTCGGGTATTAGACTCTAGTTTAGCATGAGATATATTGTAGATTGCCATAGAATTAAAAATTAAAGATAAAGAATGTTTTACTTCATATAAATAATCTTATTTTGTGTGTTTAAAGGTTCTGTTCCACATGGACAAATATTATTTGTTCTCTCTGGTATATTATGCAGTAAACCTTAGCATATATGTACTTGTATTCTTTCCAAATAATGTTTAATAACATGGAAACCCAAGAACATTTAAAAGGCTTTTTCAGGTTCTATGGCAACAGCCTATCAGTGGTTGCTTTTGTGAATGTGTTAGCAGTAGTGGGCGAGCAAACTCTCTTGTACAGCCCAGGGGAAGCTGAAACGATACCTCACATTACCCATGTTGCCCTGGGTCCAATCCATATTAAAGGCGGCCCTGAAAACAGTATTAAGCAGTGGTCCCACTAATTTTATGGTCAACTCAAGTTTGCAAACAATATTGTCAAAGTAGTGGAGGTGAGAAGGGCATGAGGCTGCTTGTAGATAGCCTTGAGGAAGCAATCGCCCCTATTTAATCAACAAGGGTCTCACTCACTTACTTCCTCAAACTCTAAACAGTGGCCAGGATATGATGTCATTAATACATCACTGCCTATTTCTCGCCCCAAGCCTTATACCAGAGAATTTTAAAAATATTCTAGTTAAGTATTTAAAATGGAATTTTAAAATTAGGGGATATTTCTACATGAGTGATGTATCCTTTCCTAGGCTGTGTCCCACTGCTCAATAGGCTGGTAACAGTGGAGGTCTTTGATCTTCCAACCGGCCCATTTACACTATGGTGTCTCATTACCATAGCAACCAATTCAAAGTTTCAATTGGCAGAAACATCTGTTGGTTGCTATGCTAACAAGACCAGTTTTTCCCCGGAATTCCACTATATATACAACTACCAATGTTTCATGAATGGTTTGTAGGCATCAGAAAATCGAATCAGAATAAGGAAACAATGGCAAAATGGTAATAATACTGTGGTAAAAATAGTTTAGCTGTCAACAAGGAAACGCTACTCAGAGCACAACTGGCAAACCGCTTATCAAAAAGCTATTCCAGATACAGTAATACACCATCTCTATGTGCTTTTACTTGAGTATAGTTATTTTTTATTTCTTCGTGTGTGCATGGGAGCAGGAGGAAGCCGTCTCATCGGAATTTTTCATGCAACAAGACGCCTTTTGTTAAAGACGCTAAAGTAATAGAAGATGCTTTTTATTCTTTCTGCTATTAATCTCTTAAGATATGTAAACATAAACACTAATTGAAGAAAATCTGGTGTCTGGGAGTAGTTTTATCATCCTAACCAATAAATTGTTGTTGCTATGTGACAGCTTAGATCATAAAATGACTCCCAATAGAGAGTATTTTTAGATTGTTATGTCAGAAAACAGCTTTTGTGATATAATAAGCCCAAACTATTAGCTAGAGTAAACGTACCTTGAAATGCTTTAACAAAAAACAGTAAATGTTTCCTGATACATGTGTACATTGCATATCTGAAAATATACACACAATTGCCATAATATATATATATATATATATATATATATATATATATATATATACACATATATATATATATATATATATATATATATATATTTATAGAACACTAGCAAAGATAAAACCAAAAAGGAAGAAGGCATACAATAAAAATAGAAACCTGCCATTTACCAGCTATTTCCAAGTTATCAACTGTACACAAATAACACTTCATCGCTATCAGCAGCAGTTATGATATTTGTACAAATGTATGCAATTGCCTGCAGCTTCAATTACCTCAGTGGCAGTACTACTGTGCATGTGCGAGAAGTCAGTAAAGGAAGCTGGGGGGAAGTCTCTTTTCTAACTCCAGTAGCGAAACAAAGCATTCTCCAGCTTAAAAGTAGTAATGTGTAAATGAACACCTACGTGCATCAGAAAAAAAAACACAATGTTGGGGACGAGAATGTTCTTGTATATGACGTGAAACAGGCAAAGGGTCTCAAAGTTTTATACCTGTAAATTTAGTGTATTACCTTCAGTATATGTTGGGGTATCTTTAGCAGGTGAGCTTTAGCTAAGTTAACAAGACAATGGCAACTGGAATGTATTCCTCTTAATGGAGACACCTAACTTATCATATTAGGTCAGGTTTGGCATATAAATGAATACTCAAGAATTCTTTATTTGAAAGAATAAGAAAGATTAAGTGCAGATACTGTTAGCTAGAAGATGTTTTTTTGCAACTTGTAAAACAAAATTGGCAACAATATAAATATGGCTTTTTTATAGTACAAATAACAATGAAACAGACACTAAATATGAAAATGTAAATAGCTACCATTAAATATTACCTACGTCTGCCTAAAGAAGTGTTGATGTTAGTACAATGTATCTTTTATGAAGGGTGACAATACCAGCAAAAATAAATGTGTAATTGTGCTGTATGTAGTATACTATAGAATGATGATATATATATACGGTACATTCTTCTGCTCATTCCAAAAATAGTTTATTAACAAAAGAGAACATCTTATATGAAACCATAATTGAACCCATCACTGAAAGCCAACTATTACTTGCCATTGCTTTTATTTCATGTTCCCCTTCATGCTTTTCAGATCTACACACTGTTTGATGTCTACCAAACGCAATATCAGGGTAGTTCATGAATAAAAATCCTGCATTACCTATGATTCCTCAGTGAAATCTTTTATGTAATTCCAATATTAGCCTATTTGTGAAGCTGTAATATTATTCCTGGATTCTGTCCCCATTGTTTTTGGAGACTGTGTATGATCTTTTAAATCTGGATTTTTTAATTAAAATTTAAGTAAAAAATGTCAAAATGGAACATGTTGTATGCAAGGGTAGTACAATACACCTCTAGACCTCACAGCTTGGGCCCATTCAAGATTTATGATGGGCCATGTATATGGTCTACATTGGGTGTGTTTCTTACCACAGAAACATCTCCCATTGGGGTATAAATTACAAGTTATGGAATTCATTATATTCAGTATCTCACACAATGCATGGCTAACACAGAGACTGACAAGCTAGGATGAAGATGGTCCCAGTGCCACACCAGATCACATCTCTAAGTCTTAAAATGTTTAGCTCCAGATCCTTCTTTAAATAACGGATTAACAATTCCATTAGATTATTTACTTGGAGTCACTAAAATGTTTTTTTTAGTAGCTGTTAATTTTACATGAATGAAAAGTTTGTTAAACTTTAGAACACAAATTAAACAAGGGCTAGATTAATGTCATCTACAATTCTTTAGTACAGAAAAATGTATTTAAATACAGCTAAATGCGACATTTTATACTGTTTCTAAAACACCATTTACATCCATTAGGGGTTGCAAACATAATGGAAATCAATTAAATTAGTGGGGCTTTCAAGTGCTGTGCTTGCTTTTGCTTTCATTGTTAGCAGAAGCTGACATGATGGATTAAAGTATATTATAAAGTGTTTCACAGGACTGTAGCTTGGTTAGGCAACGAAAGCAAAATACCAAATTAATAGACACTATGGAAACTGTTCAGCATGGCTAAAGAGTCAATCTTGAGTCCTTTGAGTATTCAGCATAATAAAATCTTCCTGCTCACAGACATGTACCACTGTCAATAGCATTCATGTGTACTGTATTTTCTAGATACAGAGGAGAGATTTTTTAAGGCCGTAATCCTGTTATGTCATCATTTGTTGTCAAGCATTAAGGTTATCCAAATGTGAAGTAAGACAGGTCAAGGTCA